>NC_140243.1:18769374-18846874 GCF_949987555.1 Borostomias antarcticus | reverse complement strand
AAGCTGGATTCAAATACAACAGCCAAGATGGTGTTAAGCGGTTTTAGAATGTTTGTTGTTCTAGAATGTCTCTGTTCTAAAAGTGGAGTCCTGAGGTTTCTTCATGTCAGATCTTTAGAAGTTTTCGAACTGGGAAGGCAGTTTAAAAACAAATATTACATTTTCTTAAACTGCTTAAAACTGTTTTGGCAGTTGTACGTTTACCCTGCTTTAGAATAATGACAAGAAATGCATTATTATTATTATTATTATTATTATTATTATCAATTGAAACTGCAAGTGGCTGAACAAAGCTCTTAAAATGAGCTCAAACATGGCGTCTTCATAGTTGCAATCACTGTGGAGGCTGGGCTATGACATCATACTCTGGAGATTGGTCCCTCTTATCCAGTGATGCGTAGGTACTCTCCACTTCCTTTGGCTTCGTTTTCCTCCTTTTGAAACTTTTTGAAAAGCAACAATGGTGGTTGGAGTTAACTTCCTGTTCCTCATTACTGTAGCCTACATGCACATGTGCTCTGGCTTTTTACAACTGACACAGGAGTTTTGTTTCAATGACGATATGGTGCAGTAAAAAAAAGAAGATTTGACGCATAATATACAAATATAAAAGTAAAAATAAAAATATAAAAGTAGAAATATTAAAAATATAAAAGTTGGGAGAATCCTCCTCCTATAATGTCTATGCTGGACAACATCTTGCGCTGTGACTGCTGATAGCACTTGTTCTTAAAGAAGACTTTACTGAAACATGACTGGGATGCAGTCAGTTCACTCACTCCAGACAAGTGTACTTATTGTAAGTCACGTTGGAGAAAAGAGATCTGCTAAATGACCGCAATATAAATGTAACGTAGGCTCTTACTGTGGGTAAGCAGTGGTGGTCAGGAGGAAGATGTTCACAGCGACAGACATGCCAGCTAGGACCCAGGGGAGCACTGTGTTCTCACACTCTTCAACGGAGAACATTGTGAGAAACCAGTGTCAGTCTTTGAAGTCTAGTAAGAGTAACAACACCACAACACTGCTGTATAGTATCAATACAACAACCTGGACATAACATGCCGTATCAGGTCAGAACACAAAACTGATCTACAGTCTAAAAACGATCAGAACGACTGTTGTCATTCCCCATCCATTTTAACAAGTGTGTTTTCATCATGAATGTCTCTCTAGCCTCCTGAAGAGAACTGATCTATTTCAGAGGTCGCACCTTTACCTTCTTGTTTCTGTCCTGGTTTCTGTGTGACCTGCAGCTTCTCAGTCTCTTCACCCAGAGCATTTCTGCTGACGCACTCCACTATGGTGTTGAGCTGGTATCTGTTAGGAAGGGTGATGCTGCTCACTACGGTTCCCAACGCCACAGTGGGGAAACTGTGTTCCTCGATGTTCAGCCAGTTTATGAGTGGTGAGGGCCGCCCCCGACTGACACACACACAGGTCAGAACCTCTGACAGGACCATACACCCGGAGCCAGGGAGGATCACTGGACGATCTGAAAGAAATATGGACATAGCTTTAATCATTTAGCACATTAGACAATATATAACAATAAACATTCAACACTGATGGTTGAACAGGTGCTTTCTTACATGACACATTCAAAGTCACTGTGTCCTCAGTGGTGACGCTGCCTTTGAAGGTCACCTGACACGTGACATTGGTGCCATGGTGTTCAGCTGAGGGGGTAAAGGTCAGAGTTGAGAGGTGGTGTGTGGCGATGCTGGTCAGATTCTCCCTCCCCTGTGTGGTGGTGTTGTGGGGGATCCCAGTGACGCTGTCTGCAGTCCCTCTCCATGTCCAGGTGATGTGAGGAGGAGTTCCAGAGCAGCGCCGCGGGGCCCTGCAGGTCAGTGTGGCCCTCTGGCCCTCAGTCAGAGGAGGAGCAGACACAGAGGGCCTCTGGCTCAGAGCTGGAGACACAAAGAAAACAAACACACACACAGTTGTTGCTGTTAGGACTGAGTAAGGGACCACATTTGGAATCAGAGTAGACTGTGTGCTGTATCACTGAGAGACTGGTTCTCCTCCTACAGTTATGTGTGTTATGATCAGTTCAACTGTAGCAGATGTATCCATTTACCTCCAACAACAATGTTCACTTTGTCCTCTTTAAAATGAAATCCATCGTCTGTTCCATCACTTTTTTTCTTATTATTTTTTCCTCTCACTCTGAACATGTAATACCCAGTGTCAGAGTCTCTGATGTCGTTGATGATGACGCCACAGTTTTTCCTGGTCAGGTCTGTGTCCAGTAGAGCCACTCTCCCTCTGAATCCCTCCTGGACTGAGGAGATGTCGCTGGAGTAGAAAACTAGGTTTACCTCTTCATCACATTTCTGTGTTGCATCAGGGCATTTATACCATACTGCATTCTTGGGAGTGAAGGATCCTGGGTGAGTGAATGAGCAGGAAATAACAGCGCATAGTCCAGCCTCTGCTGTTATCTCTGCTGGGCTGAGGGTGAGGCTCCATCCTTCTGGATATGCTGCATGTGTTGATGTAGGGAGACATTAAAACAACAAGTGACTAAAGCAAAGATATTCAAGGACAAACAGAAACGTCACAGTTCAGCACACTGCAGTACTTCTGACATATTGAATGGTCTTAACAATCTGTTATGGATGCTGAAATCCTTATTGTCATCAGGAGTCCAGTTGTCATTACCCTGGCATGTGGTCCTGTCAGTGGGAGAGAGGAGCAGAGCTGCCCAGATGAGAAGCCACATCCTGACTCCTCCACCTCAAACTCCAAAGCCTCTCAGTCTCTTCAACCTGAACACCACCTCTGTCTCTTCAACCTGAACACCACCTCTCTGGCTCTCCAACCTGAACACCACCTCTCTGGCTCTCCAACCTGAACACCACCTCTGTCTCTTCAACCTGAACACCACCTCTCTGGCTCTCTAACCTGAACACCACCTTGATGAGTCTGTAATAGAATAATGATCATATATTATTATGACAGCCAATGGGAAGCAGAGCATCAATTACAGTGTCATGTTTCCAGTTTTCTTTGATTAAAGGTGCCTTTAGTAATGAACTCATCCAGCTGCGATGGCCTCTAGTCTAGAAAAGGCTGTGGGATGAAAACAGTCCATAGTGATATTCAATGTCAGTAGAAATATATTGACTACCAGAATGAAATGACATTTCAGGCATCATATAATCATATATTGTATAATCTTTATTGGACACACTGGTCCATATCACACACACACACACACACACACACACACACATACACATACACATACACATACACACACACACACATATATATATATAAATATATATATATATATAATATATATATATATATATATATAAACATAACTTGTACAGCAATAATTATGAAATGTATCTATCCACCAGGAATAGTGTTTTTTATACTATGCTTTTAAACCTGTAGCACTCTGAGATTTTTAAATGAAAAGTGCTTTACGAATAAAATGTATTATTATTATTATTATTATTATTTTAAATTATTATTATTATTATTATTGCTGTTATTATCATTGTTATTATTATTATTATTATTGCTGTTATTATCATTATTATCATTATTATTATTATTATTATTATTATTGCTGTTATTATCATTATTATTATTATTATTACTCCATCCATGTAACTAATCCAATGCTAATGTTTGCATCCAATGTGTTTGAAGGGGATTCACGTCTCTAGTTGATTCAGCATGAGAAGTAACAATCCGTCTTGCTTGGTAGACAGACATTGTGAGAAAATAAACCACAGAGTCGACGAATTGTCGAAAAAGCTACTTCAACTCTGCAGGATTCTTTCTCCATTCATACAGTAATTAAATATACTGAAGCAAATTTTTCATGAAGGTTTTTCACTGAACACCTTAGAATCATGAGCCTAACATTCATGTAGATTAGTTATGTACATAACGTACCATACAGGCGTGTAACATACAGTCATGTACCACACAGTCATGTGCCATAAACCAAAGGTCATCGCAGTGAGTATAATTTGAATGAATAAAAATATAAAATAAATATGTACTTACTGTAAACACGTATAAATTGTAGCATGTACTAATATGTCTATCCTTTCTAACAGCACAGTTTGCTACCTAGTTCACTCTGGTTTTTACCATTAATGCTGCTATCAGCCCTTCAGGTCACAGGCCTATATGGGTGTGTCGGTCTCTATTTCAGTCAAACATGGTAGCCTTTGCAAACTTTACCACTCTGCAAAACAGGAAGTGCTCTGAGTACAGGCCTTGTGTCTCTGGTCACTTCCTCTTTCTCTAATACAGACCCAAAAGAAGTTTGGTGAAAGGTTTTCAAAATGTATTTCCTATTTTAAAGTAACCTATCTGCTAATTTATATATGTTTAGTTGAATCAGTCTTTCAACGTGCAATGCGAAAGGGGAGTAGCCTACTGTAGGTAAGGGTGATGACATCATCAGGCGAGCGATGAAATCATCGGGGGGGTTATTTTGATATCAGTTACTTATAAGTAAAGGTAAATGGACTGTACTTATATAGCGCTTTTATCCAAAGCGCTTTACAATGGCCTCTCATTCACCCATTCACACACACATTCACACACCAATGGCGGCAGCTGCCATGCAAGGTGCTAGCCTGCTCATTGGGAGCAGTTAGGGTTTCAGTGTCTTGTACGGTGGCCGACAAGGGCAAACGCGCTGCAAAGACCGATAACATTTCCATTAGGGAGAAACGCACTGCAAATACAGAAAACATTGCCATTAGGGAGAAACGCGCTCCAAATACAGAAATGACTCAACGTCAAAAACACGAAACAAATACAACAACGGAAACTTGCTGCAGAAAGTCAAAACAAATACATTAACAGCAAACGCGCTGCAAATACAGAAACAATACAAAGTCAAAAACACATACAGCCCCCGACAACACATGCAACAAAAAACGCTGCAAATTCAGTCCTCAACACAACGGAAGTGTTCTGGGCAGTAAGTGGAACGGACCGGAGACGGGCTAGACGTTCAAACCTCATGGTTCAAACAAGGCTAGACGAAAAGGCGGCATAAAAAAGGTAACATTATAGTGATTATGTTCTTTTTTTACATTAAGGCTTTAATATTGTGCCATTCTTCTTTGGTTCTTTCGTTCATAAACATGTAAGTTTATATTTTATTCTTCCGTTGTGTTGGGAACTGAATTTGCAGCGTTTTTTTTGTTGCATGTGTTGTTGTTGTTGTATGTGTTTTTGACTTTGTATCGTTTCTGTATTTGCAGCGCGTTTGCTGTTAATGTATTTGTTTTGGATTTTGTATGTGTTTTGAGTTTGTGTCGTTTCTGTGTTTGCAGCGCGTTTCTCCTAATGGAAATGTTTTCGGTATTTGTAGCGCGTTTGCCCTTGTCGGCCACCGTAGTCTTGCCCTCTTGACCCTACGATCATTGGACGACCCGCTCTAACTCCTGAGCCACAGCCGACCCGCAATGGTCATAGGTTATTCAGTAGCCTATTTAACATTTTTCACTACGTCTAAGTATTGAGCATATTTGATAGTCATCAATCCATCCACCTTTCCAACCAATAGTCACAATGGCAACCCCACAAGTGACATACAGTAAGATGAGTTGATAGTTAGACAGAGTTTAAACTAATATTATGTCATAGATTCTGGGTTTATCATTCCAAAAGGAGTTAGAATAACTGGGGTTTGGGAGGAGAAAGACAATATCTCAATGCTGTCATCAATCAAACGAGATGCACCTGGCCACGCCCTGCCAATCAACTCAACTAGACACACCTGTTACCGCAGTGCTAACCAGCGTTGCCATGTCAGCTTATAAGTTAGAACCCCTGACTTCGAGCTTCTTTTTTCTAGATGTCGTGTGGAAAAATCATGCGACGCGTGTTGCGGGTTTTGGGGGAAAAGACACTATATACGGGGGAGGTAGCATAAAAAGAGGGATAACAGGGACTATATACACCCATATGTACAGTAACTGTGTAGTATAGAATAAGATATATATGTACCTAAATACATTGTCAGTATAAGTACAGCAGCTGAGTGATAAAAGATAGAACTTTTCATTCATATGAAATATCCTACATCAGAATCATAATCAGAATTTGCATATTACAGTAGAGTAGTAGTAGTAGTAGTAAATTAGTGTAACACTAGTAACTGCATGCTACTAAGCATTATTTAAATACTGCATAATTCATAATTTATAAAGCACTGTTCCAGCATTAATACACATTCATGAACACAGTTTTACATGTTTATTCACCATTAATAAGCTAATCTAGAAGTTGTTTAATTATTGTATTTATAAATAATAAATTGTAAATTAAGTACAAACCAGTTATTGTACAAACCAGTTATTTAGGAGTTGTTAATGGGCTCATCAGATCATTTTGAAAGTTTTATTTAATTTATATTTAAAAGTCTGACAAAACTATTTAGATAGACATCTATGTGTCTGTATCTGTATCTGTGCATTTATCCGTACAGTGCTTTAGACATGCATTAATGTGAGAGCTAACAGATGTGTTATAAACACTTACTAATACTGCAATTCAGAATGAATTCAAGTAATTAGAAAGTATTTACTAAGTAAGTATTTTCTAACTATTTTGTGTAATTGCCTTACATAGCATTTACAAATGAGACTGAAAGCCTGACAATGCAATACCTGAAGTATCATTCCAGCAGACCCCAAGACAAATGTCTCAACATTATTTTCTCAACAGAAAAAGGAAAGAGACAACACAAAATTATATAGAAAATATAAATATTCACTGAAAGATGCAAATAAACAAAATAAAAATGCACCTTTTTGTAAATGTGTTGTAAGGCATACCGTAATTACCCCACATGTACAGTACATACTGTATGCACAGTATACAGTAGTATAAAATCTGTATCTTGGATCTAGTTATAAAAGACATTGTTTCACTTCACAGTATAATTACAACTCTAGGTATGTTATGACACTGCAATGTTTTTACTACTAACTAGTAAAGAAGTGAGCTTTAAATGAAAAATGCAACTCAAACTACATTGGCATAACCAAATGAAATTAACATTATGCATTCTCTCAATATTAAACACATATAATAATAATAATAATAATAATAATATTATACCACTATAATACTTTTTATATTACGACTTCTACAACAACAACAACAACTACTACTACTACTAATACTACTACTACTACTACTACTACTACTACTAATAATAATAATAATAATAATAAATAATAATAATTATTATTATATAATAATAATAATATTATTATTATTATTATACCACTATAATACTTTTTATATTATGACTTCTACAACAACAACAACAACAACAACAACTACTACTACTACTACTACTACTACTTTGACTACTACTACAACTACTACTACTACTAATAATAATAATAATAATAATAATAATAATAATAAATAATAATAATAATAATAATAATAATAATAATATGAAGGACATTTTTGATGCTATTAATGATTATTATTAACTTCATGATTTTATTGTTTCTTTAATGATTTGTAAAAGGTTAGGTAAATGCATGCTACAACAAGGTTCTTAATGGTTAACTCTAGATGCACTTACACACTCCCTTACACTAAAATTATACTTAGTGTTAATCGATATCCTAGCAACCACACCAACTGTAGTCTTAAAGGAGTAGAGCGGTTGTGAACCAAAGTGATTTATAGCTATTATTCTGCTACCAGGTCACAGCGGGGTGTAGTTATATGTTGAAACGGGGAGGGCTTTGGGATAGGAGACCGTTAGGAAGACTAGGCGAGTCTACTCACACCAGTTTCTTCAGCATTCAACAGTGAGGGATAAGATCCTGTGAGCTGAAGAGTAGTGAAATCCTTAGTGATAGCTGGTAACAGGCCCTTGTACTGGGGCTCTGGGGAGACATTTTGAGGTTCTTAACCATTAAGAACCTTGTTGTAGCATGCATTTACCTAACCTTTTACAAAAAAACAACTGGAGTCTGGTAATCATGAGTTTGTAATTGAAATTGCCTGTTATTTTGACTATTTTGGTTTCTAATAGTGTATTTTTTGTGCGTGGCTGGAAGCTAGTGCATCTAGTATAGCGTTTGTCGGGTTATCACTCCCTCCCTCCCTCCCTCCCTTACTCCCGACAATGCCAGCTTGCATCTCTCTGTTGGCACCACAAGAGGCAGTAGTCCCAGCACACCAAAATCAAGAAGGACACCAAAATCAGTCCACCGATCTCCACTGCACAAGTAGAGTAGTGGTCAGAGCATTGGAATCCCACCTGGGAGACCAGGGTTCAAGACCCGGTGGGGATGACTTTATGGGACTATACCCCAAACCTCCACATGTTCATCCTTTCACTCCAACCTTTACCCCTTGCCTTATAGGTCAGATCCTGTCCCAGCCCTTATTCTAACCCCAACCCACACTAGGGACTGGAAGAAGGACACCAAAACCAATCCGCCAATATCCACTGCACAAGTAGAGTAGTGGTCAGAGCATTGGTCTCCCACCCATGAGCTAACTGGCTATCCCATTCTTATTGTGGAAGCATTGGAACTGATCCCAGATAGCAAGCGGATGTGTAATGATTCTGGGCCATATATGGGCCGGAACTAAGCCACAAGGGCCAGAACTGGCCTGTATATGGCCCAGATCCGCTTGCTATCTGGGATGTGTCCAGGCGACAAGACCTATCTTAATTCATCAGACATTATTTCATGTCATTTCAATTCACAGCTATTTCAGTGGCATGACTAGCATCCGTCCTACAAGTCCTGAACAGAAACAAGCCAGCCACGCACATAAGCCAGGCTGGACCTGGCCTGGTTTATTTTGATTTTTTTTAATTGGGGTCAATGGCAACTGGAATTAGACTTAGGCCGGATTCATAGTCGACGCAAATACATAAGCGCAAGCAACGCAAGCTTCGCAAGGCCACACAAATGCCGAAATTTGTCACTTGACGCAAGCAATAGTGCAATTCCTTGCGTTTCCACAAAACAAAACACAGAACGCAAGCTCTAGAGTCATGTTGGAGCTTGCGTTCACAACGTAGCTTGCGTTGTTTACGTCGACTATGAATCAGGCTTCAGGGTGATGGTTAGGCACTCCGTTCCAATTGGGTAGGCCTAGGTTTAAACATGCAGCTCTGAGTGGTCGGGATTCGATCAGACCAATAAGGTGGCGCCGGGCTGTGAGATAGGCCTATATGTGAGGTGAGATGAGTTAGAATAACTAGCAGACAGATTGGGTTGGAGGTCAGGGAAGGATTCAGGGGTCACAGGCCAGACCCAATGTAGATACAAATCTTTTATAACTAGATTGTAGGGCTACATTGAAAACAGTCTCCTTGATATTGCAGCTTGAAACGTACCCTGCCAAACGCTAAATTGGTGTCACAAGTGAGTCGGCCCAAGTTGGCCATCAGAGTCATGTCTGCTCTGTTTGGAGCAGTGGGTGGTTCACCTACACTGTACAGTATAGCTGCACAGCAGGGGGGCATGCATTTGAATAGGCTACAGTACGTCCACATTGAGATAGCCACACTCAGCACTGTTATTTCTGTGGTTTAACTGCACTACCCATGTTCCTGTGCTACTGTACGTTTGTGTTAGATCCAGACCACATTTTGGTGTTAGTTGGTCCACTTCCTCTTTCCTTACTGCAAATGTATTCACAGAGAATCTGTTTATATCCAAGGTGTAAAGTACTGTAACTGTATCTAGTCATCAGTGTATTTCATAGGCTACAGATAAGTATCAAGGACTTGATCCTAAGCTCACTTTTATACCCCCAACCCTGTCTGATAACGTCCCATGAGTCACATGACCTTTTCTTCGTACTGTACTTTTATCACTTTTTTAATCGAAAGTGTTTTATTGGCACGGCCTAAAAGGGTTACTATTCATTAATTTGGAATCAGAAACGCACATTAACTTCTTTATGAATAAACATTGGGGAAAGCTTTGAGCAGGCTGTAAGCTAGGGACACCCAAGCTACAAGAATCAGCAGAGTAGAAAACGTGACACGACAAAACCAGGTTAAGCACCATGGTCTGTGTCACAGGATACCAGCAGGCTCTAGACTGGAAACCAAGCGAATAGAAAATAAAAATAGTAATAATCCTATGGGCTGCGTTGGGCTGCCTTAAGGGGCTGGAACACTTAGAAACGTGGGCCAGAAAGATTTTATTTGATTTTTTTTTAAAAGGAAAAAAAGTTTTGTTGTTTTTTTGTGTCTTTTTCAAATCCTATCGGCCCCCGCTAGCACAGGCCCACAAGGAAAACTCCCGGTGTTCCTGATGGCCAATCGACCCCTGCTGACGACCTGAACGAGTTCCACTGCAGATTTGACAAACAATGCAAACACAAAACTGCTTCAAGACCTCCACCATCATCCCTGTCCCGTCGCCCTGACCTCTGTAGTAATGAAGGTCTCTGAGTGGCCTGCTGCACCTCTTCACTACATTCTGTAACTTCACTACATTCTACAGCATCTGGAACACGCAGGTGCCTACGCCAGGATCCTGTTTGTAGATTTCAGCTCTGCTTTCAACACCATCCTCCCACCCACACTGGAGTACGAACTCTCCTAGCTGCACGTGCCCGACTATCTGCAGTTTGATCACCGACTTCCTGTCCGACAGGAAACGGCACTTGAAGCTGGGCAAAAACATCTCAGACTCCAGATCCATCAGCCAAACTGCAGCAAACACAAAAAAAAAGCAAAAGCAGGAATGAGAGAGAACAGGTAGGTTAGGTGGTTACTGTGTTTAATTGGCAGGAAGCTGGCACGGCGGTAACAGGTGTGTCTAGTTGAGTTGATTGGCAGGGCGTGGCCAGGTGCATCTCGTTAAACCCCAGTTATTCTAACTCCATTTGGAATGATAAACCCAGAATCTATGACATAATATTAGTTTAAACTCTGTCTAACTATCAACTCATCTTACTGTATGTCACTTGTGGGATTGCTATTGTGACTATTGGTTGGAAAGGTGGATGGATTGATGACTATCAAATATGCTCAATACTTAGACGTAGTGAAAAATGTTAAATAGGCTACTGAATAACCTATGACCATTGCGGGTCGGCTGTGGCTCAGGAGGTAGAGCGGGTCGTCCAATGATCGTAGGGTCAAGAGAGCAAGACACTGAAACCCCAACTGCTCCCAATGAGCAGGCTAGCACCTTGCATGGCAGCTGCCGCCATTGGTGTGTGAATGTATGTGTGAATGGGTGAATGAGAGGCCATTTTAAAGCGCTTTGGATAAAAGCGCTATATAAGTGCAGTCCATTTACCTTTACTTATAAATAACTGATATCAAAATAACCCCCCTGATGATTTCATCGCTCGCCTGATGATGTCATCTGATGATTTCATCGCCTGATGATGTAATCACCCTTACCTACAGTACGTTGAAAGACTGATTCAACTAAACACATATAAGTTAGCAGATAGGTTACTTTAAAAAAGGAAACACGTTTTCTTTGACCAAACGTCTTTTGTGTCTGTATTAGAGAAAGAGGAAGTGACCAGAGACACAAGGCCTGTACTCAGAGCACTTCCTGTCCTGCTTTTGCAGAGTGGTCAAGTTTGCAAAGGCTACCATGTTTGACTGAAATAGAGACCGACACACCCATATAGGCCTGTGACCTGAAGGGCTGATAGCAGCATTATGGTAAAAACCAGAGTGAACTAGGTAGCAAACTGTGCTGTTAGAAAGGATAGACATATTAGTACATGCTACAATTTATACGTGTTTACAGTAAGTACATATTTAATTATATTTTTATTCATACAAATTATACTCTATTTGTTATTGAACATGCCCATCACTGCGATAACTTATGGTATATGGCACATGACTGTGTGGTACATGACTGTATGTTACACGCCTGTATGGTACGGTATGTACATAATTATGGTACATGAATCTTAGGTACAGTTTGAAGTAGCTTTTTTGACAATTTGTCGACTCTGGTTTATTTTATCACAATGTCTGCCTACCAAGCAAGACGCATTGTGACACTTCTCATGCTGAATCAACTAGAGACGTGAATCCCCTTCACACACATTGAATGCAAACGTTAGTATTTGCAAGCATCCATGCTTTACATGGATGGAGTTGCTGGTGGTAAATGGTGTCGCCAGCCAAAACATCGAGGGGCTTCCTTTACTGAGGAGTGTAGCTGTCTGTTGTGCCGTGTGAGGAGGGTGTCATTCTAGGCGGGAGAAGTAACAATTCACTCAGGCTCACTGTGACCAGGAAGAAGAGCAGGGGAGAGGTAGTGTGCAAACGTCTTATCTTATTTGATAAAACAACAACATAGAATAATAGGCTGTGATTTGACCCTAAACATCAAGTTGTTTGCTAGTACAGTGCTGTATGTGGGTCAACAACATAGGAAGGCTCTTTGAAAAGATCACTGTTTTAGTATTGTCTGTCTGTTCTGGTGATTGATGTCTTCAACACTCTTCAACGCTATTCCTGGTGAATAGATACATTTCATAATTATTGCTGTACAGGTTATATATATATATATATATATATATATATATATACAGTATGTATATATACATACAGTATATATATATATATTTGTGTGTGTGTGCGCGCGTGTGCGTGTGATATGGACCAGTGTGTAAATATTATACAATATACAAATATACATTATATATATAATAATAACAATAATAATAATAATAATTATTATTATTATTACTATTATTGATATTATTATTATTATTATTATTATTGATGTTATTATTATCATTGTTATTATTATTATTATACATATACATTATATGAAGCCTGAAATGTAATTTCATACTGGTAGTCAATATATTTCTACTGACATTGAAGATAAAGGCCTCACAATGCCTATTTCGCACAGGGCCTCGCATATCTCCCAGATGGCCATGATTGACTGTCATAATAATATATGATCATTATTCTCTTACAGACTCATCAAGGTAGTGTTCAGGTTGGAGAGCCAGAGAGGTGGTGTTCAGGTTGAAGAGACAGAGGTGGTGTTCAGGTTGGAGAGCCAGAGAGGTGGTGTTCAGGTTGGAGAGCCAGAGAGGTGGTGTTCAGGTTGGAGAGCCAGAGAGGTGGTGTTCAGGTTGAAGAGACAGAGGTGGTGTTCAGGTTGAAGAGACTCTGAGAGGCTTCGGAGTTTGAGGTGGAGGAGTCAGGATGTGGCTTCTCATCTGGGCAGCTCTGCTCCACTCTCCCACTGACAGGACCACATGCCAGGGTAATGACAACTGGACTCCTGATGACAATAAGGATTTCAGCATCCATGTAGCACCCGATAATGTAATAATCAACCGATAATGTAATAACGCCTGATAATGTAATAAAAGTTTGACTTAAGTCCATCGAAAATGTAATAAAACCTGATAATGTAATAACTTAACCAATAATGTAATAAAATGTCCTGACTGATAATGTAATACCATTTTTCTGATAATGTAATACCTTATTACATTATTGGTCAAGTTATTACATTATCAGGTGGGTCTTTTTTTTTCAAAACTGGTAATGTAATACTTGACTGATAATGTAATAATTTAAAAAGTGAATGAATAATACTGTTAGGGTACTTGTGGTATACTTTAGCGTACTTTGTGGTACTTGTGGTATACTTTGGTGTGTCTCATGATACATTGCAGTATACTTTGGGGTGCTTTGAGGTACTTTGTGGTATACTTTAGGGTACTCTGTGGTATACTTTTCAGTACTTTGCAGTACTTTGTGGTATACTTTGGGGTACACAGCAATACTTTGCAGTACTCTGCAGTATACTTTGAGGTACTTTGAGGTACTCTGCGGAATACTTTGAGGTACTTTGTGGTGTGCTTTGGAGTACTTTGCGGTACTTAGTGGTATACTTTGGGGTACTTTGTAGTACTTTGCAGTACTTTGTGGTATACTTTGTGGTACTTTGAGGTATTTGCGGTACTCCGCGGAATACTTTGAGGTACTTTGTGGTGTGCTTTGGAGTACTTTGCGGTACTAAGTGGTATACTTTGGGGTACTTTGTAGTACTTTGCAGTACTTTGTGGTATACTTGGGGTACACAGCAATACTTTGCAGTACTCTGCAGTATACTTTGGGGTACTTTGAGGTACTTTGCGGTACTCTGCGGAATACTTTGAGGTACTTTGTGGTGTGCTTTGGAGTACTTTGCGGTACTTAGTGGTATACTTTGGGGTACTTTGTAGTACTTTGCAGTACTTTGCAGTAAACTTTGGGTACTTTGCAGTATACTTTGGGGTACTTTGTGGTATACATTGAGGTACTACTTTGCTGTATACTTTGGGGTACTTTGCTGTATACTTCGGGGTACCTTGGTATTTTGCAATATTTTGCAGTACTTTGCGCTTTACTTTGGAGTACTTTGCGGTACTTTGTGGTATACTTTGGAGTAGTTTGAGGTACTTTGTGGTATACTTTGGAGTACTTTGAGGTACTTGGTGATTAGTAGGGCCCTTCAAAAAGGGGTTCAGTATTTTATCTTAACCTATATAGTAGGAGACAGGATTTAATTTAAGACATAGATTTAATAATATGAATTGAAAGCAAAGTGTATGAGGCAAATTATGTGAGGCTGCTGTTCATCAACTATAGTTAAGAGCTGCTATCCATTGACTATATTTCAGATTGCAATACCATACCAACTTCTTATTAGCATGAACTACCCTTTATCCTCACATGTCACCTACCTCTCCAGAGCGCATGAGACAAATGGATGGAAGTGAGGTCTGAAGATGTGTTTATGGGGAAAACCAATGAGGTGCACACAATAACTGACATTCAGTGCCACATTGCCCGTTTGTTTATACAAACTTTTTATCATGTTATTCCAGTTTTTCGGATAGCCATAGATGTTTTAAAAATCATAATTGCACTAGCCTACACAGGCATTACATTAATGAGGACAGAATTAGTGAGGACAGAATTTAAGGTAGGCCTACTCTATAAATCCAGACAGTACCAGCACCTTCAGGCCAGATTTGTGGACAAGCCCATCCTGAAGCTTATCAAGGATGTCCAGACCAGACACCAGATTGATCTTGTAGATATGAATAGATGGAAAGTATGGTATGTTCAAAGCCACATAAAGATATATTCTAATGGTGCCAGACATCTTCAGTAGATATTTATGGCTTAAGCAGCTGACAGGGAAAGGTAGCAATGAAATAGCCAAACAAACAACCACATTTATATTAAACATGGTCCTCATACAGTAATCCAAAATGACCAAGGTGCTGAGGGAACTCATGCAGTAGCTTAAAGTAAAGATCAATGAAATTTCCCCTTATCATCCACAAAGTCAAAGAAAAGTAGAGAGTATGCATCGAATATTGCATAAAAATATGTTGTATGATCTAGGGAACTTAGAGGGTGAAGGAGTAAACATAGCATATTCAAGTCAAAGTTTTATCGGTAACATGCAACATACCCTGACAATGAGCAGTGATGTTTCCACTAGCTGCTAAATATGTACACTAGGCAAAGTAAAAAGGAGAAACGTACTATACACACCAAACATATAAATATGTAAACCAAGTCCAAAATATAAAATATTTATTAATGGAATGAAATAAAATGAGCTGAGATGACATATGAAATTGGACAGTTCACCTAAATAGAGAAGTATGTATATTCACGTTTATTTACAGAATGAACATTTTAAAATCTAACAGGTATAAATATACAGTGCTGTTGTGCAGAGTATAGTACTGAGTTAAGGACAGAGATGAGCAGACTGTACTCATTCCGGATGTGGATGGTCTGAAGGTAGAAGCTTCTTCTGAGCCTCTGTGAGTTGATCTTCTTCAGTAGGCAGTACCTGAGCAGAGAGAAGAGGCTGTTGTCCGGGTGGCTGGGATGTGTCAACATTCTCCTGACCTTGGTCCTGCAGCGCCGTGTGATGTCCTGGAGGTGTGGGAGATATGTTCTGCTGACCAAACACTCTCTACAGTGACTTGTCCTGCATGGTGTTGCTTCCATAGCATGTTGGTAGTGTTGATGTTCTCAGTCAGACACCCTCTCAATCATGCATATACAGGAATGTTTGTTGTCCATGTCTAGTGATCTGTACATCAATATACTGTACTTGTAAATACACTGTCTCCACAGGGGTCCTACTGCTGTTCAGGCAATTGGCCGCTCCTGCTTCCTGCTAGTCCACTAGAATCACTTTCATCTTCCTGCTTCCTGCTGTAGTCCACTAGCATCTCCATTATCTTACTGACATTCAGGTGAAGGTTGTTGTCCTGACAACATTTAGTTTGGCATGCCACCTCCTCCAAGTAGGCCTTCTCATTATTGTTGGAGATCAGGCCTACCGCAGCTGTGTCATCAGTGAATTGATAATTGAGCTGGAATTGTAGGTAACTATGCAGTCGTGTTTGTACAGAGGATATGAAACAGCCCAGTGTTGAAGGTGAGAGGGTGACTTTCTCCAGTGTTTAGGGTGAGAGAAGATGATGCCCACTCTCGCCCCCTGAGGTCTGCCCGTCAGGAAGTTGAGGATCCACCTGTGCAGGAAGGGTTTAATCTCCAATCTCCATCCTGCGTTTGGAGATGAGTATGGGGAGTTATGGTATTGCAATCTGAAATATAGTCGATGGACAGCAGCCTCACATAATTTGCCTCATACACTTTGCTTTCAATTCATAGAATTAAATCAGTTCCTGTCTCCTACTATATAGGCTAAGATAAAATACTGAACCCCTTTTTGAAGGGCCCTACTAATCACTAAGTATCTCAAAGTACTCCAAAGTATACAGCAAAGTACCCCAAAGTATACAGCAAAGTACCACAAAGTACCCCAAAGCATACTGAAAAGTACCTCTGTATACCACAAATTACCACACATTACTGCAAAGTATGGGTAAGTACCTCAATGTATACCACAAAGTACTTCAAAGTACTCCAAAGTATAACGCAAAGTACCCAAAGCTTACTGCAAAGTACTGCAGAGTACCGCAAAGTACTCCAAAGCAGACCACAAAGTACCTCAAAGTATTCCGCAAAGTACCGCAAAGTACTGCAAAGTACCCCAACGTTTACTGCAAACTACTGCAAAATATCAAAGTACCTCAAAGTACCCCAAAGTATACTGCAGAGTACTGCAAAATATTTGCTGTGTACCACAAAGTATACCACAAAGTACTGCAAAGTACTGCAAAGTATACCACAGAGTACCCCAAAGTATACCACAAGTACCACAAAGTACTCCAAAGCACACCACAAAGTACCTCAAAGTATTCCGCAGAGTACCGCAAAGTACCTCAAAGTACCCCAAAGTATACTGCAGAGTACTGCAAAGTATTGCTGTGTACCCCAACGTATACCACAAAGTACTGCAAAGTACTACAAAGTACCACAAAGTATACCACTAAGTACCGCAAAGTACTCCAAAGCACACCACAAAGTACCTCAAAGTATTCCGCAGAGTACCGCAAAGTACCTCAAAGTACCCCAAAGTATACTGCAGAGTACTGCAAAGTATTGCTGTGTACCCCAAAGTATACCACAAAGTACTGCAAAGTACTGCAAAGTATACCACAGAGTACCCCAAAGTATACCACAAAGTACCTCAAAGCACCCCAAAGTATACTGCAAAGTATCATGAGACACACCAAAGTATACCACAAGTACCCTAACAGTATTATTCATTCACTTTTTAAATTATTACATTATCAGTCAAGTATTACATTACCAGTTTTGAAAAAAAAAGACCCACCTGATAATGTAATAACTTGACCAATAATGTAATAAGGTATTACATTATCAGAAAAATGGTATTACATTATCAGTCAGGACATTTTATTACATTATTGGTTAAGTTATTACATTATCAGGTTTTATTACATTTTCGATTGACTTAAGTCAAACTTTTATTACATTATCAGGCGTTATTACATTATCGGTTGATTATTACATTATCGGGTGCTACAATCCATAACAGATTGTTAAGACCATTCAATATGTCAGAAGTACTGCAGTGTGCTGAACTGTGACGTTTCTGTTTGTCCTTGAATATCTTTGCTTTAGTCACTTGTTGTTTTCATGTCTCCCTACATCAACACATGCAGCATATCCAGAAGGATGGAGCCTCACCCTCAGCCCAGCAGAGATAACAGCAGAGGCTGGACTATGCGCTGTTATTTCCTGCTCATTCACTCACCCAGGATCCTTCACTCCCAAGAATGCAGTATGGTATAAATGCCCTGATGCAACACAGAAATGTGATGAAGAGGTAAACCTAGTTTTCTACTCCAGCGACATCTCCTCAGTCCAGGAGGGATTCAGAGGGAGAGTGGCTCTACTGGACACAGACCTGACCAGGAAAAACTGTGGCGTCATCATCAACGACATCAGAGACTCTGACACTGGGTATTACATGTTCAGAGTGAGAGGAAAAAATAATAAGAAAAAAAGTGATGGAACAGACGATGGATTTAATTTTAAAGAGGACAAAGTGAACATTGTTGTTGGAGGTAAATGGATACATCTGCTACAGTTGAACTGATCATAACACACATAACTGTAGGAGGAGAACCAGTCTCTCAGTGATACAGCACACAGTCTACTCTGATTCCAAATGTGGTCCCTTACTCAGTCCTAACAGCAACAACTGTGCGTGTGTTTGTTTTCTCTGTGTCTCCAGCTCTGAGCCAGAGGCCCTCTGTGTCTGCTCTTCCTCTGACTGAGGGCCAGAGGGCCACACTGACCTGCAGGGCCCCGCGGCGCTGCTCTGGAACTCCTCCTCACATCACCTGGACATGGAGAGGGACTGCAGACAGCGTCACTGGGATCCCCCACAACACCACCACACAGGGGAGGGAGAATCTGACCAGCATCGCCACACACCACCTCTCAACTCTGACCTTTACCCCCTCAGCTGAACACCATGGCACCAATGTCACGTGTCAGGTGACCTTCAAAGGCAGCGTCACCACTGAGGACACAGTGACTTTGAATGTGACATGTAAGAAAACACCTGTTCAACCATCAGTGTTGAATGTTTATTGCTATATATTGTCTAATGTGCTAAATGATTAAAGCTATGTCCATATTTCTTTCAGATCGTCCTGTGATCCTCCCTGGCTCCGGGTGTATGGTCCTGTCAGAGGTTCTGACCTGTGTGTGTGTCAGTCGGGGGCGGCCCTCACCACTCATAAGCTGGCTGATCATCGAGGAACACAGTTTCCCCACTGTGGCGTTGGGAACCGTAGTGAGCAGCATCACCCTTCCTGCCAGATACCAGCTCAACACCATAGTGGAGTGCGTCAGCAGAAATGCTCTGGGTGAAGAGACTGAGAAGCTGCAGGTCACACAGAAACCAGGACAGAACCACAAGGAAAGAGAAGGTAAAGAACACAGTTTGTGAAATGTGCAGAATGTGTTGGTGACCTGCCACAACGCCCACTCAGTTGGTGGTGATATTGGTGGTTACCCCACAACACCACCACCACACAGAGGAGGGAGAATCTGACCAGCATCAGCACACACCACCTCTTAACTATGACCTTTATCCCCTCTGCTGAACACCATGGCACCAATGTCACGTGTCAGATGACCGTCGAAGGCAACGTCACCACTGAGGAGGAAGGAGAAGACAAGGAACCAGTTTGTGAAATGTGCAGAATGTGTTGGTGACTTGTGTTGGTGACAAATTGAGATAGTTGGTTTAGCTGCTGGGCATCGTTTCCTGACGCACCTCCGACGTTGTCTTGGTGGTGGTGGACCGGTCTTCTCCTCCAGAGACACCTCCACGGGGGGCCGAGGAGGGAGGGAGTGGGGGTTAACCAAGCCAGACCAAACACCTCTCTAGACCTCGGCGTGTCATCAGCTGGGGGCCACCAGTCATGGATGTTTCGCTCCTTTAACCCCAGTACATTTCCTGGTAGCGGAGCGATGGCATGGACGGCTTCCTGCCGCTGACAAAACTCTTCCCCTCTATTTTAACTTCAGGAGGACCGACGCACGTAGATCTGAAAACGATTGTGGCGTTTGTGATTGGCTTCATCGTTTCGGCCACTCTCTGTTGCTTAACATGGACATGTCACAGGTGCGTAGGTGTCCTTGATGTACAATATTGTGGCAGTTGATATTACAGAAATACGGTGTACTTATTGAAATAATCAAGTGTCAACTCTTGAATTGTCATCATCAATGTCCAAAACTGAAATGTAATTGTTTTCGGGACACAATACTTCTTCTCAGATGCCGACAGAGGATTCCTGACTCCAAAGCCGAAGCCTTGAAGATGGTGGCCTGTGGGGACCAGAAGGTACAAACTATCATCCCTGCTCCACTTTTAGAAACCCTAACAGACAATTTTCTGCACTACATCTCTGCAGGACACGAGGAAACATTTATCTCATCCTTTTCCTTCAGGATAACCATGTCATATCTCTAGCTATTGTAGTCGGTTGACCACAAGAGCTGGAAACACTATGTGTCAGGATAGAAGGTACAACACAGGTGCACTGTATAGGACAGTTAACACTGAGCAAGCGACTAAACCTGTATTTAGCCAGGTACTGTAGTAGCTCATTGAGATTTAAAATCTGTTTTCCAAGAGAGACCTGGCCAAGCGGGCTGTGTAAAAAACATACATTTAGGTTACATACAGATAAAAACACAAATATTAATAATTTAAAAGGCAGTTATGGGGTACAGGGAAAGCTTCCAATACTTTCACCTTCAAAGTCCTTTAGGATTGAAACAAAGGCATCATATGAGATCAGTTCTGGCAATGTTAAGTCTTTCTGGAAGGTCCATGCAAGGGGGCAGCATATTTAAAAGCTTTTTTTGCCCAGCTCAGTGAGAACAGATGGAACAGTCATCTTCCGTGACTTCAACATTGTGTGATCGCAGGCTATAATGGCCTTGGTTTCTGATGAGATATGTGCACAAGTAAGTAGGGACCAATCAACTTAAAAGCCTACTATATCTTATTTAGGGCTGGGTTTAAAAAATCGATTCATCGATACCCAGAACAAAAATTCGACTCGATACCCAGCTCTAATCTTATTATAACAAATTGTTGTTTCAGGGGGATTCCAGAGGGGCAGAGGGGGGCGCCCCGACCCGCCAGGAAGACGGGCCTCGGGGAGGAGCGCAGAGGGGAGTGGCCCAGACCGGCGGAGCCGCGGTTGGCCACGCCCCTCAGGGACAGCCTTGCGACGTGGTGTACGCCAGCATCGACTACTCCCTCCTGAAGAAGAAGAGGAGTGAGAAGGACGCGGAGAAGAGGCAGGATGACACCACAGAGACAGAGTACTCTGAGATTAAACCAAGAGAGAGGGGGGCGCGGCAAGATGGCAGAGAGGAGGGCGGGACGATGGAGGGAGAGGGGGGAGAGGGGGGAATGGAGGGAGAGGAGAAAGAGGAGGGAGTGGGGAAAGAGGGGAGAATGGAGGGAGAGGAGAAAGAAAAGGCGGAGGAGAAAGAGGAGGGGAAGGAGGGAGAGGCCTTGGTGAGAGAGGGAGTGGGCGAGATAGAGGATGAGGAGACAGTTGAGGACACACTGCTTTATTCTAACCTCAAGGAGCTCATGGTAGGAGACGGATACAACCAGCTGTTGTTAAGCAGAGTCAGAGTTAAGCAGAGTCAGAGTCAGAGTTAAGCACACACTGTTTGTGGTCAGTATGTGATCCATCCACCAGTGTCATGCACCATTGACCAAAGCAAATTCCTAGTATGTGTAAAACTACCTGGCCAATAAAGCTGATTGTGATTCTGTTTCCGATGATAATAATGATTATATTCTGCTTAAGCCAAATGATTTGACATGACCAAATTGTTTTTATTGCAAGATACTTTCAGTACACACTGGACATTTTTACAAATTGCTCAACTTTCCGGAGAAGTAGAAGTCACTTCCCCTTTTTATTATTATATTGTGCTGTGAATGACCTATTAAAGGGGAAGAAGACACTGTATATGTATGAGCTTTGTGGTTCCATTTTTGTTCAAGATACTGTATGATACATGCAAACATTTGCCCGTGATGTTACTTTGCTATGTTGAAACTGTTTCGCTAGGAGACTTTTTGAAATCTGCAGTATGTTTGTGGTTGAAATATTTGTATAATAGCTGATATTAACATTATGTACCAGAAACCAAAAAGAAATTAAAAAAAAAAATTATTACCATCTCTGAAAATACTTAACTATTTCTTCTTTATTAGCATATATACTGACATATGACAAACACTACAGGACTATATAGGCTACTACCCCTGCCGGCCACCGAGTCACTGAGGCTGTGGATCACAAGGCTGCTTTCTGGGCCGCGACAATGACGCCATATACAGTAGCTACTTCTCTCACACCCATACATGGCATGAAGGCATTTCATATCATCAATATTCATCATGTCCATACATGGACTTGCTCTGAAGTGGCCCCCATTACAAACTGATCAATGAATTTCAGTCCTTGACACAACCTTACCAGCTGGTACCACAACAACTAGCAGCACGGCAACTAGTATTATAAGCACATGGTTAAAAAAGTGCTAGTTTGCTTCTTTAACTGTTTAAAATGTTGAGGCTACTGTAAGTGCTTTTAATCAATCCTCTTTTTTCGGACTTGATTTCCTCAGTATAAAAGAGTGAAAATAATCTGACTGAAAGAGAGATGTTTAAAATTAAACCTGAAACCCCAGATGGTGGCAGAGGATGTTGGTTATCTCTGAAGGTAGAGCACAACCCCCTGTGGGTTTCTCTGCCGCGCATCCTTCCACTACTTTCACAATTACATTTGAGCAGAATCTGTTTTAATAGATGTTGTTTTTGTCATAATTCACCCGAATACTAAAATTAAACTGTTATGATTGAAGTGAAACACTAACTATACACCACTAAACACGAATACGTGTTGTGAACTTGATACTAATAGCTAAGTGTTGTGTTACAGAGAGAAGAAGAGAAACTGACATGCAACCTTCAAGGAATTCTAACTGATGATCATAGCCCCATTCACAGTCAGGATATTGATTGAACTGACTTTTGGGATGATAGCCCCTGCAGACCTGAGGGGTGCAACCCGTTTAATTCTGCGAGTGTTCCACACACGCTCATTGAGACTGAGAGGGTCGTTGACCTCTCTTTACAGTATATTTCATTATGAGAGCAACAGACCTGCATGCTGCCTGTGAGGCAATACATGCAACTGCTGTGAGTAGTGATGTCAGACTTTCACTCAACAAACACAACGTGGATCATCTAATCACCACCGCTACACAAGAACCTCAGATACAAGAACCAACAGAATCGTCATAATCTGGTCATCGCCATCACATGAAGAACACATTGTTTGTGATGTGTGTGTGTGTGTGTGTGTGTGTGTGTGTGTGTGTGTGTGTGTGTGCGAGCACACTAAAACTGGATTAGGGGTGAGCTTACAGGATTAAAATGTTCCACTAACTGGACAGAGTCTTTAAATAGATCTAGCAGACACTGTCAGCACACCAGGTCTGCACTGAGGAGGTTCCTGAGATTGATAAGGGAATTGGGATTTCTGTCCCGGTCAAAGGTGTAAGGTAGGCCTACTGTGTCCTTGCAGGAGGCAAGACTGATGACAGGGAATTTAATCAAAACACGATTGTTTGTTAACTGTAATCCCTGATATGCAGTGTTTTTTTTTTGCTGTTCAGTATTAATTGCGATGAATGTTGTGAGTGATATACAGTGGAACATGATTATGGGATTAATCTTGTCAGATTCAGATATCTCTGTCCATTCTTTCTTTTTCTTTTCAGCAATTCATCGCAGTCGGTACACGATCGACAAATTGAGGCTGTTGGGTTTGCAAAGAACAGCAGTGTCCAAAATAAAAATCACATCACCTAAGAGTTAACCGTGCGTGTCGCTCCGTCCTCGCACCCTGCCTCCTCGTCTCTGCGCGGCAGTAATGGCAGACGTCCTGAGAAGCCTGACCCTCCTGGAGACCCTCAAGGAGTCCATGGAGAGCAACAAGCTGTCGGAGGTGAAGGACGCCGTGGAGGACCTCCTGATCAGCAGGGTGAACCTGGCTGTGGTGGGGGACCGCGCGGCGGAGAAAGCGGCCTTTCTGAACGCCCTCCGGGCCCTGGGGCCCCAGGACGATGGGGCGGCCCCGTGCCCGTCCCCCACCGCCCCCGAGGAGCTGGCTGTCTATCCTGACCCCAAACACCCGGACTTTCGCCTGTGGGACCTCCCACCGCCGGAAGCCGGCGCCACGCCCTTTGACCCCGCAAGCTACATGGAGCGGGTGAAGTTCCTGCGCTACAACGCGACGATCATGGCGTCCAGCCGGGCGGTCCGGTCCGATGATGTGGCGGTGTTCCGGGAAGCCCGCTCCCAGCAGAGGGAGACGGTGTACTTCGCCCTGCTGGCCTCCGAGAGGGAAACAGAGAAGAGCCTGGAGGAGAGGAGGAGGGTCAGCCTGGAGGTTCTGAAGGCAGAGGGGGTGGCCGCGCCCAAGGTGTACCTGGTGAGGCCCCGGGCCCTGGAGACCCTGGACTTCCCCAGCCTGCTGAGTGACATGGGGAGGGACCTGCCCGTGGTCAGGGCTCAGGCTCTCCTCCTGGCCCTGCCCACGCTCACCCCCACCCTGGTCACCCAGAAGAGTGACGCCTTCAAGGCCATGGTGTGGGCCGCCGCCTCCCTCTCCGGCGGGGTGTCGGCCATCCCCGTGCCCATGGTGGCCTCCATGGTGGACGCCAGCATGGCGGCCAGGATCCTGACCAAGGCGAGGGCATCGCTCTGTCTGGACGACGAGTCGGTCGAGCGGCTGGCCCGGCAGCGGGGGTTGGACCCGGCGAAGGTCAAGGCCCTGCGGACGTGTAGCCTGTCGGTCGACGTCACCAAGGGGGAGGTGAAGAAGCGTCTGGCGGCGGCAGCGGAGACGGACCTGCCCACGGGCGCCAGGAGACTGGCGGAGATGGCCATGCCGAGGCAGGCGCGCTGCGTCGGACGCTCCTTCACCGCCATGCTGCAGGCGCTCAATGGCGCCATCGAAGAGATGGCGGCCGACGCGGAGAGGATAGTGGCCGCCGCCATCGGCGAGGGGAAGTAAGGCTGGCGCCACGCAGAATGATGTCACAAGACGCTCTTTTTCGGTTGCCTCGGTTATATTGGTTTCGTTATATACTGTATGTACATTCTTAACAAATTCAGTTTATTTACACTTAAATGTAACTGTTGACTTTTCTCATTATTTTTACTTGGCCACTGTAATTTTCTTTAGATAGTCTCGCTATAAGGTTATTCATCAGAATTAACATTTAATATTTGCAATTTTAAAAAATGGGCATAGAGCTGGAATTTGTTTGTATCTCTGCTGCATTTTGTAAAGAAGATACATAACCTCCCACCATCATCAATTCAAAGCCAGGAAGAATGTATTTTTCTTGCTTGCTGGGTTGGGCATGCAAATGATGGATGCAGATAAAGGACTTGTGTTTCATATTTGGTTTTTAGAAGAGAAACAAGCACTCAGCACCAGGCTGTCCATCTCCTGAGGTAAGACAGATGGAGAATGTCTGAATTAATGCCAGTTACCATTAACTGCACCATTGTGAAGGGACAAAATAATTTGTTGGTGTTCTTATTAAACTCTTTAAGAGAAATATTGATTGTGATAAAGTTGTATAAATGATTGAAAAAATAGATAATAAATAACGATAAAGATACATTTGCATACTCCCGTTTTTGGTTGTAAATAGTGCAAAATTGTAAATAATGATTTAGACTTGCATGTGGTATTTCTTTTTCAGTTGTTAATAGTGGAAAAAATAATCAGGAAAGGACTTTGGGTGTGGTACTAATTTGGTGAATTTGGATTTGCTTCATCGGCGAACCAGAGCTGTGATTTGCGTACTGCACACATACAGGCACAATGGCACAGGCACATCTCCTTCTCTCGTCTTCCTCTTTTTACACTTTCTCTCTCTCTCTCTCTCTCTCTCTCTCTCACACACGCACACTGAGATAATATTACAGTATGTCTCCATCTCCAGGTTCAATCATGTCACTGAAAGGATCAGTTACAGTGTTCCTGTCGTGGGCGTGTCTGGCTCTGTTGACGGGTAGGCACTGAAGACTGAACTGCTGACAATACTAACTAATGCTCAGCAAAAAATGCAAATGTTCTGGATTGAAATTTCCAGGTTTCTTAACAATTTATTTTACTTTTACTTGGCAGTTATAGATTCCAACAGCATCCCCTTCCAAATAAAGCAAGATGCACTGACGGCGAAGGAGGGCTCCTGCGTCACTCTTGAATGTGTTTCCACTGGTTCCATGGAAAGGGGCCCAGTTTACTGGTTCTGGATGAAAAACCCAATTTATGATACGTCTTTATCAAGATTCAACGGCACTGTGGTCAGCAGTAACATGCAGGATCGTCCGGCAGCCCCAGAGTTTGTAGGAAGAGCGGACTACACCGGTCAGACCGGACCGGTCACTTCCTCTTCCTGTGACCTGCGTATCAGTCCCCTACAGAGAAACGACAGCGGGAGCTACATATTCAGATATTTTATTGGTGTCAAAAAATGGGGAACTAATCCTCTAAACCTTGAAGTTGAAGGCGAGTCAATGTCGCAAATCTCACCAGCATCTAGATTTCTTGAGCAATGCAAATTACAAATACACTTTTTTTTTCTTCAACGTGACAGAATCCCTCTCTCTCCCCCTATCTCCCCCTTTCTTTTGATCTCTCTCCCTCTCTCTCTCTCCGCCCTCTCTACTCCCTCTCTCTCACCCTCCCTCTCCACCCCCACCCCCTCACTCCCTCTCTCTCTCCCACTGCAGATAACCTGTGTCCAGTTAGATTCGAGACAAACAGGGTTCAGGAGGTTGGCCCGGTGTCCGTGCAGTGCTCCACATCCAAGTCATGTGATTCCTACCCTGAGATCACTGGGCTCAACAGGGAGGTAAAACAGGACCACCAAGATGAGGCTGACCGCAAAACCACAACGCTCAGCTTCCTGGCCAGCTGGCAGGATGATGGGAGGGTTCTGTCCTGTCGGCCACCTGCTATGGAAAAGGAAGACCAGTGTCTGTCCAGGACTGTCACCTTGACTGTGGAATGTAAGTTTTGACGATGAAGCAGGTGGCACAATTCTAGACAAACGGTAACACTTTACAATAAGGTACACAACAAATTAGTAGTTACTGAGTAACTACTACACAGAGTAACTACTGTAGCCTACTATTGAACCAATGATCAGTTATTGATTAGTCACTGACTAATCAGTAACTACTCATTAACTAATCATAGGTTCATCAGTAGTTACTCAGTAACTACTCATTTTTTGTGTACCTTATTGTAAAGTGTTACCAAAAGTTCTAAATGTTGCAACAGCTGTTTTTCATTTCAAGGATGCAAGGCATAATGGAACACTAAAATAGCTGTCCCTCACTTGCCTGTAGAACCTCACTGCTTTAATGTTTCTCAAAGATTGAATTAAAATAATAACAATAATAATAATAATAACTTTTTAAATTATAGTTGCGCCTACAGAGACCAAGGCCTCTGTGAGTTCTGCAGATCTGAAGGTGGGAGATGATTTGTCTCTGGCGTGCTCCAGCAGAGCACACCCCAACGCTACGTTCTCCTGGTTTAAAGATCGACAGCCTTCAATCCACAGCGGAGCACAATGGAGGATCCGTTCCGTCAAAGCCACGGACAGTGGGCAGTACCACTGCCAGGCTGTAAACAAACTTGGAACGGATAACGCAATAGTTCCAGTCGATGTTAAATGTGAGATACTCTTTTTGTTTTACTTGCACTTTCATGTAGGCCTACTGTATAAATATTAACATACATTTTGGGGGAGATACTATGAAATAAGCATAACACCTCGTTTTAATTATTGTGTATGTTGAATATGTTGAGTTTGAAATATTAAATATTACATCAAAAATGTGTTCTCTTTCAGATGCACCGGTAGGGGTAAGCATTGACGCATATAATGGTAAGTCTATGATTAAGAAAGGAGATGACGTAACATTAATATGCACAGTGGATAAAAGCAACCCGGCAGTAACCTCATATGAGTGGTATCAAGACGGCGCTAGAAAATGGGAAGAGACTAGCAAACAACTTCAGATGAAGAGTGTAAATCCAGAACATCGTGGCAAGTACATGTGTAAGGCGAGTAATCGCGTGGGTCAAGCTATATCACCAGTGTATCAACTAAACGTCCATTGTAAGTTATCGGCCATCTTTCTGATTCTCCACCATCACATTATTGATACTGTAACTTGTATTGTACTGACATGTAAATAAATGTAGGCTATATATCCATTTTCTCACACAGACAGTCCACAAAACACTAAGATTTCCTCTAATGGAGACAATCCAGTGAAGGAGGGAAGCTCTCTCGTGTTCTCCTGTGAAACGGATTCTTATCCTTCTCCCACGAGCTACTCTTGGTACCACAGAGATACGCGCGCCAGTGTCGCGTCACTGTCGGTGCGTCTCCCGAGTTCGGACCGGAACCTACCTCTGGACGAGCTGGGCGCAGCTGACACCGGGTGTTACCTGTGTATTGCCGCCAATCACCTCGGCACGGGGGAGAACAGCAGCAGTTTGTGCATTAATGTTCTCTGTGAGTATGACCAAAGTTGTAAATGCTGGAGCCATAACGTAGGCTTAACTACTGATGATCATACCGCATAGGCTACTCACCATCATAATGATTATTTCAGTTAGAGATTTTGGTTAAGTTTTTTTGGGGGGGAGTTAAGGTTTTTTTCAGTGGGTTCCCCTACAGGGACAACCAAAGAACCTAGAATGTTGCTAGTTGACAACTTTTTCCTGACGTCGGAACGCAGCTCAATACTCCTTCCTCTACTTACACAGATGGTCCAGCTACACCCGTGCTGACAGTTGAGGCTGTGGTGAGGGAGGGGACCCTGGTCACTATCACCTGCACTGTCCAGAGCTTCCCACCCTCCCGCCTCACCCTGACATCGACCTCCAGGTCCGATCTTCTCCCTACCCCACGTCCACAGTTCACCTCAGGCCCCGTCGAGGAGTCCATCCAGATGTCATTTAACGTGACCTTAAGCGATGCAGGCACCTACAACTGCCACGCCCGGAACTCTGAGGGCCACAACAGCGCACAGAAGGAGCTGGATGTCACATGTGCGTAGACAATGATTCATTAGAAACCAGTTTAAACCTAGATTTACTAAACCTAGAGTAAGTCTAAAGCAGGATTAGTTTAATCCATGTTGGTGCAGCCTAGCCAATGTTTTTTAAGACAGTCGCCCTGTGATCCACAGTGGTGTGGCAGTCTAAGCATCAGGTGTGGGTGCAGCCTACCGGGGACCGGGTTACGTGCCCTGGGCCCCCCTAGATCCAAATATGTCCAGATCCCAAAAAAGGGAGTGGTGTATTGGGCCCCGCCACTCCCGAGGGGGGTTTGTTTCATTTTGGCAGAAGGGTCCGTTGCTCTACAGTGACCCCGTTTGGTGTTGGAGTCGCCTGGGCTGAGAGAGTCAGGTAGCCATCTCTCTCTTCTGGATCGCTGACCGCTGGGCTGTGTGACGGACCCTCCACAGCAGAGACAGGACGATTGGACAATAGGTCAGGTGTAATGCGCTATCAAATTGGGTGAAAGGGACATAAATAAAGGGAAAAAGACAGTTGTCATAGTCAGGATTATATCAGAATCAGAATCAGGATTTGTTTATTGCCATTGTACTTTACATACATAGGAGATTTTTTTCGACATTGTGGTGCTTACAACAATGGCCAAGTGCAAGGACAGGACAGGACAGGACAGGACTCGTAAAGTGCAGTGATACAAATATAGTGCAAAAAATAGCAGTGCAATTCGACTGCAAAAGAGAGAAGAGAAAGTAATCAGTTTAGTGCAAAAATTGCAGGGGGCAGGAGAGTCAGAGGGGAGCCATGTTGATGAGGCTGATGGCCGTGGGGAAAAAGCGGTTCCTTTGTCGAACGGTTTGAGTCATGTTTTTCAAGGTGGTGTTAATATAATGAGGATGAGTCACCCTCAGATCAACATGGTGAAGCTTTCTCTTTGTGCTACGGCGACATTTATAGACAGCCCCAAAAACGTGACGGCGTCGGTACAGCCTGTCACGGACCTGCTCGAATACAACCACCTGGTTCTGGCCTGCACGGGTAGGTCCAACCCAGGCGTGAGCTCCTACACCTGGACCAGAACCACTGCGGAGACCGAGCAGATTTTGGGACGGGGTCAGAAGCTGAACATCATGTCCCTGACGCCCTCCCACAGTGGTCAGTACAGATGCACGGCCCGGAATGAACTTGGGACCGGAATATCTGACCCGGTCGACATCAAGGTCAAGTGTGAGTAGAAGCAGGTACTGTTATATATATATATATATATATATATCTAATCTATATATATAACAGTATATACATACATATACGTATAATTTTTATTTTGTATTTTATTTATTTATTTCACCCTTACTGGGAGCCATTCTGAGACAGAAGCCTCCTTCACAGTATTTGATTACTGTATGGGGTGAACAGAGCAATCTTACACCTTACATACTGTAAGAAAAGCTTTGGCTGATTGTGCAGAATCTGAATTTGAACTCTAAACTTTGGATTTCGATCGGCATTGATATGAAAGCCAGTTCAATACGAAATCCTCGTCGAACAGTAACATGTACAGTACAGTAATCACATGTCTCATATTCCTCCTTGCTGCCTAATTACCCTTTTTTCCTTACTTTCCTTTTATAAAAATGTGTTTATTTGTCCTGACACTGTTGCTGTTACTGTGATGGATGTCTGTCTAGAATAATGGGTGGGTGGGGGGGTTGTGTTTTACCATAGGCCTGTGGGAGGTGGGGGGAGGGGGGGGGGGGGGGGGGGGGGTTGAAGGAGGGAGGGGAGTTTACTCTTGAATGTATTTTCATGTTGACTGTACTACCTCCTTGTTGTAAACAAAAAATAAATAAATACAATAAAAATAATCAAATGTCTCCATGGCCTGCCTTTACAGATGCTCCAAAGCACACAGAGATCTTCCACAACATGGCCAGCAGGGGGCAGAATGACCCACACAGCCCGGTGACACTGACCTGCAGCAGTCACAGCTACCCCCGTGTCCACACATACAGGTGGTACAAGCTGACTGAGGACAAGGGGGACAAGGGACAGTATGTTGCAGAAGGACAGAACATCACCATCCACCCAGACCAGCCGGGGACGTACTACTGCGTTGCTGAAAACGCCATAGACAGAAAAGAGTCGGACAGAGTCCAACTGTTCCTCGACCGTGAGTGAATAGTCACTATTTATCAGTCATTTTCTACTGATTAGCTTTGGTGGGCGGTGGAGCACAAACCATGATTAAGTAGATTATGGTATATGAGCTTGGCTATGGTTTTGAAAAGGGAGTTACTGCACGGCGGCCAGCACACAGTGAATAGATTTATAAAGCCTGTATAAGCCTTATAAACTCTTCACCCTCTCCCCCTCTCTCTCTCTGTCTCCCCCTGACCCTCTCCCCATCCCTTTCTCCGTCTCTCTCTTCCCCTTTCCTTCTCCCTCCCTCTCCCTGTCTCTCCTCCTCCCTCTCTCTGTCTCTCTCACTCTCTCTGTCCCTTTCTGTCTCTCTCCCTCTCTCTCTCTGTCCCTCTCCCTCTTTCTTTTTCTCTGTCTCTCTCTCTCTATCTCCCTCTCTCTCTCTCCATCCCTCTCTCTCTCTCCGTCTCCCTCTCTCTCTCCATCCCTCTCTCTCTCTCTTCGTCTCCCTCTCCACATTCATCACAGGTGGCTTCAGACACTTCCTCCCACTCGTCTTTCTTCTCATCTGTGCTCCGTTCATTATTCTACTCATCTTTCTGGTTCGGAGGTGAGTTATATTTCTGGTTAGAGTTTCACTTTGTACACTGCATGAGGTGTAAAACCTGGCATCAGAAAGTAAACATACTTATGTGGCACGGTGTCACGATGCTTTGCCTCACAGCAAGAAGGTCCTGGGTTTGAATCCCGCTTGGGATGATGTCGGCACTGGGGATGTTCTCCCCAGGGTTGTCTGGTACTCAGGTGGGGGCATCTCCCGGGCTTTTCTGTGTGGAGTTTGCATGTTACCCTCCTGTTCACAAGGGTTTCCTCCCAAGGACCCCAATATAAAAACATGCAGAAGAACAGATCGCTCTTCAGTCCTATCCCTGACCAGGATCTGGACCTGGTCCCCCCAACCGATGAGGCTGCTCACTGTTCCTGGCCGCCTCTGGAGGAGGACAGCTTGGATGGGTCAAAAGCAGAAGACAAATTCCACCGGCGACCGTTAAAGATGTGTGTGTGTACTGTGTCGCCCCTCATTCACGTGTGTTCGTGTGTGTCATTTCCCATGTGGCTACAGTAATAACGTTTGGGGTCCTGTAATTAAATTAGCATTTGCTCCACACATGCGGTGAACCAGCTGCTTCTAATTAATTAAGATGAACTAATTAGGAGGAATTAATTAGTGAAATAAGTCAAATATTTGTACTTTCTGAAGCCACGGTTTTATACCTCTGACTGCCGTGGTGCAGAGCGAGGGCGAATGCTAGGTTTATGTTAGCATGTTAACAGTCTTATTATGTCCCTCCTACGAGGTGTTGTTTCTTGGCTGTACGAGTATTGATTTGACTTTCACCACTGCTTTGTTCTCTTCTCCCCCGTGATCAGATACAGAAGGAAGTTAGTCCAGCAGGGAACCTCCAGGACTGTGGCATGCTGGGATCCATTTGGTCATCTGGTACTGTGTCATTCCAAATTCAAATGGTCAGGCTTTCCTTTGTTTTAGTACTTTATGTGAAAAGCCGTGTGTGTTTTGTGTGTGTGTGTGTGTGTGTGTTTGTGTGTGTGTGTGTGTGTGTGTGTGTGTGTGTGTGTGTGCGCGTGCGTTTAACCCTCCAGGGCAGACGGAATGGCACCACAGAACACCTTGTGGGTGACGGGAGGTTGGTTGTTTTTTTTTCTCTGTTGTTGTGGAGCTGCCTGTATTTTCTGTGTATTTGTACTTTATTTCTGTATTTTGTATGTGGTTTGTATTTCTCCAGTGTGAAGCACTCTGTGCACCCGTGCTGTGAAAAGCGCTGTAGAAATAATGGTTTACTTACTTACTTAATTACATACCTGCTTACTTACTTACTTACTTACTTAATTACTTAATTACTTACTTAATTACTTACCTAGTTACTTACCTACTTACTTACTTACTTAATTACTTAATTACTTACCTACTTACTTACTTACTTACTTACTTAATTACTTACCTACATACTTACTTACTTACTTACTTACTTACCTACCTACTTACTTACTTAATTACTTACCTACTTACTTACTTACCTACTTACTTACTTGCTTACTTGATGACAGGAGGAGCAGAGATGACCTGGTGTCGGCCCCCCGGCCCCCCCGGCCTCCACCCCAGCCTGCCAGAGCCTGTCCAGAGAGCACGTGAGAGAACACACACTTCACCACACGGAGAAGACACGCGCTGTGGTCTGGGTCAACGGCTACATTGACAGTACAAAATACAGAATAGACACTATTCATGATGTGATGACATCACCACTGTCTCCATGTGAATGACTGACTACATTAATATTATTATCAATAATAATAATAATAATATATTTTATTTGTAACACACTTTTCATTTAAAAATCTCAGAGTGCTACAGGTTTAAAAGCATAGCATAACAAAACACAACTGAACAAAGATAACACATTAATTTAGTGTTTGCTTCTGTGTTTCTCTATACACTGTAGGTCAGCCTCTAGCGTCCACACTGTGTACAGTGCTTTGAAGATGCCCACTAGGAAGCAGGTGAGAGGTGGAACACAGTGTATGGTACGCAGAAAATATGTATGAAAAGCATATTAGAATATGAGAGCTCTTGACACAGCGCTGTATGAATTTGCTGAATGCCTGCAGTTTACACAATCGGTCACTGCCCTTAACGATCTGGTCATCCGAGAAAGAATTACTACACACTACACAGTTGTTGGTAGGTAGAAATATACACTACCGAGTGTTTATATAGTCTATATATATTCATCATAACGCACTCTTATCTCATCCGTTTAGATTCACTCAACAGGCCGTCCAATCACAGCCAGCGTTGAGCCCTCTCAGAGTGACGCAGTGAACTACGCCACCCTGAACTTCATGAGCCAGGAGACGTGAGGATTCTAATAAACTGCACAGTGACACCTGTTGAATATGACACCAATAAGCCTTTGTAGGATGTGGTTTTATATTAAGTTTGGTTAACAACAATTCTTCCTCATTAAATTGTTTGTGACGCAAAGGAATTACGCAAAATGTATTAACGGCTACAATGGTACAGATGCTTTTTCACACTCCCTGTAGCTGATCAAACTGTCAAGCCTAATATCATGTTTATTGTTTTTCCTGGAGTATTCATGGGCGTGGTCCCAGAGCAGCAGGCCTGGAGGAGGATGTCTATACTAAAGTAATCAAACCACAACCAAAAGAAAAGGTCAGTGTTCCGGAACATCACATGAATCCATAGGTACAGTAGCATCCGTGAGCGGTCCATTTAGACTCAGTGTCCACTCCTCAGTGGCTAAATTGGGGAACATTTTGAAATATGACAATGACTGGGATGTATTGTACAGTCGGTTCACTCACTCTAGACAGATGTACTTATTGCAAGTTGCTTTGGATAAGTGTCTGCTAAATGACAAATGCATGTCGATCTTTGAACAAGACTAAAACAAGTGCCAAAACTGAGGTTAAATGTAAATGTAAATTGCTAAAACGAGTGGTCATCATCATATTGAAAATCAAGTCATTTACCCACTGAGAGGGCTTAGACCATATACAGGCAGAGCTGCATTTCAACATTCAAGAGGAAGAAGTTTCAAAATATCACAATTTCCTCAACATGCATACATTACCAGTACATCGTAGAGGAATTGTCTTTTTTTTGTAAATGTCCATAGTTCGATCAGGGAAAGGTGCAGGACTATGAGAACATCAAGGGTCTGCGTCACCCTCACCACCCCATGGAGACAGACTCTGAGACCAGTGAGGAGGAGGTTGAGCTCCAGTACTCACAAGTGACCTTCAAGACCAAGGCAGGACATCACCACCACCATAAAGAAAACTACAGCAGCTCAAATGAGGAGGACTACAAAACCCAGTACTCCAAAGTCAGAATCTGAGTAGGAAGAGGAAGTTGAGTTTATAGCCTAATCATGTATTTATCTATCATATTGATTCACACATTTCAGTACAAAGGAAACAAGATATAAAACAAACCCGTTCAGTTAAGAGCTTTATTGATGAAGTTCATATTTTTGTACATTGATATGCAACCCTTAGCTTTGCGCAGTTTTTGAAAGCAGTTATTGCAGCAGTTATTGCTTACTGTACTTCCGCTGCACAGGCATGCTGTATGCTGTAAGTAGGTTGTGATGTAATACTTTGTTCTTTGTATTAAACTGACTTGACTGACTTTGTATTAAACTGTTACAGTACATCCATGAAAGCAGTACTTAGTCTTTTTTCAATTTACTTTTGGAAAGTTTATATACATATATGTACATACTGTATACGTGTGTGTATGTGTGTGTGTGTGTGTATGTGTGTATATATATATATATATATATATATATACACACACACATTAATAAATAAAATTCCTTCTCTTTCTTCTGCAAGAAGTGTATTGTGGTATGGTAAGCAAATGCATTCACAGTAAAGGGATAACTCTCATTGTGCAAACATACATATTACATGATGATACAGTATTATCAATACATACAGATAGAAAATAAATAAACAATCAGGCACAGGAGTAACAGTACAAACAATCCTTGTAAACTCCAAATGACCTAGTTAAAACATCTAGTATGTAGACATAATATAACCAGCTTATAAAAAATAGTCTGACAAAACATTACAACAAAAATGACAATGATTTGAATATCCCGAATCCCTGTAAATAGTGCAGTCTTTAGAGGTGACACAATTTTTTATTCAAATGTCTATATTAGCTAATTAACATTAACATTGATATTAGCTGTAGATGAATACTGTATGTACAGTACTAAAGGGTTGGTGAAGTGAATTAGAAACTACTATTTTTAACAGCCCATCACTCTCCTTAGGTGGGATATAACATGACTGCAATCAGACTGCAGAACCCACTGATTCAGTTCCCTTTGTTTCTCCTCCTCCTCCTCCTCCTCCTCCTCCTCCTTCCTACGGCAGTGCCCTGCAGCCGTTAGCACCGTCTCTGGGTTAACTTCGACAGATGTTCCCATACATGATGCCATCCCCATCACACGACCGCTGCTAGGCGCTGACCTGTGACCCCTCATCTACAGGCTCTGGAAGGCTGTCCTGCCGAGACTCCCGGGGAGGCGGAGCTCCAGACTCCTCCGGCTCTGCCTCCCGGCTGTCCTCCTGACTCCCCTGGCCCAGGACGGCGTCGGCCTCGCCCGTCTCCTCCCCTCAGGGCCGATGGCGGACGACTGCGTACTCGGCTTTCCTGGAGGCCATCCCCCTGACCTCCCCCTGACCTCCTCCTGACCTCCCCCTGACCTCCCCCTCCCCCCAGTTGGCCCCTGCTCCGGCCTGGCCTCTAGAGAAGTCCACGACAGCGTAGTGGAGGCTGCCGAGATCGCCCTCTCCCTCTCCCGCCCCCTGGGGGCCCACCAGGAGGTCCTTGTTGGAGTAGATGACCTCCCCATCCTGAGAGAGACTCTGTGATCTAACTCCGCACGAGACGTTGGTGACCGACCTGGACTGATCAAACACAATTAAGCATCATCAAAGAAAGATGATCAACAACCCCCCCACCCCCACCAAGAAACAACAACAACAACAAAACATAACAAAAAGGAAGATAACCAAATGCAGGCCTGTGTCGCATGACTGTTTCCTGTTAACAGATGACTACCTGTGTTGCAATATGTTACCCTCACACTTACCCTGGCGGTCAGTATCAGCTCTGCTGTGTCTTCAGATCCTCGGTTGGGCAACTGGCTGCTTCTCCTCCGGCTGCGAACAACACAATTCACAGCTGAGCATATCAAATATCTCACACGTGCAGTAAAAATAACAGGATATCAGGAGAGTGGATGTGTTAATTGTGTGTGTGTGTAGGGGTGTGTGTGTGTGTGTGTGTGTGTGTGTGTGTGTGTGTGTGTGTGTGTGTGTGTATGCGTGTGTGTGTGTGTGTTTCCACCAATTGCCAGTAGGCCCGGCCACTGTCCAGTCACTCACCAGAGGATGAGTTGCAACGGGACACACAGCAGCATCGACGCTGAAGCTCCAATCACCACTCCGATCAACAACGAGACCACGTGGACTTCTGCATTCAAAACACAGAGGGAGGAAGGCCACCAACACGCTCCTTTATCTTAATGGGCTACAGCTGGAATTATCTTCTATATAATTTCCAATAGGGCTTTTCCCAATTCCAAAGCAATGAAAACTACACACACATGAAGCATTTTGGCATTCAATGCAAGTGATTTAAGGTTGGTAGAAGGTGAAAAAACACAGCTGCACTTGACTGATTAGACCACGCCTACCTGTCCACATCAGGGTCGCCACCCACGGCACATTGAAAGCCGCGCTGACCGATGTCACCAAGTTGTTACTGATGCAGACCACCGTGGGCGTGTGCTCTAACGACTGACGCACGGTGAGGGAGCTCACCAGCCCCGTGCCCCCCAGAGCCCGCTCGCTGACGACCGCGTCAACAGATCGACCGACAGACTCTCCGTCCAGTCGCCACTCCAGCGCCGGCAAAGGGTTCCCGTGGCTCTCGCAGTGACAGCTGAGCTGGGCGGTCGTCCTGGTGCAGCCGGAGGAGGACAGGATCTCAGGAGCGACTATGCAGAACGAGGCGATGAGTTCAAAATGGCATTCAGAAGCGCATATAATGACCAAGTACAAAACAAACAAAATAATAGAACACATACATGTCACGTCTAGACTGATAGCTTCTGAGTGGTCGACTCCATGGTCATTCAGAGCTTCGCAGTAGAAACGTTCACCGGGCGGCCTGGTCGCTTTGAAAGTCACTTCCTGTCCAGATCCCATAGTGATCATCTCCAATCCATGGACTTGGCACCAGGTGTAGGACATCACTGCTGGGTTGGCATCACTGCTGCAGGTCAGAGTCACAGAGCTGCCCTCCAACACTGGACCAAAGGGACTGACTAAAACTGAGGTGTTCTTGGGAGGATCTGGAAGTAAAACAATGCATTGGTTGTTAAATATTCCTGAAAAGCAATGGTCATCTTCAGTTTTAAAATATTGGTATCTGGTATCTCTCATTTCTTTAGTTGTGTAAAACTATATTTGTCTAAACTTTGTTTGTAAAATCCTTCACCCCTAGGAAAATCCCTCCAGACATGGTCATGATAGAAACAAACAGCCATACTGTACATCAACACTGGCACAAACAGTCCAGTATACTGTAGCCTACAGCAGGCTTCAGACATTACGCTGCCATTGACAAAATGAAGATTCCAGGTTTTTACGCAATAGGACAATGCCTGTCTATCATTGGTGCAGACAGTATGGACATTTGTGACCACAGGATTGGCCCCATACCATGTGTGGTCTGTCACAGCTGGACTTGTGACACAGTCGCCTCCAGTGATAGACTTTATTTTAAAATACCTGCCTGTCAACACTGCTGGTGAACACTGCTGGTTAATGAACTGCATCAGAAGAATAATGAGACTTACACTGGATGTCCAGTTGAGCTCTTGGTGATGTGTTCACCCCGTGCTGGTTGCTTGCCTCACAGTAGTACTCCCCACTGTGACTTGAATTAGCACTGGCAAGGATGAAGTTCTGCCCATGTTCTACTACGCTCTCTGTCTCTTTGACTCGGTACCAGGTGTAGTTCTCCACTGCTGGGTTGGCATCACTGCTGCAGGTCAGAGTCACAGAGCTGCCCTCTAACTTTGGACCAGAGGGACTGACTGATACTGTGGTGAACTTGGGAGGATCTGGATGAAAGAACACATAGATTACTGTATATTCTTGGTAGCAACATCCTAGCAGATATAAAAATACTACTCACACTGGATGTCAATTAGAGTAACTGTTGACTGGTTTTGTCCATATCCATTCTGTACTTCACACATGTATCGACCATTATTATCAGTAGTAGCGTTTCTAAAGGTGAGATTCTGTTCAGATCCCACGGTTTCTCTGTCCTTGTCCCCAGAAAGTCTGTTCCAGGTGTAGTTGGTCACTGCTGGGTTGGCATCACTGCTACAGGTCAGAGTCACAGAGCTGCCCTCTAACTCTGGGCCACTGACCGATACTGTGGTGATCTTGGGAGGATCTAAGAAAAATAACAAAACCAACATATTTATCAATATTAATTTAGTGTCAGTCATTCAGTGTTTATGTGAGGATGATACAAGCACTGTACAAACTGATCTTACATAGAACATTGATTGTTAAAGTTGTTTCACTTGACAGGTCATTGTTGCCATCTTGTCTTTTGTAGAGAGCTGTGCAGGAGACCGTCTGTCCATGGGATGAAGCATTGAAGGTCAGAACTGAGGTCACTAGATGAGTCTCGTTCTCCGGCAGGTTCTCCTCACTGTGGCCCAGTCTGGGGGTCCATGTCAGAGTTGGGGGGAGAGTGGGACAGAGGACTGCAGCAGAGCAGCTCAAACTCACTGGGTCTCCCTCCTTCACCTCCACACTAGCTGGGCTCAGAGTGGGACTGGGGGGAGAGTCTGGGAGAGAGAAACATGGAGGTCTAATCAATGACCGTAAACCATCTCCCTGGGAACATCAGCTCAGAGTGGGACTGGGGGGAGAGTCTGGGAGAGAGAAAGTGATGCATGTGATTGCCTTGATAATCAACCAAGCCATTGGTTAAATGGCTAGTGTCTGTTTGTAGTATATCACCCCCTTGTATTTCGTGCTCTGTGTGACAGCCCACAGGAAGTGACAGCCCACTGGAAGTGATGCAACCAGGTTTGCAACAAGACCCGTCCCCTGGGCTGCATCACTTCCTGTGGTTGGTTGTCAAGTAAAGGATGTGATACGGAAAATATTAATTATTCAAAATGTATTTGTAGTGTAAAGCAACACCGTAACTTATTAAAATGTTTGAAACGGTCCTTTGCCGTTTGCATCAGATTCACTCTGCCTGCTCATCTCAGATCGTAGAAACTTGGCTCAACGTTCAACACCCCGTGATATAAGCAGTTAAACAATCTCAGTATTAAGAGACCAACATCTGCATCTGCATGATGTATTACTGCTGATATTCATAAGAACAATGAATTAATACACATTTTAATAATCATACAGTAGCCTACCTCTACTGTTACTATAGACTTCCAGGTCATTGAAATCATATTTCAGAGCGTTGTCACACTCAAGTCTGAAGCCGTAGTAGGGATTCCATCGGTAAGATGGGAAGTTGTTCAAGATCGTGGTGCAGTCTTTCTGACGTAGCTTTCCTGTCAGGGTTCCCTGAATGGTGTTGTCTGCCCCAGTTAGACTGGAATCAAACACCACGGACCTGCCCCTCCTCCACACCGCTTTACACGAAGGGTCGTCTAGATCGGAGTCGTACTTGGCCGGCGTGTCAAAGGAGCACGGGATGAGCGCGCAGGAACCGGTCAACACCTCTACACTCCGAGGCAGGGAGACAGACCACTTTTGGCTCAGTGCACCTGCAACACACACGAGGGAGCGTGTGAACACGAACAAGAACAACACCAAACATCTACCCCGCCCCCTACGGTCTAACCCACCTTGCAGTAGACAGCCGATGAGGAAGAGTCTCCCAGCTGCCATCATAGTTATGGGAGGGACAAATGGGCTTGGTGACTGGACAGACAGACACAATGACATGCATTGTATATTTTCAGTTTAATGATTGATGAATGTCTTGTATGTCCCTCAGGGTGGGTTGTAAAGAAAGTACTTTTTTTTTTTTTTACCTTCACCCAGCCCAGTGAATAAAGTTTCACGTTATATCATTTAAACAGCAATTTCCACTGTCCTTTATAATAAATGTTTTGATAAGACATGAATACAGTTTGTTTTACAGAGACATTATAGATTAATTTGAGGACAGAGAGCCCCATTGACTGATGTGAGACATCAGTGTGACAAAATAGGCCTACTCACACAATACTTCACGTATTGTAATAAGAATAAGTTATGGATTTAAGTTGTTAAACAAAAAATTAAGTATATATTTATTATATAAAGCATTATCTCTGATATTTGAAAATACAGCCCATTCTGTTCCTTAAATGAGAACTCTTACCTACTGTGTAAGCCAAGAATGATGTAGTTTTCCCCAGAATCCTAAATGTTTTTTCTTTGGCTGCGCGTGAAGATGTGCGACGGCACATCTCTGTTCTTAACACCCCTCCCGGAAAAAATGAGGAACTGAACCAAGACTAAACTCTGAATCAGGAACCTTGTGGCCAAAACTGCAGCAAACACGGTTCTCAATGCAAATCTGAATGTGAAGTCTTATATAATAACAGTCACATGTGAAACTGTACTTCCATCCTGAAGAGTTTTCCCACAAATAAACAACCACATATGTACTGTATGTATAAACTTTAATATAAGGATATAACATCATGTCATCAATAACTTACTGTAAATCATGAAAACTGAATACAGCCAGTGTCTTTATTGAACCAGAACAGCTCTTAGACTACAAATACTCCTCAGACCATTGTATTGGAAGCCGGTCCATCAGTACTTCAGTAGCCACTAGAGGGAGCTAAACCCCGCTTCTGGAAAAAAGGGGTAACATCCTCCCCCTCCAGTCCGAGAAAACCCACCCAAAGGCCGTTAGGCTGTAGGAATGGCCCTCTCTCTCTCTCAGCGGTTCAGCAGGTGTGTCGAATCCATGAATCTGTATCCACGCTTCAAACAGCCAAATGTCTCATCAGATCCTGTGACAGTTTCTTCGCCTCACAAAATCGTCCCTGAAGAGTTTCCACGCTGTCTTTTCAGTCTGGTACTCCTCATCCACCCCCCCTCAGAACCCCATCTGCTCCTCTTCATCAAATGCAGGTAGAAAACGGCAGTTGGGATCAGTCCAACAGCACCTAGTAGATGCCTGCTACAGTACATGGAAGGTGGCGGTCTGCCCACAGTCATGTAAACCTCTGTCGGGCCGGGTCCGTAGAAGCTCGGCCGCCTCCCGTAACGGGAGAGAGAAGGGGGCGGGGCATCAGTAACGGCTGTGCTCGTCTGTCGCCGTGACGATGACATCCATCCAGATCCTCATGGCCTCTGCGCTGGGAGACACCAGGAAGAAGAGGCGCTCGTAGGTCTTCACACAGAACGTCAGACTGGGCCGTGGAGACTGGAGAGGGAGAGAGAGACATAAAGAGAGAGAGCAGGAAAGAGACAGAGAGAGAGAGAGAGAGAGAGAGAGAGAGAGAGAGAGAGAGAGAGAGAGAGAGAGAGAGAGAGAGAGAGAGAGAGAGAGAGAGAGAGAGAGAGAAAGAAAGAAAGAAAGAAAGAAAGAAAGAAAGAAAGAAAGAAAGAAAGAAAGAAAGAAAGAAAGAAAGAAAGAAAGAAAGAAAGAAAGAAAGAAAGGGTAAATGTTGAGGATCATGTCCTAACTTGCTCTGGTATGGTTGACAGGCTGTTCCCACAACCTCTGTAGTGGTGTATGAGACAGTGGGGACTCACTGTGGTGGTATATGAGACAGTGGGGACTCACTGTGGTGTATGAGACAGTGGGGACTCACTGTGGTGGTGTATGAGACAGTGGGGACTCACTGTGGTGGTGTATGAGACAGTGGGGACTCACTGTGGTGCTGTATGAGACAGTGGGGACTCACTGTGGTGCTGTATGAGACAGTGGGGACTCACTGTGGTGCTGTATGAGACAGTCGGGACTCACTGTGGTGGCCGTGCGTAGATGGTCATAGTAGACCTCCTCTATGGCCTGGAAGTAGATCACTCCCTTCAGCTTCCTCTCATCGCAGTCTGCAACACAGCATGTATGAACAGAAGAGTCAGCATGTATGAACAGAAGATTAACACACTTTCACTAATGTCTTAGTCATTGAGATTAATGAGTAGCCATCCACTGCTCTGAGATCAGTTCATGAATCTTCAGAATTCATTTATTTAGGCCAAACACAACATCCCAATGAAAAGATCACAGTTCCATGTTTATCGCAGCGCAGCTCTCAGAGTACTGAATGTTTGTTCTAGGCCTTGAGGCCTAATAGCTCACCACAAAACTATTCATATTAGCCCACGCTTGTAGGCCTGTGTGCTTTTATTTGTTTATTGTAATGTATACTAAACATTGTATAGGTATTTAAAATACACGGTTATGTTGAAAATAAATATACCTATAAAGTAGTTATGTCTCTTGTTGTATTAGTTTGCCTTCTTATGGACATAATGTGCAAAAATAGATATTAGATATTCGAATGGTTCGAACCTATGTGTTTTTAAAGGAATATTTTAACGTTATCTTTGGCCACTTTTGACAGCTCTAATGACAATATAGTGAAAGAATAAGACAGGAGAACAGTGCAAAATACATGAACAAAGTGATACATACAATCAAAAATAAAACTATGTGCACCAGCGTACTGAGGCGATCTGAGGCGACCGAGATGTGTTTCTGAATAATCCCCAAACCGTGTAACCACGGTTACTCAAACAACATGGACTCACGCGCACATTCAAATGCACCTACAGCACCAACCCACACACACACACACGAGCACACACACAAACAAAAACACAGTGCCCTAAACCTATAAAAACACAAACGCACACGCACACACACACACACACACACACACAAGGCCAAACCACCCAAAAACATAAACACCCAGACACAGTCCCCTCCTGTCCCCGGCGCCCCTCACCGGTGTAGTAGGCTAGTCGTCTGTGGTCCGTGTCGAAGAGGAACCACCTCCTCCGCCAGGTTTTGACCCGTCCGCCCCTCTTGGTCAGGAAGCCGGCGCAGCGCCGCGGGGTCATCCTCAGGCCCATGCAGCCGGCCACGCCGTGACCCAGAGACTCCACGTGCGCCCGGAGGTCAAAGTTCGGGGAGAGGAAGAGGGGGAGGCTACGCTGGGGAGGCTGGACAAAAAGAGAGAGAGGGAGAGAGAGAGAGAGAGAGAGAGAGGAAGAGAGGGGGAGAGAGAGGGAGAGAGAGGGAGGGAGGGAGAGAGAGAAAGTGAGTGAATGAGTGAGTGAGTGAGTGAGTGAGTGAGTGAGTGAGTGAGTGAGTGAGTGAGTGAGTGAGTGAGTGTGTGTGTGTGTGTGTGTGTGTGAGAGAGAAAGTGGAAAGAGAGAGGATTCATTCAATATCACAAATGAAGAATGAGAAAGACTGATATACCAAATCCTCATGAAAATACTGCATCAAGATCAGAATTTGAGGCACTTTATTGGTATACAGTACACACATCCCACAAGAACAAGTTGGATCTTGTGTCCAATCCCCTCTATTTCCTATCTACATATCTAAGGAGCAGGGAGAGACCTACAGGATCTCTGGGATCCTGGGGTAAGACCTACCTCTGGGGGGGCTGGAGGAGAGACCTACCTCTGGGGGCCTGGGGGAGAGACCTACCTCTGGGGGCCTGGGGGGGAGACCTACCTCTGGGGGGGCTGGAGGAGAGACCTACCTCTGGGGGGGCTGGAGGAGAGACCTACCTCTGGGGGCCTGGGGGAGAGACCTACCTCTGGGGAGCTGGGGGAGAGACCTACCTCTGGGGGGCTGGGGGAGAGACCTACCTTTGGGGGGCTGGGAGAGAGACCTACCTCTGGGGGGCTGGGGGAGAGACCTTGCTCTGGGGGGCTGGGGACAGGGCTGGAGAGGGGGCTGGTTTTGGGCTGCTCGTCCGGCTGAGGCTCTTGGCTGGTCTGGTTCTCTGATGGCTCTGTGTGGGGGGACTCCGCCTCCCTCTGCCTCATCTCCTCCACCAGCAACCGCCGCCTCTGCTCCTGCGAACACACACACACACACACACACACACACACACACACACACACACACACACACACACACACACACACACACACACACACACAGTCAGGTCCTGTAAATGGACTGCACTTATACAGCGCTTTTATCCAAAGGCCTATCATTCACCCATTCACGCACACATTCACACGCCAATGGCGGCAGCTGACATGCAAGGTGCCAGCCTGCTCATTGGGAGCAATTTGGGGTTCAGTATCTTGCTCAAGGACACTTCGACATGTCGTCAGAAGGAGCCGGGATTCGAACCGCCGACCTTCTGATCATTGGACGACCCGCTCTACCTCCTGAGCCACAGCCGCCCCGTACCTCTTTGGTCAGCGTTATTGATTGCCTGTATTGTTTTGGGACCCCTAGTGGCGATGCTGGATATTGCATCTGGGTGTAGCAGCTGGAATGTTAGCTGTTGTTAAGCCCAAAAGCAGCACGGCAAAACAACAGGCGACAACAATGAACTGTGACAGTGTGGAAAGACGCGAGGCGCTACTCTCTCTCTCTCTCTCTCTCTCTCTCGCGTGTACAAGTGTGCGGTGATCTGGCAGCGGTCAGACAGACAGACAGCCGTGTCCGAAACCGAGGTTCTGAGCCGATTGGAGAGGCGTGTCCAAAGCTGCGGGTCTGAGGTGATTGGAGAGGCGTGTCCAAAGCTGCGGGTCTGAGGTGATTGGAGAGGCGTGTCCAAAGCTGCGGGTCTGAGGTGATTGGAGAGGCGTGTCCAAAGCTGCGGGTCTGAGGTGATTGGTTCCTGCCCGGTGACTCACCCTCTCTCTGAGCAGTCTCTCCCTCTCAGCCTTGGCCTCCTTCAGCCTCCGCTCCATCTCCACCAGGTCCAGCAGGCCCAGAGACGGGCTGACACACACACACACACACACACACACCATCAGCATCACACACCCGTCATCTTCATCATCATCATCATCTTTCCCCCTGATACATACACAGTCACCCTCAGCACCATCATCATCCAGCTGCAGGACACACACACACACACACACACACACACACACACACACACACACACACACACACACACACACACACACACACACACACACACACACGCTTTCCACTTCGTCAGACGTTTTCATATTAACCACCGGCCATCATGGTATATCTCCAGTCAATCAAAGAGTCAACCAATGGCGTTGCTCGTCTCGTTCCGACGTCCCTCCCCCTCCCAGGACTGACCTGGCGGCGCGGGAGCTGCTGGCGCTGTTGCAGGGGGTGAGGAGGCCGCCGCCCCCGCCACTGTGCCCGTTACTGTGTCTGTGCGGGGGGAGGGGGGGGGTGTGGGCCACAGGGCTCTGGCTGTCCGCTACCATCCTCATCAGCCCTGTGAGGGGGGGGGGGGGGAGAGGGGGGAGAGAGGGGGAGAGAGAGAGAGGGGGGGGGGGAGAGGGGGGGGAGAGAGAGAGAGAGAGAGAGAGGGGGAGAGAGAGAGGGGGGAGAGAGAGGGGGAGAGAGAGAGAGGGGGGAGAGAGAGAGAGAGAGAGAGGGGGGGGAGACAGAAAGAGGAGAGGAGGGGGATAGGTGGAGGAAGAGAGGAAAGAGGAGGTGTAAATAGTGAAGGAGAGGAAATGTAGAGAGGAGCCAAACCTTGAAAAAGCAACGCAAGCACAGATGCAAAGACACATCTTACACGTCAAGGTTTGTTTGTGTATGTGCACAGTGTGTGTGTGTGGGTGGTTTGGTGGATGGGTGTGCGTCTGTATGTGAGTGTGTGTGTGTGTGTGTGTGTGTGCGTGCGGGTGGGTGTGCGCTTGTGTGTGCGACTGTGTGCGTGAAAGGGAGAAACAGATGTTAGGGGTGGAGTTAACAGCTTAGCAGCAGAATAAATTAACTGAAAAACAGTGAATGTCTGAGGCCGTGGAAACTTTTTAACGAGATCTTAAAACATACCTTTTTATCATTGCTTTTACCACGTTGCGTTACTTGTCTTAGTAGTGTTTCTAAATTTGCTTTCTGTTATTATAGTTTTTATTCTATTTTACACAATCATTAATTTTTTATTATTTAACTTTATTGCTTCTTTTAAATCTGTTCCCACTGTATTTGATTTATGTTTTTATCCATCTCTTTTTATGTAAAGCACTATGCGCTACATTAATTTGTATGAATGGTGCTATATAAATAAAATTACACATTGACATTGAAATTGACAGAGCCGGCCTAGTCGCTGCACTGGTTGATCTGGTCCATACAGGTAAATCCTGTCCCTGCTCTCTGAGTCTACAGACACACCTCAGTCTACCGACAGAGAGAAAGAGTTGGGCAGGAGCTGGATAAACAGAAAGACTAAACACAGAAGAAGAGCAGAGAGAAAGAACTATTCTTCCACTCAATAATGGTCTGGGATAAACAATCAAGCATGCAAGCAAGCAAGCACACACAGAACGATGTCCAATCACAGCTCACCTTGCACCGAAAGCGGCCTATCGTTGAGCTTGTTGCTGCGATGTGAGCTCCGTCTCCTTGGTAAACTGGTGGGTTCTCTGGGTAGTTCCTGCATAATGAATCAGAATCAGTGAGTAGGGCCGCTACAATCTGTGGCAGAAAAAAACCAATTGAATTACTTCAATTCAGTCAATCCTGGATTCTCCGACATTCCAATTCTAAACATCATCAGTTTCTATGGTAACACCATACCTGAGGTGACTTGTGGATGGTCGGTGGCGAGAGTGACATCATGCAAGGGGCGGAGCTGGTGATGTTCGACCAATCGGTGAGCGGCTTTTTCTCTCTCAGAACCTGATGAGAGAGATGTGACTATTACGCGAGACGCAGAAACACTGCTGAGAGGGGAAAATCCCGAATTCAGACAGAAACCAGCGCACGGTAAGTCACCAAGACTGTGTGTATAAAACAGTGTGTATTGACCGTGTGTAATACACTGCCATGGAGATGCCAACAGTTATCACCTGACCAATGAGATAGAAGTAGAGTAGGCCTATACAGTTACATAACATAACATATGTACCACATGTACACAGTGACTGGGAAACACACTCTCACTTCTACAGGCAGAATCACCCTAATGAGTTAAACATCCCCCCCCCCCCCCCACCCGCTCCTCCTTCTCTCTGACTCACAAACACAAGAGTGATTCAGCCAGAGTATGCACTCCTTATTAACCCTTAAACACAGCCTGTCTGACGTCCCCGGACCACCGAGTATTGACAAGCAGGGGAAGTATGAGTGAAACTTGAGTGAAATGAAGAACAAGTCCCTCTTGTAGGAAGAGGAATTGCAACAGTCACTATCCAGTTGAACAAGTACTATCCAGGCATGTCATATGAACAGTCATGCTGTAGTCAGATACACACACACGCGCACACACACGCGCACACACACACGCACACACACACACACACACACATTTAAACTGTCTATGCCGCTCTCCTCCCCTTAACTGGAACGCCCTTTAGCCCTCTCTCTCTCTCTCTCTCTCTAAAAAAAAAAGCACAACGGATACACTTTGTTTTCTTTCAGAAATTATTCTCAAACACCCTTGAGCACATTTGATTTGTGGTGTGATTCAGCTTACCGGTGCTGTGGCGCTTCACAAGTTCTCCCTGGTTAACCTCTCTCTTCTCGGTCTCTCTTTCTCTCCCTCCGTCTCCCTCCCCTGTACTGCTTTACTCCTCCCCCTGTTCCTTACTTCCCTCCCTCCCTCTCTCTCTCTCTCTCTCTCTCTCCCACCCCCTCTCTCTCTCTCTCTCTCCCTCCCTCTTCCTCTCTCCCTCCCTCCCCTCCCTATCTCTCTCTCTCCCTCCCTCTCCCTATCTCTCTCTCCCTCCCTCCTATCTCTCTCCCTCTCTCTCTCTCCCTCCCTCTCTCTCTCTCTCCCTCCCTCTTCCTCTCTTATCTCCACCCCACTCTCATCAGTCTAATCAGAGGCATGACATTGGTTCAACAACAAAACCGTATCATTGCCCATGAGGTGAGTTGGCAAATCAATTTGACACATCAAATGAAACAGAAAGTCATTGTTGGAGAATTGAAGCGAACGAAGAACAGAACAGATTCTCACCGATTAGATCAATAGATTCAGTGTTTAACGGCGTTGCCTGTTGAGGCTCGGTTCTGAGGTACAGTCACACTCGGCGACGGTGAAACTAATATCGTTTCGGTTCTCTTACCCGCGGAGAGGAATGGAGCAGGTCTCTCCTCTCTTTCCTTAAGGCGTTCATCTCTCTATCCTTCTCTCTCTCCATTTCTTTCAGCTGTTTTTCTAGCTGATGGACCCGCTCCTGAAAAGGAAAGAAGCCGACATATTTCTCTCTTTCTTTGCAGAAGTACACTCATGCAGTATTGCAGCTATTTACACTCCCCTTTATAGATATAATGGACATATATCTGTAAACCTTATTACAGTATTTTCAAGTAGGTTCAGTTACATTTTATACAGCCCTTGATGACAACACTATGTAATGCAAGTAGGCTGCTATTCTAGTTTTATTTAAGGGAACACCAGTCAAATAACACAACTTCATTTGCAAGTTAAAGGGTAGAAAATAGAGAGAAAAATGAGAGAAAGACATGACAGACAAAAAAAAAAGTGATGTCAGCTCAGCACCTCAGTAAATGTGTGTGTGTGTGTGTGTGAGGGAGAGAGAGAGAGAGAAAGAGGTATAGAACAGAGCTGTCAAATGCAGCGAGGCCATAGGTCAACTAGCTCTCTTCATTTCTCACAATCGCTCTCTTCACATCTAATTCCCTCCTTCCCATGTTTCTAGCTCCCTTCATCCTCCCCTAACATCCCTCTCCCTTATATAACACTACACAGTCTAATGCTCTCTCACCCTCCCCTAACATCCCTCTCTCCTCCATATCGCTACACAGTCTAATGCTCTCTCACCCTTCCCTAACATCCCTCTCTCCCTTATATATCACTACACAGTCTAATGCTCTCTCACCCTCCCCTAACATCCCTCTCTCCCTTCTATAACACTACACAGTCTAATGCTCTCTCACCCTCCCCTAACATCCCTCTCTCCTCTATATCACTACACAGTCTAATGCTCTCTCACCCTTCCCTAACATCCCTCTCTCCCTTATATATCACTACACAGTCTAATGCTCTCTCACCCTCCCCTAACATCCCTCTCTCCCTTCTATAACACTACACAGTCTAATGCTCTCTCATCCTCCCCTAACATCCCTCTCTCCCTTATATATCGCTACACAGTCTAATGCTCCCTCACCCTCCCCTAACATCCCTCTCTCCTCTATATCACTACACAGTCTAATGCACTCTCATCCTCCCCTAACATCCCTCTCTCCCTTAAATATCACTACACAGTCTAATGCTCTCTCATCCTCCCCTAACATCCCTCTCTCCCTTATATATCACTACACAGTCTAATGCTCTCTCACCCTCCCCTAACATCCCTCTCTCCTCTATATCACTACACAGTCTAATGCTCTCTCATCCTCCCCTAACATCCCTCTCTCCCTTAAATATCCCTACACAGTCTAATGCTCTCTCATCCTCCCCTAACATCCCTCTCTCCTCTATATTACTACACAGTCTAATGCTCTCTTCATTCTCCTCAGGAACCCTTTACTCCCTCTCTCTCTCTTCACTATCCCCTATCTGGCCTCGTTCCCTTTCTCTTTTTCTTCCTCTCCCTCATTTTCTTAATCTTTCTCTTTTTCTTCCTGTTCACTTTTTTTTGTGTGTGTCTTTTTTTCCTCAACTCTTTACACTCCCTCCCTCCCCCCCCTCCCTCTCTCCTTCTCTCTCTCTCTTTTTCTTTCATGCTGGTCTCACGGCAGGGGCTGATGTAATCGCCTAACTTGTTTGTGCAGTCATGTGACAGACAGGACGATGCAGATGGGTTTGGGGGGGGGGGGGGGGGGCGGGTTCACGTTCATGTAAGCGCTGGGGGGGGGGGGGAGTCACATTCATGTAAGCGCTTGGGGGGGGGGGGGTCACGTTCATGTAAGCGCCTGGAGGGTGGGTAAGGGGCACCGGTGAAGAGAACGTCCCCAAACAGACACTGGGGGGAGCTGTGATGAGAGAAGGGACAGTGTGTGTGTCTGCATGTGTATGTGTGACGGTGTACATGTGTGTGGGAGGGAGAGAGAGAGAGAGAGAGAGAGAGAGTGTGTGTGTGTGTGTGTGTATGTGTGACAGTGTAAATGTGTGTAGGAGGGTGAGAGAGAGAGAGAATGCGTGTGTATGTGTGTGTGTGTGAGCCCTATTTAAAGGGAAACCTGAATGGTGGATAATCCGTCTCTGTTTGCCCGTTGCTAGCGGTGTAAACACCGACCTGCGGAGCGTGACAGCGGACGAGCCGCCGACCAGTCAAACCAGCCGGGGCGGCTCTGCGAAATTCCCCCCCCCCGACGGCTCACCTCCCACCGCGCTGGCCACTCACCTGCGCTCGCTCGACGGCATGCTGCTGGCGTGAGATCTCCTTGTCCGTCTCCGCCCGGCCGCGTCGCTCCTTCCTCACCTCTCCTCCGTCCTCCTCCTCCTCTTCCTCCTCCTCCTCTAGCCCGCTCTCTCGCTCCAGGACACGGAACTCCCAGTCCTCGAACGCCCTCGCCGCCACCTCCGCCGCCTCCCTCTCCTGGAAGATGGTCGAGCAACAGGGTCACACACGTGACAATAATCACACTGTTCACATTGTCAATGCCAACAAGAGTCATATCGATATGGCCTGTTTAAAGAGATACAAATGCAAAACAAATAAACAAATAAGACGGATATAACGAAAGAATAAAAAAAGAGGAGGGGAACAAAGGGACAGGGGAAGAAGCAGGAAAGCAGCCATAACGGCCTCCGGGCTCGGAGCAAGAAACCAGCCGTCAGACCGATTAATTAATCCCAGGCTGTGAACCCCAGTCCCGGGCCCCTGTCTCCTGACATCTGCGTGTCACATGTCGCACGGCACAATGAGCGCGTTTGTGCGCGTCCTCCGGCCGTGACACATAGGCTACTTCTCTCTGACACATCAGGTGGAACAGGTACCGCGGAGACGCCTGTCATAGTGTTCCGACGAGAGACAGCCTGACACGAACGGCAGATGGCCGATGCTCTGTTCCCCTCAGACAGGCTGAGCGGAGCTTTCCTGCTCAAAAAAACAAACCCAGAGACCCCTGATCGGTCTGATGAAGGTCCTCAGGACCGAACCGTTATGTTTTTTTTGACTTATTAATGTTTTTTTTAACCTTTATTTATATTTTATATATGCTGATTCCATATTGAGTTGAGGAAAAACAAACGGCATAGTATGCACATGACAGTGGAAGGATAAAAGCTAGGCTTTCCAGAAAGCAGTTCGGACCTCATTCTCCTGGTACGTAGGGTCAGGAGGATAAAGGCTAAACAGCCGGCGTGTAACTAGACTGCTCTCGGGTCACCGCTTCACCTGCTGCAGCTGCAGCTGTTCTCTCTGGCTCTCTGGGTGATCTGGGATCAGCGTCTCCTTCTCCTCACACCTCCTCCTCAGTTCCTCCACCCGGGCCCTCTCCGCCTCCAGATTGGCTCGCTCCTGCACAGACAGAGAGAGGATAGGGAGAGAGAGGAGAATGAGAGAGAGAAAGCTTCCAGGGACGATGACGCCGACCTCTTCGTGGTGTGCGTAGCAGTTACAGTATACATGACCCAGACTTCCATGACTTGAGGCGAAGACAAAGACGCCTAACGAAGTTCATGAATGCGATGCCCTCAGGCGGTAGGCTGCGGTCCATCAGGAGCACGTCCGCATGCCACGGAGGCAGCTTCTCCCCCAAGGCCATCAGCCTCATCAATAAGGCTAGTGTCCTCCTCTGACTGAATTATGATTATTCTAATGTCAAAACTGTATTCTTCAGGTGACCACTTATACCCCAGCAGTGATTGACTGATCAGTTGATTGACTGATTGGTTGGTTGATTGACAGACAGACAGACACAGACAGACAGAGGCGGAAACTTGGCAGCCCTGTCCATATGTACAGTGACAGTACAGTAGGCTATAGAATATAATAGGAAAGATACTGTATATGTACCTACAAACAGTGATACAAGCACAGGCGTTCAGCCACACTAGCTAACCCAACCAACATCCCAGATCCAGCTAGCTAACCCTACCAACATCCCAGACCCAGCTAACTAACCCAACCAACATCCCAGACCCAGCTAGCTAACCCTACCAACATCCCAGACCCAGCTAGCTAACCCTACCAACATCCCAGACAGCTAACCCTACCAACATCCCAGACCCAGCTAGCTAACCCTACCAACATCCCAGACCCAGGTAGCTAACCCTACCAACATCCCAGACCCAGCTAGCTAACCCTACCAACATCCCAGACCCAGCTAGCTAACCCTACCAACATCCCAGACCCAGCTAGCTAACCCTACCAACATCCCAGACAGCTAACCCTACCAACATCCCAGACCCAGCTAGCTAACCCTACCAACATCCCAGACCCAGCTAGCTAACCCTACCAACATCCCAGACAGCTAACCCTACCAACATCCCAGAACCAGCTAGCTAACCCTACCAACATCCCAGACCCAGCTAGCTAACCCTACCAACATCCCAGACAGCTAACCCTACCAACATCCCAGACCCAGCTAGCTAACCCTACCAACATCCCAGACCCGGCCTGGTCATGCCTTTGTCTCATCACGACAAGGCTGGCGTCACATTTCCATTACTCTGCTGGTGTCTGGTAACAAGGTGATGATCGTGATGTGGATCAGTGAACGTGAAGGAGGCCAATATGATTAGTCTGAGCAAGGATGGACAAGGTCTATAAATCACCTACAATGCCCTGATACCCTGATCTACAGATCCCCTGCAATGCATGCTCTACACATCACCTGCAACACATGATCTATAGATCACATACCATGCATGATCTACACATCACCTGCTATTAAAAACAAATAGCTAATGAGCTATCCCTAAATGATGAAAACAGATCTACTCTGTCCACTCTACTGTTGACAATGCAATCTATCATAAGCTCTATTGTGCCTCCATCAACACAGGGAACACAGTGTGCTGTATGTATCTCTGTCTGGTGCAGACCGTCTGTCTGGATGTGGTCTCCCTGCGTCTGGCCTCCAGCTGCAGAGTCTGCAGCTGCTGTGTGTGTCTGAGCAGCTGCTTCTGCTCCATCTGCAGCTCCCCTTGCAGAAGGGCGATCTCCAGCTGCAACTGCAGCAGAGAGAGGGATGGACAGAGAGAGAGAGAGATGGAGAGAGAGAGAGTGATGGAGAGAGATAGAGAGAGAGTGATGGAGAGAGAGATAGAGAGAGTGATGGACAGAGAGATAGAGAGTGATGGAGAGAAAGAAAGAGACAGAGGGAGAGACGTAGACAGGGAGGGAGAGAGAGGAAAGGAGAGAGAGAGGGAAGGAGAGAGATAGTGATGGAGAGAGGGGGGGGAGAGAGGCATGGAGAAAGAGATGGATAGGAATTTACTACTGACACTTTATTGATCCATTACGTGACATTTACAGTTTATCCAAAGTGACTTACAATAAGTGCATTTGTCTAGAGTAGCTGATGAAGAGGATTGATTAAGTTACTATTGGGATTTTCGTGTTATGCAATACAGACTGCACATACGAGTCATTGTCAGTAAAGCCTTCTATGAGAACAGGTGACACCAGCAGTCACGGTGCTCGATCACACACATACACATGATCTACACATGATCTACACATGACCTACATACGTGTGCACAGATCCACTGGGCGGACGGACGGACTGAGCATTCACAGGAGACGCTCGTCTGCTTTATCTACCCGTACGCAAATACAATCACGCTGCTCGCTGTTCGCCGATTGCCTCAACAATCAGCATCTCACCTCTATCTTGAGCTCCTCCCTCTGCTGGTCGATCTCTGTGATTCGCTGTTGGAGCGTGGAGGGTGAGGCCACACCCCTTCCTGACCCCGCCTCCGAGCGTTTAGTGTGGATCTGAAAGCAGAGAAGAAGTTGCAAAACCGGCGACCCTGGATTTAAGAAAAAGTGGTTCAGTGGGTTGGGAGCAGGGCGCTCCAGAGTTGTGGATTTTGGCTCCCCACAGCAGCGACTGCATGTACTGAATACCAGTGGGTTGTGAACCGAATGACATTTCAACTTCATTTAAGATAAAAAGCTCCTGTCAGCTGATTACATTAGCGTCATTAACAGCCTCACCTGACGCCCGTTAAGAGGGACAAACCCACCCCCTTACCCTCTCGCTCTCCGTGCTGCTGCTCTCTGTGTCCGACTCCGCCCCCGAGGAGGCGGAACTATGCCCTCCAGCCAATCTGGCAATCCACGGCGGCCGCAGGCCCTGTTCCCATTGGCTCCTGGGGCTGTCCATATTGTGTCGGGGCATGTCTGAGAGAGGGAGATAGAGGGTTAGAGAGAGGTGCTGAGGGGGGGTTGACTGACAGGACCTGACAGGATACTGTGGTAATCTAATCCAGAGTGTGGTCGAGGGCGCATGGAAGATCAGGTGACTGCCCTTCAGTGAGATATCACAGTTGAGTAGTGAAACCGTACCGCACAAGCACTTAAAAAAGTACCGAAAATCCCCAGTCGCTTCCAGAAAGTGTTTGGTCAGATGGAGAAAGCAACTTGGGGCCAGAAGAGGAAGTCGTAGCGAGCGAGAGGAGAGAACCCCGGATGTGGGGAGGTGGTTTGGGGGTTGTTTGCGCAGGGTGTTAGTACAGATCTGATGCACATGGAAACAACAGCTATTCTATCCCAAGCTCTTGAGGTGCATTGCCAGGCAACACAATATTTCCGATGCAAAACGACTTTTTCTCAAAGCATTAGAATATGTTTTTTTTTGTAAAATACAAAAGGGATTCCTCTTAAAAGTACTCTTTATCATGTTCCTTTCATCTCTTTCATGCTTGTTTGTCTGTTTAACTGGAACAAATATAGTTTGAATCATTTTTCTTTTTTGTATCTATAGGGTGGTTTTCAGCATTGTGTATGTAGGGTCCATCTCTCTCTTTCTGCCTCTCAGTCTTTCTCTCTCTCTCTCTCTCTCTCTGTGTCAAACACCACATGCACACACACATGCACACACACGCACGTGTGCACGCGCACACATGCACGCATGCACACACACACACACACACACACACACACACACACACACACACACAAACACACACACACACACACACACACACACACACACACCCACACCCACACACACAGACACAGACACACACCCACACACACACACACCAGAAAGAGTGTGGGAACATAGTCGTGATTGTTGAATCCTTTCCCAAGCGCTCTTTCTCTCTTCTTCCCTCTCTCTCTCTCCCTCCCTCCTTATTAGGTGGTGCAGGAGAACAGAGATAAATATACAACCCAGATATGAGTGAAGGGTTCCAAACACAGACTGGCACACTGACACAGACAGAGGCCGAGAGAGACAGAGAGACAGACAGAAAGGGGGAGTGAAGGACAGAGAGGGGAGGAGGACAGGAGAGGAGGGAGAGAGAGAGGGAGGAAGTGGGTTTTAAAATGTCAAAAGGCTAGTGTCATGTTTCCACGGGGAGGAGATGTGAAACGGTGGATGTGCAGAATACAACTTGACAGAGTTATACAGGGACATACAACACCAGGGTGTTTACCCTGGTCAGAACACACACACACACACGACAGCTTAGGCCTTTAGGCTGACAGCGTAACTGACAGCTTTCCAACTGGAAATCATCCATGCGCTCACTGTAGTCTATGAAATACCCATTCATAACAAGGTGGTTCCTGAAAACCACTCTACGATACTACTACGATACTATGACACTGTCATCTTTCTTCTAATATCTACATAATGTAATAACAAAATAACATGTATAGGTGCTCTGACACATCAAGTATTTATATATATAGATGTTGTTATAGCCTGAGTACTGACAAGATTCATCAACTTTAAAGCCAGTGCACTGTATAGACATGGATGATTTACAGTCAGCCTAGAAAGCTGTCAGCCTAGATGGAACACTGTCAGCCTAGAAGGAAAGCTGTCAGCCTAGAAGGAAAGCTGTCAGCCTAGAAGGAAAGCTGGTGTCTGTCCTGGCGGAGCCAAAAGAGACTGAGCCAGTGAGTCACGCATGAACCGAACGGACGTCAGCAAACGTGTTATCTGACCTCTATGTAAAGTCCACCTCAGATAGACTATCGACGCAGAGAGAGATTCAGAGAGTAAAGTCCATGCGTCATGTCAACACAGAGGTTTTTCAAAAGAAACAAACAAAGGCTAAACAAACAGAATACACAGATGAGAGAGGATAGGTGTGTGTGTGTGGACGGTGGGGGGGGCAGGGAAGAACACTAATGATGGACAGAAAGAAGAGACAGAGAAGGGGGATTGGGGGCGTGTTTGTGTGTGTGAGTGTGTGTGTGTGTGTGTGCTACTTTTAATCCAGGAAAGCAGACCAGAGCACTCATTCATTCTCACACTGCAACGCTAATCATTCTCCTCAACTCAGCAATAAACAGCCAACAGCTGACTCACCATAACACTCCCAAACACGCGCACACACACGCACGCCAACACATGCGCACGTACACACACACAAACAAACAAACAAACAAACAAACGCACACACACGCACTATATCCAGAACGTACACACAGAAAGAGAAGAGATTTAATTTTTGAACACATGATCCTGCTATGCACTGTACGTGCTGCCATCTCTAACCACACACGTAACCTCCCAACCCTCCCCTGTAAAGCTTCTTTCATAACTGGGTTCATGCTTTTCCCCTCACTATCGTCTTTCTCTGGCCGGGGGGGCTCTGAGGAAAGTCTAAGAACCACCTGTGCAGAGGTATAAATAATGAATCATAGTCAACCTCATCCTCCCTCTAACTGTTCTGGACATGTGCACCTTACGGCCCTGTCCCATGTCCCGCCTTGACCCCTTGAGGTCATCTTAGGGTTCAGCTCCACTTCTGATATTGACCTAAATCCCTTTAGTTCACACTTTAGCCTCGTCAACCTGAGAGGAGGGGCAGACATCCACACAGTACAGGAAGTCAGAACTATACCAGAGGACATAACTAAGGACAGAACTAGTCAGTCGATATTCATAGGTCCTGTCACATTCTGATGAGCGCCATATTGGTTTAAAGATAAACACATTTCAGTGGGATATGTGAGGAAGAATTTTGTGAGTGTGTATGACCTAGAGGTCTGTGACTTCGGCCCCAGTACACAGCACAGTAGCACACTGCTAGTAAACAGTCCAGTAGCCCACCACTAACATTAACACTTTGTGACCAAACCATTTTGTATTTTGCCCTGTTCATTTACCCTGTCTTATCTTTGCACTGTCCCATCTCATCCTTGCACCCTGTCTAATGTTGTCTATCTACCCATCAGTTATGCACCAACTGACCACAACAAATTCCTAGAATGTGTAAAAACTACCTGGCAATAAAACTGATTCTGATCCCAGAAGCCCCCACTCCCACTGTCCAGTGGTCTGCTATTGTCATGTTTGGCGGGGATTGAGTGAAAGAGAAAGTAGGCTAAGCATTGTGTACACAAAACCATATATTCACAACAGACAAGAGCTATATTCCGCCAGGCATACGCACGTGACAAAAGAGTGCAGCTACTGCATACCGCTGGGAACACTGAACGCAATGAATGCAATGCAGGGGCCATGTTGTCACTATGCGCTCAATGCGAGGGCTCTTATAGGCTGAGTGTCATACATGTAACACATGACCGGCGCTAGGCAGCAGCCCTCCTGAGGGTCGATCTGGCTGTGCCTGGTGCCAAAAGCACCTCAGATAAGCGAGATGAAGCCGGCTGTTTTCTCCATTCTTCAACAGAGAGAATTCCACTTATTTCAATGGAAAACGGGGAGGCTTGCAGAGCTTAAGTGCTGAGGGATAAGTGTCCTCTAAACTCTGAAAACCTCACAGTGTTGTTGCATTGAAATAGGTGGAATTCTATCTCTTGAAGAAGGGTGAAAACAGTGGTTTTTCTCCTGCTCACCAGAGGTAAAGGAGTAGCTATTGCTACTTCGGTTTAACCTTTAACCTATGTGGAGTCTTGAAGAGCTTTGGGGTTCAGTGCATCGAGGTTCCTCCACCCCCACCTTCAGTCAAGCTCATATTGAGGGCTGCTCTAAGCTGAGCGGTACAAAGCGGGTAGTTAAAGGATAAGTACACTGAATTTCATGTTTAGCCCTATTCCTGGTGTCCCTGGCATGTATCTGACTAGTACAGGTTAAAATATTTCGGTTTCGGCGTTAATATTCCCATCTAGTATGGCTTGGCCAGTGGACAGCCTGATCGATCTATCTCTCTATCTACCTACACTACTGTATATGGACAAAAGTATTGGGACACACCTCTTAATCATTAAATTCAGTCTGTGCACATCAGTGTCTGACCTCACAAAAGTCTGACTCCAAAAGTGTGTGTGAGTGTGTGTGTAATTTATGTATGTATGTATGTATGTATGTATGTATGTATGTATGTATGTATGTATGTATGTATGTATGTATGTATGTATGTATGTATGTATGTATGTATGCATGCTTGTATGTATGTATGTATGTATGTATGTATGTATGTATGTATGTATGTATGTATGTATGTATGTATGTATGCATGCTTGTATGTATGTATGTATGTATGCATGCTTGTATGTATGTATGTATGTATGTATGTATGTATGTATGCATCTATCTATCTATCTATCTATCTATCTATCTATCTATCTATCTATCTATCCTATTTCAGCTCTCTTGTCAGTTCTTTCTGGCCTGCTGCCAGAGAGCAGTGTGACATCGGTCAGACTGGTGTCCTGGAACACCATGTTAAAACACCAGTCTCAGCTAGATGACCTCAGCGCCCACAGAGCCAGGCCATTGGCTGAAGGCCGAGAAGCAGGAAGCTGCCGTCACTCCACACGACCCTGAGCAGGAAGAGCAGGTGAGAACAGAGGAGCAGGGCTGGACTTGCTGCATTGTGCAGCCTGCCAGGGACAAGGTGAGAGCCTGACAGGCAGCTAGGTGTGCCTGGGTCTATTGTTGGACGACCGGCTGAGCTACTGTAGGGGGGGAAGGGAATGCCGGTGTTGTTGGGGGACTTCTGGCTTTGTTCACACAGGCTATTATTAAAACACTGCGTCTACCAGTGAGAAAGTCACTTGCAGTAGCTGTGTTTACCTTAGTTAATGATAATGCCAGTTCTCTGAGAGGCATCATCTAGATCTTCAAGAACTGATTTGGTCCATTGACACCTTTCCCAGTGGCCATTTTGACATGTCATAGCAGGGTAAACCCAGGTGTAATGATACCATTTTTAAGTTCCCATTCTATTTAGTGTGTCACAGCCATTCTAGTGAGCCAGCATGCACAATATGTCAGGGCCATGGCCCACCTAAATCCTAAATGGAAAAGGGCCATAATTCATGTTATTAATTACACCTGTGCTTACCCTACAATGGCATGTCAAAATGGCTGCAGGGAAAAGTCTATTAGCTGAAGGACACATTTTGCGTTATATTGCAACACTGTGGAATGGCCTGAAGACACCACTAACTGCACATGGCAGTGAGTATCACTAATCCAAGGGCTGGTTCAACAACACAGCCTGGGATCCCAGTGGCGCGAGAAAATCTCTGAGCTGTGATGTCATGAAATAATGACCCATTAATGACAGACTAGGCCCTCGCATCACTCCATACCGGAGCAGGGCGTGGGACGGAAAGAGAGGGATAGGTTGATAGCATCTTTTCATTCCCCGGAGTGCAATCCTCCCACCCAGAGCAATCTTTTCTCTCAACCGCTCTGTCCTGCACTCCCTCTGCCATTTGTTTACACACCGTGTTCTGACGGTGGGATAAAGGGCACGCATACAGTATAGGAGCCTTGTAAACAATGTGGGTTTATGTGAACTGAGCCCATTGTCCTGGGACCTGTGGGTTCCTGGACCAGTCTGTGAAATAACCTTCAGGGTACGAATATAAACCCACTATAATAAGGGGTAAGAATATAAGCCCACTAATAATGTCCACTTCTCATGGTTCCCACAGTAAGAAAAATGATGATATGTAAAGGTTGGGAGAGTAGTTTTGGGTCAGCTGAGTGCTCCAAAGGAGAAATGTAGCTCTACGTTAAGAATTTTACATTAATATGTAGGCCTATTTTACATTTGTATTGTAAACACATTTTTTTCTTATTAGCCTACTTTAAGTTATTTTAGATCAAGTCTGGGAGTAAATTTACACAACTAATTTGGTTAATTTCTAATAATATCAGGCTATTCTGCAATCCTGCACCCCAGGATTCAACTTCCACTGTACAATCAGTCCAATAAAGCCTACCACGCCACGAGGGTCCGTGATAAGTTGGTCATCGCATCAACTTTCAAGAGTCTGAAACAGAATCTATTAACTGTAGGTGACTGACTAATTGCCTTTCAAGTTGTTATGACTTCAAACCAGGGCGAGACAAATGGAAATCAAGACCGCATGCCCTACCTGTGATATGGTCCTCTGGATGAGAAGTAGCGCTGTTCCTTAATTTGGTAAATTACAGGCTGATAAACGTAAACAAACAAACAAAACAAAAACGGCTGATGTTCCGTGCGCGCTTTCGCTTTGAGCTATCCGTAAACTTATCCGCAAACTTTCGTACAGTATAGCCTTGCTATTCTTCCACCGTAGGCCTACTCCGTCCAGTCGTACTTTGATATCTGTCCCCTCTCTCCCTTGTCTCTGGTTTGATTCAATCACCCCGTAGCCTATCGGCATCTGTGTGAAACTGGCAGATCGGAATCTGTCGGCACCAACAGGTGAAACCGAATGCAATGTTGAGAGCGAGGGAGGCGGAGGAACATTGACGACGGGGAGAAAACGCATAGGCTGCTACGAGGAAACGGCTGTGAATTGGAGTGTCAGTTTTTGTGGTTTATTGTGAGAGCGGGCACCACACTGAAATGCGAGTTCTATTCTGAGAATATCCGAGACTATGGTTTTCTCGCGTAGTCTCATAATGGCACAGTGCCCAACCACTTCACAAGTCTGTGGGGCGCGCTGACAAAGACATGGCTCTCGGAGTATCATTCATTTCATTCAACACCACCAAATAGGCCTCCTCTTTCCACCGTTGGCCCATCTCTCACCGGCTCTATCACTCTGCCCGGCCACTTAACAACTCTGTCTGAATGAGCTGATACTGTAATCATGGCTTACCCCATCAGTCTCTCCTTATTAAACAAGGCATGTGGGCTGGGTGAGCTGGCAGAGCTTGAATGGGCAGAGAACAACTGAAAGGAGAAGAACGGCGTGAGCAGATGGAAGGGGCAGGAGCATCATGGGTAGGAAAGAGCAGCTGGCAGCTTACTTACAAAAAGCACAACAAGTTATAGAATAGATATTTTTATTTTATTTTTTAACTTTGAAGGGACTCTGCCTTTTATACAGCATATCTTCTGCATGATGGTAATACTGGTTACACCCTCTGTTTAAAAACAATGCAGGTGTCTGTCAGCGAGTACCTTGCCTGTAGATTGTTTGAGTCCAGTGCTGACAGAGACAGCTGGTAGATGAAGAGGTTGTGTGTGTGTGTGTGTACTGTGTGTGTGTGTGTCAGTATTGAACTAGCATGTGACACATCAACAATGGAATCTTTTCTTCAGACTTCTTTTCTTTTAACTTGAAAAACTCCTCTCCACTTTCATCTTTCAGGGGCAGCAGCCACATAAAAGTTGTATAATTTCTAACAAGGTGTGTCACATCTTTCAAACTTCCATCAAGTCCAAGCTTGATGGACAATTCATTGTCCTCAGATATTATGATTTGATGCTCAAGTAACAATGTTCAAAGGTTAGAGAAAAGCGTGCGTACACTTTTGAAATGCTCGACCCGACAAGAAAGGTCTTGCAGTCCGTCATGGATCTGTAAGCTTCTTCCAAGAAGCATACCCTTGAGTCAGAGTAGCCATTCTCAGAACCCACGACTCCTCAAACCTGTCCACCTGGTAGATAGAGTACAGTCACTGGAGCGAGACAGCAAGCAAACACCTCCTGAGGAATCTGGACCCAAACTGGTTGTGTCAGTTGAGACTTGATGACCCCATTTACACCTGGCATTTAACTGCATCTTGTATCCAGATTGTGTCTAGATTTTATTTAACCTGATAACCTGGTATTACTGTGTCTCCAGTGAGATCTGATTGAGATCAGATTGCTCTATCTAGCTCAAACAAGCGAACGTCACATTGGTTTAACATTGCTGAATGTGGATTGAAAACACATTTGCGTTTACACTTGTGTTCAATGTGGTCGCAATGCGCCCCTGACCACCTCCAGAGGTGGCTGATCAATCCGTCTTCAAAACGTTTTAGGTGCATTTACACCTGTACTTTCATGTGGTTTAGCACTATCAGATTACAATCTGATCACCCAAAACACATTTTAATGCCAGGTGTAAATGCGGTCTATGTTACAGACAGCAAAATATACTGCATTCAACCATTAGGAAAAGTACTTTGTGGACCGATTCAACAATAGATAGTGGACTAGTAGAGACCAGTAGCAAGCACACAAAGCCAGGCCCGTGATGGCTTTTGGACTTCTGCAATGGAAACTTTAGGCCACTGTGATTTTGAATGCAAATAGGGGATTTTAATTTTCCTGCTATGCAAAAGAAAGTCTCTGGCTGATCAGAGAGAGTAGTGTGCCTTGCCTTGGCCAGAGGACCCTGGAATCACTGGAAAGGCCATCTGGAGCATTCATGAATACTAAAACAGGAATGGAACATTTCTATCTAAAGATTACTATGACTTCCATTATAACTGCAGATGTACTAAAATAAAGAGTTGTGAAAATCAATTCAGAAGAAAAAATAATTTAATATAAAAATAGGTAATCTAAATTTTCCATATTTCCCAAAGGGTTGTGCGCTTCTAATAAGTACATATATGTACTTATGCATTTCCTCGATCTGTTCATTGTATTGTGTTGCACACCCACTAAATCACAATGGTTAGTTTCCAAATAAGCAAATGATGAGGAATATATATACATAATCATATCTAGTTATGATTAATCCCTGAATACATAACATTGCATGACTGAATCATACAACTTGAAATTACATCTTTTCTTCCTACAGTTCAGTCCAGGAAGTAAACATTCAAACTTCATGAAGTCCACACACCAGGTTAGCAGGCACGGCAATATCTGGGTGAAAAAAAAATAATTCTGTGAGCACAGCAGTGTTTACATAACCAAATAATAACTACATCAAAGTGTAAGCACATCTGGGAGAGCATCCACACTGCCACACAATATTAGTTCTGTTTAGTGTTGTATCACAGTACATCGTGCTGTTTCACATGATGGCACAGTCTGTCTTGGGGATAAATTAGGTTGGGTAATAGAACAGTGATAATAGACCTTTTGTAACAGGACTGCCTGAGTCTAGGGTCTGATACCTATTTTAGCAGGCTTGTCAAGTTTCAGATTGTTCATGATGTCCACAAACTCCTCCAGGCTCTTGGTCAGGCGGGGGTTAAACCTCTTCTCCTCCCCCACAGTGGAAACTGTCTGACCTGGGAGGACACACCGGTATATTGACCTTTCAATGACCAGCACACTCACTCTCACCTTTGATATGGACAACCTGACCTTGAAAAGAAAAGCTTCAAGACAAAAGCTTGAAAACATACATTCATTGAGAACGTAGTACCACAAAAGTATGAACTGCACAAACAAAGTGCAATTCATCATACAGGAAGTGAAAAAAGTAAATCAAGACATTATATAATCATTCATATGATAGTAAAGGGATCTGAATGGCTTTCACACAAGCTATCTGGGTTTGTTACTGGAAATAGTTTTGTGAGATGGTGGCCTAACCCTAAGGCAAAGACCTACAAACCAGTGCACTCTCGCTAACAGCGGATATTGTTGTGGCATTGGTATTCATTCGTATGAATAAAACACATTTTACGAGAAGACGTCAGGGCAGCGGGACAAGATAATATCAGACCGAGAGCCTGAAAGGGAGATATGGGTTTCATGGCCAACCTTTGTAATCATGTGCCGGGTAGACGAGACACTGTGCAGGCAGAGTGAAGATCTTCTGGTGGACAGACTCATAGAGAGCCTGGGAGCAGCCTGGGAGAAAGACACATTGAAAGACCGATGCATGCAAGCACATGACTGGGTGTAACACCGCCACCTAGTGTACATTTACGATAATTACAAAAACAAACGCACCAAGCGGTGAAGAAACCATGTGATCTATGCATCAACCTGGTAGAGCTCTGAGGTTATATAGTATATCTCAGGTTATATAGTATATCTCAGTAAACAGTGATGTTTAAAGGAGAGCAGGAGCATGACTACCTTGCTGGAAGTCTGTCCTACCACAGCCCCTTATGAGGAGCGCGTCCCCTGTGAAGGCCATGCTCTGGTCACCTGTCACAAACGTCACACACCCGTCTGTGTGTCCCGGTGTCTCTCTCACAGTCAGGTGCTGGATGGAGAGAGAGGGAGGAAGAGGCACAGTGAGGAAGAACATGACAAGGAATCGAAGAAAGAAATTGGGACGACGAGCGGGATACTGCGGAAGCATGGAGACACGCGGTGCCCCTAACTTGATCCTGGAGAGGTACTGGCCTTTGTCCCAGCTCAACTGGCCCTCACGCCTACACTGTATTTCTCCAGGACCAGGTGACTTAACACACATCTGTACTTGGCTGTTAGGAGGAGGGTCCCCTACATGTTTGCCAAAGGTGATCTGGTCCCCTTCAGACAGCAGGATATCTGCAGCAGCACCACTGTGCCTGGAGATGGCGCTCTTTAGCCCAAACACTTTTCTCTTCAGCAGCCCTGTGCCTGTAATGTGGTCTGCGTGGCAGTGGGTGTTCACTGATGGGATGGTACAACAACAACAAAAACAGCTGTTATTGCTGGCATAGAAGTATTGGTTAACCTCAGGTTGTTGATAGGGAAGTGTAATTCTCTGTAGCTTCTACCTGTGTGAAAATGTTTTTAGAGACTTCTAGAATATTACCTGCCAGTTTCAGACTGAGCTCCAGTTCCTCAATGAGCTTCAGGTCCCTGTCCACTGTCTCCAGTACTGGATCGATGAGGACACACTCTTTGCTGTCTGTGTCAGCCAGTAAATAGGTGTAGGTGCTGCTTGATGACTCAAACAACTTCACATGAGAAAAATAGTTGCAGATAGGTGAGTGCCTCAGCGAACAGGATGTGAGTGGGCAGTGATGTATGACATCAAATAGACTTTGCTAGTTAGTCATGACATGGGTGTGTCATCTACGGGATTTTGATTGCCTTTAATGATATTGGCCGTGTTTCCCGATAAAGAACTTTCTTAAGAAACCCTTCTTAAGCAACCCTTTGTATGGGAGTTAATAAGTACTTTGGAGTTAAGTGCTTCTTAACTCGTTCGGGAAATGAAGTGGACTATGACTAGCCTCATGTTTTTGTAACTGAAAAATAGCACTGAACACATTTCTGCTGTTTACAATAAAAAAAAAATATATTGGCTCTGTATTCTCCTTAGAAATCGGGGTAAGGTCAGAGGTCAAATTGTGTAAACAATAATAAACATTGCGCAGTGTGACCACCCCCCTCCATACTGTAGGGACAGTATTGTGCTACATCCTGAATGCAAATAGTGACAAAGCCCGAAAAACTGAGCCATAGTCTACTCTTCATGGAACGTTGAACACATCTAAAATATGACAAAACAACAACTGCCATTTTGTAGTGTAGACGGAGCAATTTTGAGTATGATATTATAGGCTATACTGTCCCTTGCACTGTAGCCAACTAGCAGACATCACAGGATTAGGCGTGTCGGTGGACCTTTGAAAACAACCCGGTGGAATGTCCAATCGAACACAGGGTCAATGTTCTCCCGAGATCAGATAGGCTGCATACTTAATTAAGAGGCATATGGGCTTCAATGGCATAAAGACCTACTTTTTTATGAAAGCTTTTTGTAAAGTATTTTATAGACTAAAGGCTAGTGTCTATTATTTTGCTGTTTTTCTTCGTGATTGTTTAAGCACTTTGAGATTGTCTCACAATGAAAAGTGCTTTAGGCTATAAATAAAATAAATGATTAGGTTATGTATTATTTAAAGAAACGCACCTGCCGGAATAGCAGTCCTTTCCCCAAATTCATTCGAGAGCAGAAAGATCTGCAGACCGACTTCAGGGGATGTGAGGTGGTGCGTAAGCCGGAGCTGGTGAGCTTGTTGCGGGCAGGAACATCACGCGAGTGGCCGGCGGCTACTCTACAGCTCAGCGAATAGGCCAGAGCCCGTTGCAGCTGTTTCACGGTGTTCACAACGGAACACATGTTTTGCTCTAAAACGCGCTTCCTATGTAGTGACGGAAAACGAGTCAAATAAATAAAACAATTAGCGACATTTGTTTCGTCCTTGAATTCCAAAGAGGTGGGTGCGCAAGAAACCTCGCTTTAAATCATGTTATCTTTTGTGAGCTGCCAAGGCTGTCCGCACTGGAGTAGGCTGCCTTCTTGTTTGTTTTGCGACAGGAATCAAGCCAACTAGATTTGAGCAATCTCAAGTTTGCTCGTCTATTGCATGGTTGACCGGTAACCTCCCATGGGCAGTGACTCAGGCCAATTGCACATCGATCGCCTACTGTATTCACAAATACAGCAAGAACTGCACTGCAATATGGGCACGCACACATATAGTAGCCTAGCCTGGTAGCCAAGTTCAGTTTGTGTCATTGTGCGAAGAGGTGTGTCTTTAGGCTATATAACTTGGGCAGGGATATTTGGCACTGGGCTTTGTATTTATTGTAGGTGACCAGTGGTATAGGCTACTGTAGCCCAGTGAGGATTTTTTTTAGTGCTGGGGGGACGTTATGTGACGTCATGACAAAGAATGGAAGGAGAACCCAGAACCGTTGGGAGAACCTCGCCTCGCGTCACCAGGGTGTCTATTCGCTTAGTTTCCGGTGTAGAGCCCGCTGGTATCCTGTCACCCAAATGCCTCGCCAGTCGCTACGAATTCGAATAAAACTTGTACATACCCATGGATGTAGGACATACCAGACGAAGTAGCCCGCACCGCATCGTAGGTTTATGGCTAGTCCTGTTTTTGGACAGTATCCGCATAGACCGGAAACCACAACTGCAAAGCAAAATGGCCCTAAGTAGAACCCCAGATAGATGCTGAGTCTGAGCTTGTGGCCATGTTCGCATGACGGTTCAGTCTCAAAAACATGCTGTTTTTTTATTTTAATCAAACCCAGAATCAATGCATTTTAACGTTACTCAAGATAGCTCAGCTGACTGTAAATGGTAAATGGACTGCACTTATAGGCTAAGTAAAAAAGGCGCTGCAGGGTAGTGTGCTATTTTCAAGCCCCCAGGATTCGAAATCTAAAGTGAAGGCCTATCGAACCGCGCCATCTTGGCTAGATTTGAAGTCATTTTGCTATTTCCGGTGACTTTTGTACTTGCGCAGTTGTGCTTTTCTGTCCGACGCGCGTCCACGCACGTTCCCGGCTCTCCCCGCTTTGATTTAGCAATGAAAACCGGCTTGCATATTAACCTGTTTTTGTAAAATATATCCATTGGAGAAATTATTTTTTCATCCAGGCATCTTAGTTTTAACAGGTTAAATATAACTGAACATGTTTTGTTTGCTAGTAGATGGTATTCATTCCGTTCGCGATAACGTTATTGCAGCCAGGCTAAATTCCTCCAGGGAGCCAGTGACAGGCGAGTTGAAAAGCTTCACTCCCCGCCAGCAGGAGCTTTGGCCGCTGCTACCGCATCTCGGATAACCCGCTGAGTTCGTGGCTGCTATTTCACATTCGCCCTTGATCAATCCCAATACCGATCCATGGTAATAATGAATCAATCGTTCAGATCGGCAGTGCTGCATGCATGTTACAACATCATTGTTAGCTTTAATAACATAACCATAGACTACATTTATCTCTCTAACGTTAGGCTATCCATCTTACACCAGTCGGCCATTCGATAGCTAGAAGCGGTCAACGCCAACGTTGACCGTGGACGCGCGTAGGACAGAAAAGCACAACTGCGCAAGTACAAAAGTCACCGGAAGACCAGAAAGGCATCACTGCGCAAGTACAAAAGTCACCGGAAATGGTCAAATGACTACAAATTTGCCAAGATGGCGCGGTTCAATAGGGCTTCATTGTTGATAGCGGTCAGTGAATGGAGTGGCTGTATCAAGTTCTATTAATACATCCATGGCTATTTTGGACATCAAGCCCTATTTGTGGTCTGTCTACCATGAACCTGAAACATAGAGACCATAATTTCACTGATCGTTCCAGTATTGAGCTAGCTGCAGTTTTTATGCAGGCTGTCAGTGGGCTACAATGGAAGTCAATGGGGCACATCTGACACCCCCACCAAACGAGGGAAAACTTACTGTACCTCAAAGCCCGTTGCATACCTTTCCACGATGTTTTGAGGAAACTTCGTTCAACCCGGAAACCGTAACGAAACGGTGCAAAACGTTTTGAGATTGAACTCATCCCAGTTCTCCAACCAATAGGGATTCCCACAAGCCTCCACAAGCCCCACCCAACAGCAGTATGTCCCTCAAAGCACCACCCAACAGCTGTAGATCCCGTTCTGTGGTTCTGCAGGAATCCCCTACTGAAAAAAGGGAACTTCATTCGGGGGGGGATTTAACAGTGGAAAAAAAGTACAGAAATTCCATAATCATTTTATTTTCATTGAATCAGTTTACCAATATGCATGATGAATGATTAAAAAAAACTATCTGTTGGTGGTGGTATTACTGATGGCTGGTGAGGGTTTTGCATCATCCACCTTGTCCAGCTGCAAAAGAAACACAATATCCATAAAGGTCACAGTCTAACAGACTGCAAGTGAAGGGTTGAAGTGTGAAGCGTGTTTACCTTGATGTGTTTGTCCACCCAGTGCAGTAGTTGGGTAACCCTGGTGTAGACCCCTGGTTTGCGGCGGCGGCCACACCCCTCGCCCCAGCTCACTACCCCTGCCAGCCTCCAGTCCCCCTCAGCAGTCTCACACACCAGGGGCCCGCCACTGTCCCCCTGAGTAGGGACCAGGTTCAGTGATTGCTTTGTTGGTATGCAAGTCCAGTGATCTTTGCTCTTACAAAAGCGGAAGTAGGAATAGTCCCTAATCCAAACGTTAAGAGTAATTTTTCATAATGGAATTGGTACCTGGCAGGAGTCCACTCCGCCCTCCATGGTGCCAGCACAAAGCATTCTGGGAGTGAGGTAAGAGCCGTAGACGGTTGGGCGGGAACACATGGACTGAGCTATCACCTGCACCTGAGCCTCCCTCAGCTCAGACGACACAGACCCTGAGAGAGAGAGAGAGAAAGAGAGAGGGAGTTGGAGAGAGAGAGAGAGAAAGAGAGTCAATACTGGAGATAGAGAGCCCTGAGGAGAGCTGTGGTAGTCTTCAGGCAGCTGAATTAAATAAAGAGATGGAAGGAAAATAATGTGGAATAATCATGGAGGAGGTAGAGGAGGAGGAAGAGAGGAAAGTGGACATTAAAGGTGATACAGATCAAATGTTATCTACAGCACCTTTAAAGGAGAGTGGTTGATGTAATCGATTGTAGTGGGAATGACATCAGGAGGTGGTTTTAGGGGGTGTGGGGTTGTGTGTAGTCTGTTTCAGGAGGTCCTTTGTACCTGACTGTTCAGTTCGCCCCCTCACTGGCTGGACACTATGGACCTGAGTCAGCTCGGAGTGTGCGGGCTCCTTGGACAGGACATGTTCATTTACCATGCTAAGGAACCAGGACCCGGCCATGGATACAAGCGGCCGAAATGAGTTTTCTCCGGAGGGTGGCTGGGGTCTCCCTGAGAGATCGGGTGAGAAGTTCAGTCATCCGGGAGAGACTCGGAGTAGAGCCGCTGCTCCTTTGCGTCGAAAGGAGCCAGTTGAGGTGGTTCGGGCATCTAGTGAGGATACCTCCTGGGCGCCTCCCTAGGGAGGTGTTCCAGGCGTGTCCAGCTGGGAGGAGGCCGCGGGGTAGACCCAGGACTAGGTGGCGGGACTACATCTCCGCACTGGCCTGTGAGCGGCTAAAGATTCCCCAGGCAGAGCTGGTTGATGCTGCTAGGGAAAGGGATGTCTGGGGCCCCCTGCTGGAGCTGCTGCCTCCGCGACCCGACCCCGGATAAGCGGATGAAGAAGAAGAAGGAACCAGGACACTACGTGTACATGTACTTTTAACTTAGTACATTAAACTCAGATGTTTAGATGTTTTGGGCAATTTAGTGATACTAGGGATTCTACCCTCAGTCATTATACACTTGTTTATTTGCACTCATGTAAATTCAAATTTCTGTATATTTAGTATCTATTGTTAATTGTTTAATCTGTGTTACTGCTGCTGTAGTAGTAGTACAATTTTCTCCCGGGGATTAATGTAGTTCTATTACTACTACTACTACTACTACTACTACTACTACTACAGTACTACTAAAGTATCTCACCCCCCTCTTCAGTGTAGCCCCAGCCAGTCACCCAGCAGGGGGCGCCAGGGAGGAAGGACTCTCTGGGACTGGGCAGACAGACTGGTCGAACTCCACCTGGAACAACACAACACCACATCACCATCACCGTGGACCACTGCCATGCTACTGTACATCATCAGGGAAGTGAAAACTGTATACGCTGATTGCATAGCATTATTGAATAGGGATAACCAATCCACTGAGGCAATGTTTATATTATAAATGGTTCAAAAATTGGTGTGAAATTACACTTGAATCAAGTAAATCATTAGGTATTGAGTCTTTCCACGGTTACTTCTTGTCAAAATGGCACCAGAAAAACATTCAACTAGCAATGTAAGATAGCCTATATTATGACCTGGACTAGCCAGCAAACTTAACCTAAACATAAACCAATCAGGAGGAAGTCTCCACTGCCCAATAAACCCTCTCTCTCTCTCTCTCTCTCTCTCTCTTCCCCTCTCTCTCTCTCTCTCTCTCTCTCTCTCTCTCTCTCTCTCTCACCTTCCATCAGGATGTCGGTCACAGTGCGCAGCAGGCCCAAGTCGTAGTCGTTGCTGTCTGTTGAGAAGCTGGGGTGATAGTGGACCTGCAGGGCTCTGTAGCGTTTCCCCAGAGATGGGTCGGCTACCCTGACGGTGTCGACCACCACCTGCCAGTCTGCTTCCTGTAGCATGTCGTACCTGCGGCAGAGTAACCACACACACACACACACACACACACACACACACACACACACACACACACACACACACACACACACAAGACAAGAAAAATAGAAAACAATGTATTAATTTAGTCCTGAAAAGGTATACACACACACACACACACACACACACACAAGCACGCACGCACGCACACACACACACACAAAAATAGAAAACAATGTATTAATTTAGTCCTCTTTCTCTCTTTCTGTCTCGCGATATCTATTATCTCCCTTTTTCTTTATACGTCCTCCTCTCTCTCCCCACCTAATACTTTTTCTCTCTCACCCCCCCACAGCTCCCCGGGCCCCTCCCTGTTCTCCCCCTCGTACTGGATGAAGCAGTGAGCAGCAGTGATGACCCAGCGCGGGGAGATGACGGCGCCTCCACACACGTGTTTGCCCTTCCAGTGCAGGCTGCTCTGCCAGCCCCACTTGTCCTCCAGCGCCAACGACCCCCCAACAATGCGCTCGCCGCCGTCCTGACTGTCACTGACTGAACCCAGGCAGCCTGGGAGAGAGAGAGAGACAGAGCGAGAGAGAGAGAGAGAGAGAGAGAGAGATACAGATACAGAGACACAGATAGTGGAGGGGGGAGAGGGAGAAAGAGACAGAGGGAGAGAAATAATGGGAGGGGGAGAGAGAGAGAGAGAGAGATAGGGGAGGGGGGAGAGTTAGAGGTGGGGAAGAGGGAGAAAGAGACACAGAGGAAGAGGGGGGAGAGGGAGAGAGATAAGGGGAGAGGGAGAGAGACAGAGGGTTGAAGAAGAGGTGGGAGAGAAACAGAGAGCCAGGGACACAGAGAGGTCTAATACCTGTATGTACCTGTTGTAATGACCAACATCAATACCTCTGTGTAGCCTGAGGACCCAGGACTCTAATGAACCAGTGTTCTGGTAGCTGATGCCGTTACCTGCGCTGACGTTCCCAGTCTGGTTGTTGGGGTGCTTGGGCAGGAAGGACGGTACAGTTGGGAAACTGCAGTTCCCTCTGCTGCCACACAGGGGAGCCAAATCTCTGGATTTAGACGGGAAGCAGAGAAGCTTCACTGATCTCGAGACGAGCGGGATAAAAAGGGGAGAGAGACAAGAAAGATGAAGTTCACGTGCGTGAAGTCAGGTTAGAAAAGCGGGAAAACAGAGGAATGTTTGTTAGCGTCAGATGAATCAGGCCTAATACTATACCTACTAATACTAAATCAAACTTTATTTGTAGGCTATAGCCCATTTCATACAGAGGTAATGGACCGCTGGGCGATCTTTGCTACAATCTTGCTGGCTTTCTTTCTCTTGAAGAAACTACTACTACTACTACTAGCCTACTACTACTACTACTACTACTACCACTACTACTACCACCACTACTACTACTACTACTACTACTACTACTAGCCTACTACCACTACTACCGCTACTACTACTACTACTACTACTACTACTACTACTACTACCACTACTACTACCACTACCACTACTACTACTACTACTACTACTACTACTACTACTACTACTACTACTACTACTACTACTACTACTACCACTACCACTACTACTACTACTACTACTACTACTACTACTACTACTACTACTACTACTACCACCACCACTACTACTACTACTACTACTACTACTACTACTACTACTACTACTACTACTACTACTACTACCACCACCACTACTACTACTACTACTACTACTACTACTACTACTACTACTACTAGCCTACTACTACTAGGCCTACTACTACTACTACTACTACTACTATTACCACTACTACTACTACTACTACTACTACTACTACTACTACAATCCTCCCACCTAAGCACTTATTGTATTATATTATATTGCACTGTACTTTAGATTGTGATTCTTGCACTTTGCCTTCAGCACTAGATTATGCTCTTAGTCACTTGTTTTAGAAAGAAGATGCACTTGTGAGTTCTGGCAAGTAGTAGTACATTGGCTCTTCCTACGTTAAATGCAATTATTTTTAGTCGCTTTGGATAAAAGCGTCTGCTAAATGACTGTAATGTAATGTAATGTACTACTAGCCTACTACTACTAGGCCTACTACTACTACTACTACTACTACTACTACTACTAGCCTACTACTACTACTAGGCTACTACAGGGACAGTAGGAGCCGGAAATTATGTGGCAGCACTTGTTCAGGTACTTGCTGAGCGTACGAGATCTGAGGTCACGGTTACCTAAGACGACAGTGGAGATGAAGAGAATGACGAAGACAGGGATGAAGACGGCCAGGAACACCGTGCTAGAGGGACAGGCCGGCAGTGGAGGCTGGTGGCCTAGAGAAGCCACATGGGACAAAACACGGTGACATGAATTAAAGTGAATTGAATGGAACAGACCTACCAAGGTCAGTATGTTCATGTAGCTATGCACAAAATAATCTGTCTGCATTGAAACATGACAGACATTGGACATTCAAGTGTTTAGGCTACATGTAGCCTACAACCATACGCACATTCAGAAATTACAAAGGTGCTGCTTATATAATGTCAATGTTTGTGGGTTTTGTTTTCCAAGGCCATATAGGCTACTGTAAATATTCAGTCCAATAGTTCATAGTTAGAGGAGTTACAAAGCCTTTAGGCAGACAATAGCCTATATTGATCACCTACCTGGGTCACCATCGGGGAGGTCTTTGGGCATCGTGAGCCCCACTGACCCCTCCTCCAGCGCCGCCCCCCCCTGTGACGGCTTCCTCTCCGGTGCCTCTCCGGGCGCGGCGTCGTCGCTGGTGGGGAGTGGCGAAAGGGGAGGGACTTCTGGACTTCGGCCCTCTGCGGTCAGGCCTGGCGGTGGCGGAGGTGAGGAGCCTTCCCCCGGGGGCTGGGCGTCGGAGGGCATCCCAGCGAGAGCCGGGGCGCGCGGGATCTCCGTCTGCTGCTCGTGGGCGTTTAGGGACCCCTCAGAGCACAGAGGTTTGGGGGGGGAGTGTCTCTGAGGGACATCGGGTGGCGGTGGTGTGTGTACGGTCACTCCAAAGTGAGGCATGAGCGGTAGGAGTGTGGAGGAGGGGAGGAGGGACACCCCCGTCATTTGGGGGCCAGCGGGGGTCTGGAGGGGGGCGGAGAGGAACGCCTCCAGAGACGGGTAGAGTGGTACGTAGGGGGTCTCCTGTGCACCGGTGGAGGGCTGCATGTCCGAAGCTGAGGGCAGAGGGGAGACTGTGTTTTGGGGGGGTAACATGAGCACAGGCTGGGTGGAGGGAGGTGCAGCGGTCTGATGCTGCAGGGGTGGGAGGTGGGGGTCAGGTGGGTGGTGTGTTTGGGTGGGTGGAGTCTGTTCTGGGTGGGGCCCAATGGCTGAGGGATTGGGTTGGGCCATGGCCTGGAGATCTGGGTACAAGACTGGTACAGATGCCCTTTTTGGAGAAACACAGAGGATGACCATCAAGAGTTGTTATTGGTAATTGGCATGACATTTTTATTTAAACTCTAAAAACTTTATTTGAACTCAAGACACGCAAGCGCGCGCGCACACACACACACACACACACACACACACACACACAATGAAAACAAATATATATTACATTGAGGAGAAAGTACATTGAGCAGAGGTTTGTGTTTGAAGAATGAGAATTAGGACACAAATGCACAACTTATAGAGAGGTGCTATCTAATGTATACAAATTAGAAAATAACTATTGACTATAAAATCTATTGAATATTGAATAGTTGAGTGAGACGAGGAAACAATTAGCATTTTCAATATAGCAAAATAATTAAACAATTACCCCCTGGGAATCATTAAAATATATAAGATCTTTAACGATGTATTATTTCCTGTTCAGAAAGCAGTCCTCTGAATTGACACCTGAATAAGAGCCAGAGAGCCTTAGCCTCACCAGGGTCAGAGCCAGCGGGGTCTGTAATGTCCTCTTTACTGGAATCCAAGGATGTAGCAACTAAACCGGCCTCACACAACGACGCCGCCAAAGTATTGTCCGTATCAAGGCATGAAAGCAAGGCTCTAGTCCCGGCACACTTTTTTGTCTAAGGACATCCACTCTGTCAACAACGGCCCCATCTTTTCCAAGTCCTTTTTATTGATTTCTCCTCTTCTCTCCTCCTCGATCTCAACTCCTCTCCTTCTCTCTGCTCCGTTTGCTACCATTTGCCACTTAATACTTTCGTTATGTCATTGTCTCCAAACGGTCTTCTCCCTCTCCATGACTCCCACTATTTTATCCCTCCGTAATCCGTCTCTTCTGTCTCCTCAGGGAGTGTGTGTGTGTGTGTGTGTGTGTGTTACTAGGTTCTAGCAGCCAGGGCAGTAACAGATACGTGTGATCCTGTCATCCAGGGCCCATGAAATATGCATGGGTATTATACTGAGGCGGGGTCAGGGTTTAACAACAGAGGGTAATGTATACGACACTGCCTGGTCACTCCTGCATACACACACACGCACACACACACACACATCCACAGTGCACCCATTATGAGTCGTTTCCTCACTGGATAGTGGCTATATACTGTAATACACACACATACTGTCATACATGGGCGGCTGTAGCTCAGTTGGTAGAGCGGGTCGTTCAATGATCGAAGGGTCAGTGGTTCGAATCCCAGCTCCGACTGTCCACATGTCGAAGTGTCCTTGAGCAAGACACCTAACCCCAAATTGCTCCCAATGAGCAGGTTAGCACCTTGCATGGCAGCTACCGCCATTGGTGTGTGAATGTGTGTGTGAATGGGTGAATGAGAGGCCATTGTAAAGTGCTTTGAGTGCCGCTAAGGTGGAAAAGCGCTATATAAGTGCAGTCCATTTATATTTACCATTTACACACACACGCGCTCGTTTGGACACACGTACAGTATCCTTATGGCCATATAGAAAATACAGACATTTCTTGTGTGTGTGTGTTTGGGGGTTTGCGTCTGTGAGTCCTACTACACATCAGCTAAGCTATTTGTCTGCTCTGAGGTTGCAGTCAGAGAGCGTAAGGTGCTGGCAGACAGGGACCAGGCCGGTTCAGCCATGGCTTCACCTTCCAGTGTGGAGTTCGATCGACCCATCTTTCTTCCTGTCTTCTCTTTTTTTGTGCGTGGCTGCTAGTACAGCTAGTACAGCGTTTGTCGGGTTATCCCTCCCTCCCTCCCTCCCTTACTCCCGACAATGTTGGCCTGCATCTCTCTGTTGGCACCACAAGAGGCAGTAGTCCCAGCACACCAAAATCAAGAAGCACACCAAAATCAACT
>NC_140243.1:18761874-18764374 GCF_949987555.1 Borostomias antarcticus | reverse complement strand
TGCACATACCTCAACGTCAAATTAATTCATCACTTTTTAAAAAAAAAAATTGTCCAATGAGACTAAGACATCCAATTTGAAAATCTCTTGAAGCTCATTCCATGCTCTAGGACCACAATAACTACAGTAAAAGCAGTTTTTCTCAGCTTGGTTTTGACTTGAGGGACCTCAAGAACTAACCAATCCTGAGACCTTGTCTGGTAATGACTAGAACGCCATGTGATGAGAGGGATGTCAGGTAATTGGTAGCTTTTGTAAGATTGCTTTGTAAACATACAGGAGCAGCAAGTCCTATGTTGGCAGCCAGGGACGGCCAACCCACTGCCAGGTTGCAATGACATGTTCTAAATTGATCACCAGTTACAAAACGTGCTGAATGACGAACGGTGTCAAGCTGTTTCAAGGTGGAAGAGGCAGCATGCGTGTAGATACAGTAGTGTCGCCATAGTCAAGTACTGACAGGACAGTAGACTGTAGAGCTTCCTATCACAGAAAACATGCTATATTTCTATAAAAGAAGAACCCAAATTTCACTCTTTTTTCTTAGCTCTTCAGCGTGTATTCTGAAAGACAACTTTTCATCAATAAAAATCCCAAGGTACCATCCAATATTGAAGTACATTTCCTTCAAGGAGTGTGATCTAGGGGCGGCACGTAGCTCAGGAGGTAGAGCGGCCGGCGGGGGATTGCAAGGTCCCAGCTTCCGGAGTGCGCCGAAGTGTCCTTGAGCAAGACACTGAACCCCAAATGGGCAGCACCGTGGCACAGTACCTAGTACCTAGCAAGAAGGTCTTTGGGCCTTTCTATGTGGAGTTTGCATGTTCTCCCCGTGTCCGCAAGGGGGTTCCCATAAAGAACCCAATACGAAAAACATGCAGAAGAACAGACCGCAAACACTGTCCATCCATGGCAAAGATGGACAGGAGCATTTTGTTGGCCCCCGGGCGCGTCCCATGCACGCTGCCTACTGTCTGCTCCCGGCTGCCCTTGGGGGAAGGACGTCGGGATGGGTTAAGAGCAGAGAGAAGTTTCATCGGTGGACGCTCCAGCCATTTCATGTGTGTGTGTTTCGCCGCCTACACCGTGTGACAAATAAAGATGTTTGTTTTGTTTTTGTTTAGAAAACTTCATATATTTTGTTTTTGCTATAAGTTTGAGCTCTAGTAGTGAGTGCTTGATGGAGTCAAAGGCTGTCTGCAAAATAGATAACTCTCCTCCCAATGAAGATGCTGATGAATAAAGCACTGTGTGCACCTTACAGCCATTTTCAAAAGAGACAATGTTATTAATATACGGAGTGAAGAGTAAAGGTCCTAAAACTGAGCCCTGTGGTATACCTTTAGTGACCAATAATAAAGAAGGGTCCGCACTCAAAACTATGTTTATGCTCTTTTAATTCATGATGGTGGACAGACCTGACAGACGCGTTTCGGCTCTGCCTTCTTCAGTGTTTAGCAAAACACTGAAGAAGGCAGAGCCGAAACGCGTCTGTCAGGTCTGTCCACCATCATGAATTAAAAGAGCATAAACATAGTTTTGAGTGCGGACCCTTCTTTATTATTGATCAAAGTTTTTGTATATTGGTCCTGCACCGGTTCTGAGCGCTGTGGCCCCGATTATTTTCGAATACCTTAAGAGACCTCCAGGAAAATGGATTGAATAGAATCAGCAGCAATACATTGAGTTTTATTTGCCAGATTGCAAACCACTGGCAGAGAGTTATGATCTAGGCCAGCGGAGGCTAGTGTATCTATTAAAGGTGAATGGTCACCTGGATAAGGCTTTGGACAGGTCAGTGAACAGAGCAGCATAGTGCTGTCCATTGTCAAGAGCACATACAATATAATTTACAACACGGGATGCAGCTGATACAGTACTGTGACCAGGTCTAAAACCAGACTAAAAAGTATTTAAAATGTAATTTCTACTCAGTTACAAATGAGGCTTATAGGCGAATAATCATTTGAGTATAACTATGTGCGTTTAGATTTTTTGCGGAGCGCTTGTTCAGTACAGACCATGCTAATAATATTTTATGCAAATGAATCACTTGCAAGTATACATCTTCTATGTAGATATTAAGATTATAAAACAGTAACACAACTGTAAATGTAAACGGCACTTATGTGGTTCTTCGTCTGTACTGCAGGCTTCATAACTAAAGATTCAAGGGTCTTGGCTAAACACGACAGCTTGGAAATTGGGCAGTAGTAATTACTTTCTCTGCAGTCTCCACCCTTATTAAGTGGAAGTACATGAGCAAATCTCAACAATCCCAAAGCTAAGAGAAAGATTTAAAATATGTGTTAGGGGCTCAGATACAGCTGACGCAGTTCAATTTGTGGTCCCCCATTGATGTGTCACAACCTACAAGTTGATTGTAACAGTGACTTAACTTAAAAATAAACTACACTTCCTGTCATTTGAGAGCTCTGGTCCTGATTGGCAAGTCTAGTTTGTTTATTCTGTCCCACTCTATTGGCATCAATGCATAATAATT
>NC_140243.1:18704374-18756874 GCF_949987555.1 Borostomias antarcticus | reverse complement strand
ACCAATTATCCATTACAATTCGAAGGTTGCAATCTGAGCTGCCTGTGGATTTATGTTCAAATATTGAGGCCCCATGGATCGATAAGCCACCCAAAGGACTGCTAATAATAATAACAGTATCTCAGGAAGCCATTACTGGAGATCATGGTTCCTATACCAGCTCATATTGACCTAGTTCATGCCAGTGACCACAACACATCACGAAGATGCCAAGATGTAACATGTCATCATTGATCCACCCAGGGGGAGATCTTCAAATACATTCCCAGTGAGAGCTTCTTCTTGGATGGGATTAATGATGCCCAAGTATGTTCCTGCTGCTCTGTGTTGGCTATTCAGTGTTATGGTTTGAGGAGTGATGGAAGAAAGTTTCTGGGGATTGATGTGATCTCCAGATCGGTGTGTTCTTATGGACGGAACGGAAGGAAGACCTTTGGATATTGCCTTTAGTTCATAAAGGGATAAATGATTCTGGGGCTACTGACTGACTGACTGTCTGTCTGTCTGTCTAGCTATCTTATTTATACACATACTTTATTGATCTCAGAAGAAATTGTGTCGTTACAACAATAGTACACAAGGACAAATAATCACCCAAGTCGGTGAAACATACCAAAAATAACATCTAAAACGAATGGAAAGAAATTAGAAATTACAAGAAACCCACCAAAAATCCAAAATATATCAGTGTAACAGTAAAACTAAATGCACAAGTGAACATAATTCATGTGCTCTCTCTCTCTCTCTTTCTCTCTCTCTCTTCTTGGTCCAGACGGATATTGTATTTATCTGCCCGTCTCTCTCACCCCTCCATCTCCCTCAGAGATTATAAAGCACCACAGCTTCCCTCTCTCTGTCTCATCCCCTCTGAAATTACCTTTAGGTGTGCTTGCAACTCAACAAACACACACACGCACACACCTTACCTCCCTGATCAAATGTGCTGTCAGGAAAACTCTAAAAGGCCTCTCACATCGTGCGTTCGTGTCTGGGGCTCATTGAGGGATTAACACAGAGGGCCAGAGAGCTGATAGTCAAGGGAGATAGCTGTCCAGGAACTGCTTTTGAGTCGCAGGTACGTGTTCCCTTGAGACCAATGTTCATCTGGGAGACAATGTCATTAATTAACCAACCTAAGACCCAGATTATTGATTCATACCCTGTAAGTACCCTCGTGAGTGCGAGATCGCTAGGATTAATGGAGATATTTGGTGATACATACATCACTTCACAAGGCTAACTGTGCGTAGAATAATTGAAGGAAAGCATCGGCACTCACGAGATAGACAATGGTCTTCAAAACTTTAATGGGCAAGAATGAACGTTTCGGCCTTAAAGGACAATGCTCGTTTTTGACAACCTGGACCTTATTTACGACATATTATAAGACGTTTGACTCACCGAGATCACTTTGGTGTAGTTCGGAGGTATGTAGAAGAAATGTAAAATCCAGCGCGAGCCAGTATATCCATGTAATGGCGGTGATCGGGGCAATGAGAATGCAGTTTCTAAAAATCTATTTTCTGCCGCGAAACGGTTGTTTTCATCAATCTGTCTGGATGAATCGCTAGTTGTGCTTACATAGAGCATAACTGTTGTGGTTTTCACATGCCATGATCTTTAGAAACGTCTTTCGAAACGAAATAGCTTCCTCACTTTCTCCAGCACTAATGCGCACAGCGCGCAATCGTTGCTCCAGCACGCTGTGCGCATGCGTGCTGGAGCAAGTGAGGAAGCTATTTCGTGTCTACGACGTTTCTAAAGATCATATTACAGAGGCATGGGAAATACCACAACAGGGCTATGCTCTCTATGTAAGCACAACTAGCGATTCATCCAGACAGATTGATGAAAACAACCGTTTCGCGGCAGAAAATAGATTTTTAGAAACTGCATTCTCGTTGCCCCGATCACCGCCATTACATGGATATACTGGCTCGCGCTGGATTTTACATTAAGCCTTCATCATGCTGATGAAGAATGAACGTTTCGGCCTTAAGCCTTCATCATGCTGATGAAGGCTTAAGGCCGAAACGTTCATTCTTGCCCATTAAAGTTTTGAAGACCATTGTCTATCTCGTGAGTGCTGGTGCGTTCCTTCATTTATTATAGCACTTGACCTGGCACCCGTGACTGCTCCAGATTAATTTGGAGTTGTGCACACTCGTATGCTTTTTTGTAACTGTGCTTAGAACAATGTGGTCCATATGCTGATGACGTGCTACATTGTGGTCCAGACTTCACAGTTGATTTATACACAGACTTATTACTTAGTAATTGCCTATTAGTGTCACTGACTAATTGCTCCAAAGATGGTGGGACACGTAACACCAACAAGCACCTTCATGCTGGAGAGATCTACAGTTGTTCTTTTTTCAAACCCGAGAGATCCTTCCTGCAAAGATATTATCAGGAGAATTCCATAAGAATACTCCGATCTGGAGATCACATCAATCCCCAGAGCCTTCCTCCCATCACTCCCTATAAAACTATAACACTGAACATGAAGGAGGTCCCACTAGAGAGAAGACTGCTTCTCCACGCCCCATCTCCCATAGTGAGGAAGATGTATTCATGTTTCTCAATGTTACCCTGTTCTTTCCACCGGCTGCAGCTATGAAAGATTTATTGCAAGTCAGCTAAGGCCTTGAGAAAAACTAGGCACAAATTTGAAATTGTTTTTTTTTGTGTGTGGCACCGACAAGGCCAACACAGTAATAGGCCTGTCTGAAAGAGGAGAAAAAGAGGGGAAGATGATTTTTTTAATTTTTTTTTAATTTAGCCTTTATTTAACCAGGAAAAGTCCCATTGAGATTAAAAATCTCTTTTTCAAGAGAGACCTGGCCAAGATGGGCAGCAGTGCAATCCAAACACAGACTTACAGACGAAAAATACAACAGAAAACACAGAGATGCAACAGTAATACAATTTACACATGTGACTTGGTGATTTGGCTATATGGCAATATGCTAGTTAAAAACATGAACATACTGTTAAATCCACCTCTAAAACCTTCATAGTGGATTTAAAAATGATTGAGACCTGCTCCTCAAGTTTGAGATCATTTTGTAGCATGTTCCAGGCAGAAGGAGCCGAATAACTAAAAGCCATTTTCCCCTTTTCTGTTCTGACTTTGGGAACAGCAAGAAGTCCTGTGATCTTAAGGAGTATTTCCCAGTACTTTTTTGTATAATATAGGCACAGAGGTAAGAAGGAACAAGACCAAGAATTGCCTTATAAATAATGATGTACCAATGAATAAGAAATAAGAGTAGACAATGCAGACCATCCAATGAAGATGTGTTCGGGAATATTTCTAAAAATACATAATATAATATGTGAAAAAGAGTTGTTCTGTACAGCTTTTTATGTTGATGAAACACCATAATCATTCTAGCCCTGTAGCTATTAACGCCGGTCAATGTGTTCAGGTTCATGTTGTTCTGGTGATGTTCCCCTGCTCCTGGCTGGAGGTTAGGGTCAACACACCAAACTAGTGACCCCTTTCACTGTTTCCCAGCAATCACCGTTGTGCCTTTGAGCAAGACAACCCCAACACTAGCTCACAATTGGATTGCTTCAGATAAAAACATCAATTAAAATGTAAATCTGTGAGTAAGTATAATTTATGTAAGACTTACATACAGCAAAGGACGTATCCCCCGCAGGGTCCGGCCCATAGCCAGCCTGGTAGAAGCGGTGGTTCGTGGACCTTATCGCTATTTTTATTGTTGCGCGACTTGTTGACGGGGGAGAGGGGTGCTGACAGATATTTTGTATATGCATTGTCGCGCGAATTGTTGACCGGGGCGGGGGGTGGGGGGGGACTTTTAATTTTGAATCCTGGCTCCTTCTGTTGAAGTGTCACATTTGATCAGGGAGGTAAGGTGTGTGTGTGTCTGTGTGTGCGTGTGTGTTGAGTTGCAAGCACACCTAAAGGTAATTTCAGAGAGATGAACAGAGAGAGGGAAGCTGTGGTGCTTTATAATCTCTGAGGGAGACGGAGGGGTGAGAGAGACGGGCAGATAAATACAATATCCGTCTGGACCAAGATTCCCCACAGACACCACTACCCAGAGAGAATGAGGAGAGAGAGAGAGAGAGAGAGAGAGAGAGAGAGAGAGAGAGGGACAGAAGGAAAGGAAGGAAGGAAGGACGATGTGTGATTATTTCTTTGTTCTTGTGTACTGCTGTTATAACACCATTTCCTCTGAGATCAATTAAGTGCCACTATCTATCTATCTATCTATCTATCTATCTATCTATCTATCTATCTATCTATCTATCTATCTATCTATCTGTCTGTCTGTCTGTCTGTCTGTCTGTCTGTCTGTCTGTCTATCTATCTGTCTGTCTGTCTGTCTATCTGTCTTTGTCTGTCTGTCTGTCTGTCTTTCTATCTATCTATCTTATACATACTTTATTGATCTCAGAGGAAATTATGTTGTTACAACAGTAGTACACAAGGACAAATAATCACACAAGTCGCTGAGACATACCAAAAATAACATCTCAAACAAATTGAACTAAATCAGAAATTCCAAGAAACCCCAAAATAACAATTTCTATAAGTGTATTACAATATTATGTTGAAGAGATATCAGACTAATAACTGAATAATCTTTTATTTATTGAGGGATTGTACTTCTGCTATTACAGAGACCCCGAGCCTATACTGTTGTGGCCTTGAGCAAGACACTTAACCCCAACTAGCTCATAATTGTAAATCACTTTGGATAAAATCATCTGCTAAATGACTAAAATGTAAACACACACACACACACACACACACACACACACACACACACAGGGAGTGGACTGACTACAGAAACATCTTATGTAAAAGTTCCCTAGGATGAAACTAGTTACTCACTGGGAAGTACAATACCCAACAAATACAAATCCTTACCAAACGATGCAGATCGACCTCAAACAACATACAGGTACACTAAAGCCATTCAAACATCTGCCCAATTGGAGAACATAATCAAAGCCAAGCTTGGACACCAATACCTCCAAATGCACTTACCCTCACTGAGAAGAGGCGGTGTTCAGTTCCATCCCCTCCAGATAACCACGGTAGCGGATCTGTGCAGCTGTGAGAGACTGACCGGCGCCACGGCGACCCCGTGCTCTCTGCCGGCGTAGAGCCAACCTTCGCCACTCAGCGCTCGCTCTTCCTGAGGCAGCGCCACACAGCAGCAGAACTCGCTCACTCTGCTGCTCGGTCCAGACTGCTGTAGTAGAAGTAACCTCCTCTCTCACTCCACACCTCTCTACTCCCTCCCTCCCTCTCTCTTTGGATTTCACACTGTCTTGCTAGTGGTCTGCCTCACCCTCTCTCCCTCCCTCCCTCTCTTCCTCTCCCTCCCTCCCTCTCTCTCTCTCTCCCTCCCTCCCTCCCTCCCTCCCTCCCTCCCTCCCTCCCTCCCTCTCTCTCTCCCTCCCTCCCTCCCTCTCTCTCTCTCTCTCTCTCTCTCCCTCTCCCTCTCCCTCCCTCCTTCTTCCCTGGTTGGTTGTAGCTCAGGTCAGAGCCGTCCAACAGCAGAAGAGAGGCAGTGGTTCAGCTCTGCACTTGTCCTGATTAAATTAATTTGCAGACAGGCGGACTGAGTGTCGGAAAAACAAATGAAGTGTGCGGTCAGCCGCTCCCGAAGGGCACAGGTAAACGATGATTAGCTCAGAGAGTAGAGCCCATAGGAGACTGTGGAATTGAAACAGGCAAATTCACATCCTTAAATCAATCAATCAATCAATCAAAGCTTTATTTGTATAGCGCATTTCCTACCCAGAGGCAACACAATGCGCTTTACAGAGAACAAGGGAGGTGGGCATACGACCCACCCCTACATATTCCAGAGGGAAGCAAAAAAAAACAGTATCAACCAGGGGCCAGATAAGTGAGCTGTAAAAAATTCTTCCCTGACCCCTCTCAACAAGGCGATCGAGCAAGCTCCTGGAGTATGTTTGTCTACCGGCTAAGAACATTTATAAAGCAATAAATATCATTAAATTACATTTTCAGAGTAAGAGAGGCTAAAAACATCATAGGAGAGACATGGCAAACACTGGTGTATGTCTGTGTGTGCGTGAATGTGCCTGGGCCCAGATAGAGGCAGGGGTCAGGGGTAGGGAGGGGGTAGGAAAAGGTCACGGACCCGGGTTAGGGTGAGGGGAAGGGGATCTGAGCCCAGGACTGGTGTATGTCTGTGTGTGTGTGAGTGTGCCTGGGTCCAGATAGAGGCAGGGGTCAGGGGTAGGGTGGGGGTAGGAAAAGGATACAGACCCGGGTTAGGGTGAGGGGAAGGGGGAACTGGGCCCAGGCCTAAAGCCGGAAGTGGACTGGTGTATGTCTGTGTGTACGTGTGTGTGTGTTAACTTATTGGTTAACTAAATGACATAACTCACCCCGCCTCGACCCCTTTTATCTTTAATGAGTCACTCAAGAGAGTCACATACTGTAGGCAGTGGTACAACAAAGGTTGGTTTGTACTGTAGAACAAAAACTCAGGTTGGTTTGTACTGTAGAACAAAAACACAGGTTGGTTTGTACTGTAGAACAAATAGCTTTTTCTCACATCTCATTTATTTCATCATACAACACTTAGTCCTATTAAGACTCTCCAAATGTAGTTTTCTACCAAGATCATGTCATTTTGATTTTGGACCTTAAAAATGCATAAAAAAAATATAAATTCAAATGTAGTGACTAAAGCATTGATTATCAACATTGTCACAACACCCTGTCCCTTCTCTCTCAAGAGCAGACAAATGTTTCATCATAGCTTAATATGAGAAGGTTGCTAATGTCAGTATTTTGAAACAACCAAGTGATCAGCCAAGGAGTTTCCGTTAATGAGGGAATCGGTGACGTTTAAAGAGATGCTCTCTGTTCCGTTTGACAAAATGGATTCTACTGGAGATCTGTCAAAGTCTAATTAATAGTGGATCATATGACAGGTAGAACTACAGCTGCAGAGTTAAGACATCCTTATCTTCCCTGCCGCCCCGTCCTCTCCTGTCCTGCCAATCCCCTCTCCAAACTCTCTCCTCTCCAACAGATGCACAGAAGACACCGTAGCTCACATCCTCCACACCCAGCCGAGACACGAGCAAGGGGAATGTGTCGGGTTATGTGAGACTGCTGTTCATTGACCCCAGGTGGTGAAGTTAGGCAACCACACCTCATCCCCCCTCTCGCTCAACACGGGAGCCCCCCAGGGCTGTGTGCTGTCCCCACTACTGTACTCCCTGTACACGCACGACTGTACAGCCACCGTCGACTCCAAAGCCATCATCAAGTTTGCTGACGACACAGCAGTGATATGCCTGATCACCAACAATGATGAGAGGGTCTACCTGGAGGAGGTGAGGCTCCTGACCCAGTGGTGTCAGGAAAAGAACCATCTGAACTTCAGCAAGACAAAGGAGATGCTGGTGGACTTTGGGAGGAAGCAGGAGAAGAACTACACCCCTCATCAACCCCTGTAGAGTGGACAGCTTCAAGTACCTTGACGTCCAGATCAGCAAGGGCCTGACATGGTGAACACACAAAGACACTGTGATGAAGAAAGCTAACTGAGGAGATTCAGAGCATCCTACCAGATCTGACGCAGCTTCTACTAATCCACGATCGAGAGCATCCTGACTGGGAATACCACCAGTCACCTGGTACGGGAACAGCAGCTCTCAGGATCACAAGGCCCTACAGAGAATGGTACAGTCAGCTGAAAGTACCTTGGGGTTGGGGGGGGGGGGGGGGGGGGCACTCACCTCGAGGACCTCTACACCAGAAGCTGCAAGACCAAGGCCAACAGGATCCTGAAAGACCCCAGCCATCCAGGAAATGGACTGTTCTCTCTGCTACGGTCAGGGAAGAGATACCACACTCACATGTCGAGCCGAGAGACCCAGGAAGAGCTTCTTCCCACAAGCCAACCGGCTCCTGAATGACTCTCAACCCTCCCGACTTATTTATTCATGTCCATATATAGCATGTACATAATCCATCCAGACCTTTATCTATCCCATCCAAGCATACTTATAGAAAGGGTACTTATTGCGTTTTTGCGTTAATTTGTAAAATTGTAATTTTTGTAAATTGTACATTTGTAATATAGTATTAGTTTATCTGTAGTGTAATCTTGTAGCCGGCAACAGGATTTCACTGTGACTGTACACCGTCCGTTACATGTGATGAATAAAGGGAATCTTGAATCTCTCTCATACTGACCATCCCCTTTCTCCAGCCTCTCATCCTGACCATCCCCTCTTTCTCAAGCAGCACTCATCTCTCCCATCCTGACCATCCCCTTTATTCAGCCTCATCCCTTCTCCAGCCTCTCCCATCCTGACCATCCCCTCTTTCTCAAGCCTCTCACTCATCTCTCCCATCCTGACCATCCCCTTTCTCCAGCCTCTCATCCCCTTTCTCCAGCCTCTCTTATCCTGACCATCCCCTTTCTCCAGCCTCTCATCCCCTTTCTCCAGCCTCTCTCATCCTGACCATCCCCTCTTTCTCAAGCCTCTCACTCGTCTCTCCCATCCTCACCATCCCCTTTCTCCAGCCTCTCATCCCCTTTTTCCAGCCTCTCTCATCCTGACCATCCCCTTTCTCCAGCCTCTCCCATCCTGACCATCCCCTTTCTCCAGCCTCTCTCATCCCCTTTCTCCAGCCTCTCATCCTGACCATCCCCTCTTTCTCCAGCCTCTCCCATCCTCTTTCTCCAGCCTCTCTCATACTGACCATCCCCTTTCTCCAGCCTCTCACTCGTCTCTCCCATCCTGACCAAACCCTCTCTCTCCCTCCCTCCCTCCCTTCTTCCATCTCTCTACCCCCTGACTGGGGAGCTGAAGCCCCAGACGCTCCGGGACGAGGGAGGGAGAGGATGGAGGGATGGAAGGGCTCTAGGGACACAGACACATACAGTAAGTAGAGAGGGATGAAGGAAGAGTGCAGCTAACACAGAAGATAATATATACAAGAGATATCAACTTGATTTTTTAAAATCCATTCACTTTATTAAGAAAAAAAACATGTTTCTAACACAAGGCTAAGAAACTGTTAGGGACACTGAGCAGCAATGCTCACAAGACATTTTCAAAACAGTAGCAAAGCAAAAAAAAGTATTCTGTCCCCACACCTGCTGACTGAGCGTTTCAGCATCGTCTAACGGCAAACATCAATAAAACAAAAGTACAATAGTAATTCAAAGTCTACATATAAAATACACAAACACATCAAACGACTAGCCTGCCGTGCCATCTATTCCCAAATAACTGAATTTAAACAACTGCATTTAAAAAAGATACATTGAAACTAAAGCCAACCAAATCCCTAGTCTTCACGATTTACAATTTAGACGAGCGACCTGACCGGACCTGACCCGGAAGTCCTTTCCTTCCCCGCCCATCACTGCCCGCTGCTTCGAACGGCAGTGACCTTAAATAACCAGCACCTTAACTTGGTCATTATTGCCATTTTTTTAAAATTCATCCATGGCTACAGAGACAGTAAGTTTCCAGACAGTCCCTGAGGTGCTAGAAGCCAAAGAAAAGAGAGTGGGGAAGACAAACTGATTTTGAAATGCCCCTTCAAGGGGGACTGTGCTCCCTAAATGTGTCTAAATGTGTTGAGTGTTGAGCACTGTTTATGAACACTGTCTCTGGCATCTTCCACCTGGCTCTCCGTTTGGCTAGAGATCAGACGAGCACGTGGAACTACCTAGACCACACCAAGTCTGCTTAAGGCATCTGTACCAAACGACAAGAGCCACACAAGTTGGGCTGGTGTTTAATTTAACTTGGATGAGTGAATCAAGGTGTCGGAGGGAGATAGTGTCTATGGCTTTCATGTTTTTTTGTCCGCTGAGAGAGTGTGTGTGTGTGCGTGTGATGTGCTCTAAGTTATGGCACTACAGTGTAGGGCTGATAAGGCAGCATCTTCTGACGGTCGTTGATGGCAAATATCCAGGTGGGCTTGACGAAGCTCAGATTGCCATTCTCCATCAGCGCCTGTGGAGGACACAGAGAAACAGAGAGAGAGAGAGAGAGAGAGAGAGAGAGAGAGGGAGAGAGAGAGAGAGAGAGAGGTCAACTTTATTTATATAGCACATTTAAAATCAACCGAAGTTGCACCAAAGTGCTTTACAGTATATAAAAATAATATAAAATAAAAATGGACAATACATACAAACAATACTGAATATAAAAGTGCACCGTTTAAAATTACACAATCATACCAGGGCCAGGGATGTATGGCTTAACTAGCCTCAGAAAGCCAGTGAGAGAGAGAGAGTGAGAGAGAGAGAGAGAGAGAGAGAGAGAGAGAGAGGAGGTGAGGTTGAGAGAGGTCAAAGGGAGAGGATGCAATTCCTAATGAATGTGGAGAGGAACCCAATTCTCCTTAGTTGTCTCTGTCTCACATACTATAAACGTGTGGGTGTGTGTGATGCATATATAAACCAGCTCACAGCCAGGACTGAGGGGAAAATATGCACAGAAAATAAGGAAATGACCCTTGTTATCTCCGTTGCATAACACATAGTTTAATTTTACTTCTGCAGTGGAGGGAAGTTGTCCAAGCAAGACACAAAAAGGCACAACTCGACTTGACTCACTTCTTTGGAACGAGATGTGCCTTTTTCCGTACACTTGGAACCTCCTTCGAGGACCCAAGCGAACCAAATTGAGCCAAAAGTTGATGTGGAAACACTGCAGACTACTGATTGGTCAGGCAAACGGCAAAGGAAGCTCAGGCATTTGTAGACGACTCAACACAGGAAGTCAAACTGTAGCTCGCTCGAGTGAGCGCAGGTTGTGTCGCGTGAACCGCTCACGACGCGATCTGAGAGAGTCCCAGATGTGCGACTCGCCAGCTCTGACTCCATATCTAGACTAGCAGGTTAAGTGCTCTGACTCCATATCTAGACTGGGAGGTTAAGTGCTCTGACTCCATATCTAGACTAGCAGGTTAAGTGCAGACCCAAAAAGGGACAGAGATGGACGCCGCTCACCCGACGGTCCCGCCCCCGGGCCAAAAGACGCTTCCTGTCTGACGCTGACTCCCGCTGGCAGCCGTGCCCGGCAGACGATGCCATCGAGACAGACGACACGGACAAAATATAGTAGCGGACAAAAGGAGACGGTGACGACCAAGTCGCCGCCGCGCAAATGTTCCCCACAGACACTCCATTAAACAGGGCATGTGGCCACGCCCCTATTCGGGGCCCGAATAGCCGCAGGCACAAATTCATTGGGAAAGAGTTTGGACAGTGAACCTACCTAGACATCCAGCTCCTGAATCACTATCTAACACCCCCCCCCGGGATTTTATTTATTACCACTATAGCATTTACATAACTCACCCATGCCCCCCATAGGCAGTAACATTTCACTGTGACTGTACACCGTATATTGCATGTGACGAATAAAGGAATCTTGAATCTTGAAATCGACCGCTTACTGTACTTCACTCAGGACAATTGCCTGGAGGGTAATTCCGTTTTATTTTATTGGGATGATTGGTCTTATTTTCCCTGGGGGTAGATTATAGAGGAGACAGGAACTCTTTACCGTGTGCCTATCACCTATTATTAGCTCGTCCTCTTCAATGAAGACCTAAAGCTTTGAATGAATTTGCGTGGGTGTGTCCGGTACACTCCGGGGTTCTGGTTTGAGTGCGTGGGTGTGTACGGTACACTCCGGTGTTCTGGTTTGAGCGCTCAGAGGACGTAAAGGCGGCCGGAGACAGGGACAGGGACAAGCGATAAGGACAAAAGTGTGACGTCGTACTCACGTCTTCGAAGGAGTCATGCCATCCCTCGCTGGTCACCACAAACTGGACCTTCTCACTCATGTAGTCTTCCACCGCTCTGGACAAAGAAGCGATGACGGAAAGAGGAGGAGAGAGAGAGATAGAGAGAGAGAGAGAGAGAGAGAGAGAGAGACTAATTTAAAGAGAGGTTCTTTCACCATTTCTACCAAGAACATCAGTAAAGACATCAAAGATACAATTTACACATAAGTACTTTAATCGTCAGATCCATCACTTAACAAATTGCATTTTCCTCCTTTCAAATTCACAGACTGAGTCACTGACTGACTGACTCACTCCCTCCCTCCCCCTGTTCTCCTCACCCGTTGAAGGCAGTAATATACCGCAGGAGCAGGCGTCTCTCGTTGTTGGGGAAGGCGCCGTACAGGAAGAACCTCTTCCCAGACAGGAAGTCTGAGGGTGAGGAGCACACGGGACACAGCGAGTGAAAGCTGAGAACAGGACTCCATACACATCAACAAATCATTGCAGTTCTTAGAAAAAGGATTAAAGAGAGAAAAAAATGTTAAACAATTATAAATTCCCTACTATATCTCTCTTACCCTAACTCAGGTTCGTATCCAGTGGGCCGCCCCCCACGCCCAAACCCTAAACCTCACATCATGTGTATGTGTGTGATCTGGCACTGTGACTGCTGATGTCACCTGTTCTTATTTAAGGCTTTACTGATGAAGGCTGGGATGTAGTCGGTTCACCTACTATAGACAAATTAACTTATTGTAAGTCTGCTAATGACAACAAAATTAAAATGGTCTGCTAAATGACAACAAAAAGACAAGATAAACTCCATTCAAGTAGCAAGGTCAAACCAATAGACAGGCAGGATCTACATGTAAGAGACTGATAGAGAGGTATTATTATGAGGTTATTATGCTAAAAGGCAGGCATACGCTGTTAGAAAGAGGGACAGACAGAGGGGCGGGGTCAGATCAAAAGACAGAGGGATATACGGACAGGGGCATTCTGAAGACATACAGACAGTCAAGTCAGTCAGAGAGACAGTCAGAGAGAGAGAGAGAGAGAGAGACAGAGGGACAGACAAGACAGTCAGAGGGTGAGACGTATAGACAGTCAAACAGTCAGAGAGGAAGACAGAGACAGTCAGAGAGACAGACAGACAGACTGAGGGACAGACAGTCAGAGGGACAGACACACAGTCAGAAAGACGGTCAGAGAAACAGAGACAGACAGGACGGACCAGGCAGCTCAGGGATGGGCTTGTCCTCCTCTGCCTCAGCGTCCGTATTCTCGTCGGTCGACCCCCCGTACAGGTCCTCGTCCTTCCCTCCTTTACTCTCTTCCTCTCCTTTCTTCCGCCTGCTCTCGCTCTCCACCCTGACGGAGAAGAGGAACAAAGGACTGCTCTTCAGAAGAGTAGAGCTACTGATCAATCATCTGCCGGTGAAGAAAAAAATACCATGCAGCCCTTTGACTTCAAAATACAGTGATCAGAGATAACAACACAGTACCACCAGACAAAGGCTATTCTGTACACGTATGTTGCACTTGTCTTAATCGGTATGCGGTTGTTTTAATTGTCTGCCACTATGTTAAATTGTATTGTAAAGCACCTTGTGATTGTGTATCTTGAAAGGTGCTATATAAATAAACTTTACTTACTTACACACACACCCCACCCCCAATCACCACTGTGAACGCCCCCACTCAGAACAGGCCTTGGCTGCTGTGCGCGTGGATTTTGATTTACAGTAGATAGGTCACACAGAAGGGCCACCACCCCGAAAAAGAACACCGGTCATAAAACAAACCGGGCAGTCCGATTCCATTCAGCACCACAGACAGCGAGCTGCTAATGAATTTCAACGAGAGTGATCTCTCTCTCTCCCCCCCCCCCCCCCCCCCGCCGGCGCCTGTCACTGCGCCCCCAGACGCACGATGAGGGGGAACGATTGAGGGCTCGGCGGGAAAATAACAATGTTGTGTGATTAACGCGTCAGCGGTGTTGAGTGAAAAGAAGAGAAGAACATTGGTTTGCCTCTCGCCTCGGTCTGGTGTTCACGACGTGACCCGTTGTGTTAATAAAAAGGTTGTTACCTCTTCAGCTCGTCCTCCGTGTCCATGCCCGACTCGTCCTCTGTGGGGGACATAAGAGAGGTGTTTGGTGTATCACATTATGGTTCATAATGTAACATCTGTGACAATGTATATGCCAGTGTCTATTGTATGTATAGCAGGGCTGAAAATGAACACCTGCCACCGGCCAAATGCAGGTAAAATTTCCAATTGGCGACTAGATTTGGGAAGGCTATCTGAAAAAAATAATTAAATAATAATTACATTTTCATCTACAGTCCCCTTGGCAGGTGACTCACCGTGAGCCAAAAAGTTAATTTTCACCCCTGTATGTATGCATCAGTGTATATATCAGCCACAGACAACGTGTGAGCCGGCTTCATCTTAAAAACGGTATCAGCTGTTGTACAGTATATCACACTGGAAACACCATTGCTGTGGTCTTTTCATAACTCTCAAATTCATTTTCAGACTGAATCAAATCCTTATCCTTGATTTATAGCCCAGGGAACAGTCACACCGAGGCCCCTGGCAGTCATCCATGTAGCTTCATTGCATCGCACTGCACAAAAAAATGCTTCCAATTATTCATTCATACACTAACTTTTATTCCTGTATTTTATTTTTCTTGCATTTTGTTTTAAATGTCCTTTTTTGGCATTTCATTTTATATGACCTTTTATGTGTTTCTTGCATTTTGTCTTGATGTTTTTAATGTCTCATGTAAAGCACTTTGAATTGCCTTGTTGCTGAAATGTGCTGTACAAATAAACTTGCCTTGCCTGCCTTGCCAATTGGCTCATGGATATAGAAACCTCTGGTTGGTCCAGGACCATGGGGTGGGCCCTACAGTACTTCTAGCTACAAGGCTAGGCTTCACACTGCAATGTACAGTGCAGAATACTGTATGTGTGAAACGTCACCACAATGCTCACACGCCTCGTGCCAGAAGACACGTGATACACAATTTTCCGGGACCACCTTCCTGAAACTGCATTGAGTCCCTTTAAGTCAGGCTTAATACTTCCCACAAGGCCATATAACCAGGCCACGTAACAGTGGATGACCGGGGGGGGGGGTGGCATTTCGAGAGGCTACCTCAGTGTCCTCTGAGCCCACCTGACAGAACTTGACAGGAGCGATCTCACAGCCCTGAGGGATTCCACCTGTCAATGCTGTGCAGAGGTCCGTGTGCAGCCCAGATGCAAGGCTGCTGTGAACTATTGAGATGCCCCCCTTCCCAGCGAATCATCCGCTGTTCATCCATAATGGGATGCGAGCCATCGGCATGCGAGCGTGTCGACACGCCTCGCTAATTACACCTGGCCTGGCATTAACATAGAAATTAGAATCATGCACAAGTCCCCTTTACAGAAATTGCTCACTTTGCGCCAAGAGCTTCAGTCCCCCCCGCGCTTTCCCCAAGACCTGCGTCCTTCTCTTCCCTGTCCTTTTCACAGGCCTCTCTCCTTCTCTTCCTCTCAGTCGCTCGCTCACCCTGTCCTACACCTCTCTCTTCATACCCCTGTTACTGGACCTTAATTTACTCTGTAGGGCTGTCAAAAGTGCCATGAAATTGAGTTTGAATATATTCAAATTAATTTATTAGAGTTCGAACGATATTCAAATTTATACATTAAAAATGTATTTATTTATTTATTTATAAAGTTTTTTCATGAATATAATAGCCTAATAAAATGACCCTTGACTGTAATATTGTACTGTACTGTAATATTGTACTGTGTAACACTGTTACCCCTCGCTGAGGTGTTAACTTTCATCTTTCGATAAGGTGCTGGGTCTGGAGTATTGGATTATTGCCCGTAAATAAATTATAGCCTATAAATGTTCGGTTATTAATGTAAATCGCTGCATCATTTTTGATGAATAATATTATTTATTAATATTACAATATTCGAACTCTCAAATTTAGGTTCAAACTGCTTTAAAAAAAAATTTTTTTTCCGAACTTCAAATTTTTTTGACAGCCCTAGTACTCTAAGGCTTTTCTGGAAACACTCTTGTTCCACAGAGAAAATGGGTAACGCTAACGCTAACAGACCAACAATGTCAGACTAACTTGCTTGCTAGTGTAAGCCGCCATGTTGATAGGGCGCTGTTAGGAAGGGGTTACTCGGATGTTTCCGGAAAGAAATGGTGACTATCAGAACATTAAGACTCTGGGGGTACAATAGAACCAGAAAAAAAAGCTATTCAAAAAGATTGCTGCTGTGGGTTTTTTCCGACAGGTCCTCGCTGTATTTGGTGTGAATACACACTTGCTTTTATCTCGACTGTCATTCTCTCTCTGGCTCCTCTCTCTCTCTCTCTTTCCTCCTGCACTCTCCTCTTGAGGGATCTGTCCACTTCACCTCCTCCCCAATCTTCTCTCTGCGGCCCTCAGGTGCACCCTGGTCATCTAATTGACTGATGCAGCTCGAGGGCCCGAGGCTAGCGGCTTTTCACTGCACTTCAAACAAATTGCCCTCAACTTCCAAGGGAGGGAGGGAAGGGGGGCAGAGGAACACGTGTGTGTGTGTGTGTATATATATATATATATATGGGTCGTATGCCCACCTCCCTTGTTCTCTGCAAAGCGCATTGTGTTGCCTCTGGGTATGAAATGCGCTATACAAATAAAGCTTTGATTGATTGATTGATTGATATATATATATATATACACACACACATATTTTTATTTTTATTTTTTTTATTGTAATTCTTAATTTTATTGTTTCTTTTAAATATATTCTCATTGTGTTTACATGATTTATGTTTTTATCCATCTCTTTTTATGTAAAGCACTGTCCTACATTGATTTGTATGAATGGTGCTATAGAAATAAAATGACATGACATTGACAGAGAGAGAGAGAGAGAGAGAGAGAGACAGAGAGAGAGACAGAGAGAGAGACAGAGAGAGAGAGAGAGAGAGAGAGAGAGAGACAGACAGACAGACAGACAGACAGACAGAGACAGACAGACAGACTCTGTCTGAGATTAACCACAAATCTGGCCATTGGCTCAACAGCTCCCCCAACCAGACAACATCTCTGGACAAATCAGGACAACAGCCTAAAACTGAGCCCTGTGAAAAGGACAGACCAATACTACACAGCTAATCCAGCCTTCACAAAAAGCTTTCAGTCACAATGTAAATGCTGTTGTTCATAGATTTAGGTTTGTTTTTTAAATCGCCAATCTCCTCAACAAACTTAAGACTGAAATGATGACTTCTGTCACCTTGACATGGCTGTTGGACAGGCCTTTTAAGCCACTTGTGGTCAGTAGTGTAGTTGAGCTCTGCTGCTGCTGAGGTTTTACAAGTAAACAACAGTTGGTGATATAAGTTAGTGGTGCATTATTTGAGCAGCTGCTGAGCAGGCCCTACAAGCTGTTCAGCAGTTGACCCTTCCTCAGTCTCAACGCCAGACCCATGAGAGTTCTTTCGCTGATGCACTACGTACGCTACGCTAACTACGTTACTGCATGCTGCAGATCTCTCTATGGGTCTGGGACACTTCATACAAAAATCTGGTGCTCAAATCCTGGCAATTCATTGGCTTCGCAGGAATCCCTGCGACACCAATCAGTAACGGCTTTCGCGATCAGGCGTTCCCATCCATAGATATGCCCCGCCCATCTAACCTGGGCTAGAGTCTCTCATTCGCTGCTACGACCTGTCACTCTTTCAATTTTGAACTGTCAACGCCCTCAGAACACCAGCTTGGGCGGCGAAGTGGCACAGACTCTATTATATACTGTAGTATGCGGAGCGCAGAGATTCAACGTAATATTTGAGTCTGGAGAGAGACCAGCCCTTCCATGATATGACTGGGGATCAGGAGCTCCATGGGGGTCAGGGTTTAGCATCGGCTCAAATCTGATCAAAGCTTGAGGTTAACTTAACACCCTGGAGCAAAATGGCCGACGAGCATCAGACAGGTGAGGTTGCGCCAGGGCGCAGGTGTGTGTCGTCAACCTGGTTCATCGGCGTCTGTTGAGCCGCCGTATGGATCCTCTTCCTCTCTCTTCATCGGCGTCTTTCTGGGCGTGGCTTGTCTCTCCTGCTTTTGTGGAGTCTGTCAGACAGAGGAGTGGAATGGAACAGTGGAAGAAGTGTTTAATGCTCTGACTCGCAATATCCTAGGACCATTGGAGGCTGTGTTGCTGTAATATTTCCTGGTTTGAGCTAGTTCTTACCCTCCTCTTCCTCTCCTCCTCACTCCCTTCATCCTCCTCGACCTCACTCTCCTCCGAGCTGGACTCTGCTCCGTCCATCAGGTACCTGATTGATTGATTTTTGATTGATTGATTTTTATTTATTTTTAAGACGGGGACAATAGACATTAACCCTATAAAACAGGGTGAGATGCTCTGCACAAGGTTATAGCTAAACAGCTAATTTCCACCCTGGGCAAATAAATATACAGTCTTAAAATAGTGGGGCAAATAGTATAATTTCCACCCGCAGTCCCTGGGCAAATAAATATAGTCTTAAAATAGTGGGGCAAATAGTATAGGAGACCTAGGATCAGACAGACAAGTCCAGAGTTGTCTTTTTTTATTTGTGTAAATTAATATTACCAATTAATATAACCATTCGCCTACAAGAGCAAAGAGGTGCGTTTTGCACTGGGAGGCATCAACCTTGCTCAACTTAACGGTATCTTCATCCCAGAGAGAGGTCTCTCACACAGACCCACACAAAATATATTCCTCTCACACACGCTCCTCTGAGCCCCCACGAGTCGTTGAGAGGTTATCAGTGAGGAGCTGTTGAGGAACGCCATAAAGTATAATCATCGCTTCCCAAACGGAGATTCACTGGCCTGCGCTTACAGTGCATTACACAAATCCCTACAGCGCTGTTGAAATTGGAAAATGAAAAAAGCAGGGGGGGAGACACACACACACACACACCATATTGGACTGAGAACTGGCACAGCCGTATCAAGTTTACCACACGATAGTGATCGTGATCATGATAAGATATTTACTGGGTGGGAAGCTCCATCGTACAGCCTGGCATCATCAACCCATCACTTGGATTATCCTCAGTGTAACTTTAAATGCACTAGGAACCAACCACCCACTTTTCTGTTTGAATAATTTGATTACTTTTCTTCAGAGGCAGACAAGAAACTCAAAACAGGCAAACCGCATTCACTTTGTACATCAGACCGACTCATATCCCTCTTAAGTCAATGTCCACTTACTCAAAGAACATGTGAGTAATCAATGTGATTATTCATTCAGGTGAAACTACACAGGCAGACTAAAGGTCAAAATGGAGATAAATTGATAATGTATTGATCTCCAGGGAACATGATCCAGAAATTGTAGAGGTAGCCACAGGCAATATCCCTTTCAGATTAAATCTGCCAGGCTACAGTAGAATATTGAATGTCTTGTCTGGCCACTTACTGTACATGTAAACCATAACCTTCACCAGATCACATTCAATAAGTCGATAAGACCACAATTTCTACGGTATCCATTGAAATGATTTATCGCAGGTACTGTACGCTTAGTTCCATCTAGGCCTATGGGGGAGTGGTGGTGGAACGCCATATGCCCTAATTCCAATTATGAAAAGGCTGGAGAGTCTGATTGATGGTACGGTACAGGGTTTACAGGTACAGGTCCCGCTCTCCATCACAAATCCATGTGCTTCTGAGCAGCACTTCTGTGCCGCGTCTCTTCGTCCTGCGTGCGCTACAGATTAACGCTACCTCCAGGATTGCCAGGTGGGAGATGCCTAGATCGTACCGGTGGGGCAATAGTTAAATCAAGCACTCCGATGTACTAATGAGAAGTTTGTTTATTCATTTAGTCCCATTGTGCTGGGCCATCTTAGTGCCACTAGAGGAAAACATCAGTGTGTGTGTGTGTGTGTGAGTGAGTGAGTGTGTGTTCCTCATCCTGTTTCCGAACCCCCCTCCGTGCCTACATGCATTGCCTCTGATTGCTGCATCCCTGTGAGTGACAAGCAAAAAGCCTGACCGACTGAAGGAGCATTCAAGTGCTCATATAGTGCATGGAAATTTGCTATTGGATTCATCTATGCGATTTAAAAGGCACAGATCCATATTAGTGGTTGTGCGATGCTCAGCATTTGCACACAGTTACGGCCTGTGTGCATGTGTGTGTGTGCATGTGTGGATGCGTGTACACATGCGCCACAAGGTTGGGACAGAGAGAACAAGTGCTTGTTTGGGCACTTGTTATCTTCAAAGGAAGTGGTCTTTTTAATTACCTGTGGCAGATGCAGCTTTTAAATAAGGAATACATAATCAGAGCTTAACACTCAACGAGAGGGACAAACAGAAAACTGTGCCTAGGCAGGAACAAGGAGGGATGGATGGATGGATGGAGGGATGGATGGATGGATGGAGGGATGGAACAACAACTAAATGATTTGGTCGAACAACAGCTAAACCTCTTCATGTCTACATGCTTTATAATATTTGAGTTGCAGCCACATGATTGGTCGTTTGGAGGAGCAGGCTATTTGCGTCAACAAGCAGGTGTACCTAATAAAGTGGCAACTGAGCGTAGTTTATTGGTTTATTTTGTTTAAACGGATCCCTATTAGGTGAAGACTATCCTTCCTGGGGTCCACGTAAAAGACAGACCTGTTGGGCCTTTCGGGCAGAGAGGCGAGTCACATGCACGCACACGCGTTAACTACAGCCAAGCCCTTGTTTCGTGTGTGCCTTCATGTCCCAGTGAAGAATGGTGATGTTAATGTAGCAAAAAAGCATTGTGGGCTGATGGCTCGATTGGCACGCATAACCCAAAATTATGCATTTCATTTCCACTTCCTTATCACAGAACAATAGGCCTAATTAATGATCTGGTGGGCTGCTTCACTTGGCAGCCTAGTGATGAGTTTATTGTTTGTGACTGTTTTGACATTAAGCGCTCAGGGACATCAGCCCCCAGCCATGGAGCAAGGCTCGGGAAAGAAACATCGACGTTGTGACTGTGCTTTGACCTCAGGTGAATTGCAATAATAATAAAATTAAAATAAATTGCAGACCTAGATAAAAAATAAATAAAAAAAACATTCCAATTATTTTAGGCCTCACTTTGACTGACCATATTTGAATCCATCAACCATTCATTATTCAGTCCACAATGATTTGGACTGAGGAGAGGCCTTGATGTGGTCATTCAGCAACTTATTAAAGTGCTGAAGCTGAGTGGAACATATGATCACAGCGGATATCATCTGTTAGGGCTCATGGCCCAACACGGGTTTAGAAGCCTTGGTCAGGAGGTCGGGTCTGAAGCCAGCATCGGTGGGAAAGGCAGTTGTGATGGCTGGTAGCGTTTAGACAGATGGTGAACAAGTCTACGGTCGTGCGTCAGAGGCGTGGGCTTTCCTGCGCCAGGGTTGTTTGATTGCTACAATACGGAATCAGTGCGCAATCAACAGTATTCAGAGCGGTTCCGTGCATCACAGCTACAGGTGCGGTACATCCCCTAGCTAACTGGAAACATTCATCATAACCTCAGTTAGTCATATCTTAAAAGGCATGTGTTCTCCAACACCAACCTAATTAACTTCTCCTCTCCCGTTTATTGTTATTGTTGTAGTGTTGATCCAGCCAGTGCTTCCACCTGATTGATCGGCTGGGATTAAAGTGACATTGATGAACGCTGTATCCCCGGTATCTGAGGAAGGTATGCAGGCACACACACACACACACACACACACACACACACACACACACACACCCTCACTTCTCTCACTCACACTCAGCTGCCCTCACTTCACACACACACACACACACACAACTGCCCTCACTAAATCTCTTTCTCTCTCACGCGCACGCACGCACGCACGCACGCTATGGGGTGTGATTAGTGCCAGCACACCATACTGAAACGCTTGATTTGCGCCTACTTAAGAAGACGCGATGACATCAAACGTCAAAACGCACGTGTATAATTTCCATTGACAAACAATGGAGAGACAGACGTCTCATAGCTGTAACGTACCTGTCACGCAGACGCTGTGCACATGTTGTTTACACGTATTGCGCATCGTGTGCGTGACGGCAACACTACAGGTTAGATGCGCCTCACATATGCGACACCAACACTACACATGACAGTTTGGTAAAATCATAGATGAACGTACGTACGTACTCTTGTAATGTGTGCAGAAATTGCATAGCGACGTGTGAAACATGCCAGTGCCTTGCTAGCGCAGCAGACGTGTTAGCGGCCGCACGTGTAAGGTCAGTTGCCTTTAAATCATAGCTGGTTCTAATCTCGTCCTTGCCAATTGGTAATGCATTCTCAATAAATGGAATTCGCACATGTTAAGCAACTTGTTTTTAATAAAGCCTAATATCTGAATGACTCTTTCTTCGCAATTTAAAACAAATGTTCAGATACACGTGTTTCTTGTCAATAGAGGGCGCTGCAGCACCGTCAGCACCAGTTCGAACAGCCACAACCTATCGGATGTACAAGAGGCCTCACTCTCATTGTGTAATAAGTGGTCTTTTTTTTTAATTATTGAATATGCTGTTGGAACTATTAGGGGCGAATTCACTAAAGAATTGCACAGCTTTTCCTGACGCAAAGCCTGTGCAAATAAGTCAAAAATAATGTTTGCTATTCACAAAGCCCTCGCAAAGGGTGAAATACGGTGTTAACTGCGTTGCCTTCTTCATTGCGTTTCTCTGCGCCGTAGTTATTAGCTGATATTTAAATTAGGTAATATGGGCGGAGAATGTTCCCCTTTCTATGCAAATGAACATTATTGCAAAACCCGCCCAATTCACAAAGATCGGCGCAAATTGCCTCACGCAGTTAAAGTGAAATTAATTGCGTTTTCAGAGACGTGGTGGTATTTAAGCGCAAGGGGTGTGTCGCGGCCAGCCTTTCCGCTGATCATGGCAGCAGTGATTGTTGCGAGGCGAATTCGGCATCGCAATGCCAGGCATGTTGTTCGTGAGAGAATATTTAGAAGAAGGTCACTTTTTGATTTAACACTAGAACCACCGCGGTGTATAAATAAATAAAAACATAGCCTACACAATATTTTTTTTATTTGAATGGTCTTGAAAATATTTTGCTTTTCTATCATAGGTGACGGCAGGTATCATCTTCAGCCATGGATGATGACTCCCGTGCGTAATCCTTCCAACGTTGGAGGCGGCGTACAACTGGGCTCACACCAGGACGCGCGGTGTGATTGAGTGCACATTTGGAATCCTGAAAAGCCGTTTAGATGCCTAGATCGTACCGGTGGGGCAATGTTATACACTCCCCCAAAAGTATGCCAGATCATCGTGCTGCAACTTGCATAACATAAAATGAAAATTTTTCCTTTGTTCGTCTTTTCAAATCATTCCACCTCCGTTTGCAGTCTTCCGCGTTTACACACACAAATGGCACTGACTGATTGGGAAATTAAACCCCAAATATGATTTTTTGCTGCAGTCGTGATATTATTTTGCGGAAAGCTGTGAGACATGTTTTTGAACCTCGTCTGTGAGGCCTTCAAGTTCGCTGTCTGAAAATCGTATCTTTCTTTTTCTGTCTGCCATCCATATGATATGCATACGAGTTGTATGCGCTGTATGCGCAGTATTTATAGTCATTTCCTATATCTGCAGCAAATTGCACTCAGCCGCAAACACCGAATGGGCGTGTTTGCGCTGGGATATTATTAGCGCAATGTCTTTAGTGAATAGGTTTTTACAACGGAGCACATAGCTGGAGCAACTGACGCGCAATGTAATGGTGCAATTAGCGGCCGCAATTCCACTTTAGTGAATTCGCCCCTTAATGATTTGAGAGATTAAAGGTTCAGCACCATGGCTAATGGACAGCGCCACTGAGAGCGCACCGGCGAGAGAGCGTACGGTTGATTGACCCCCTTAAAACGCCCTATCCTTCTCATTAGAAGAGAGAGCGAACGAGAGAACTGAGAAAAGGAATTGTTTGATAAAATGAACACACACACACACACACACACACACTCAACTGCTGATTGAATTTAGCCCGTAATAGACCGATAGTTCATCCGATCGCCTGCCAAGTAATTTTTTTAAAGTGCCTGGCCGTTTTCCAAACAGTTTCCAAGGACACGACTTCCCAGGTGGTTGTGGGTAACGAAGCGTCTGGAGCGTCAGGTTCCCTTTCTCTCCCTCCACCGCTTGTGAACTAATTCAGATTCCTCCTCTTACCGTTTGTAGGAGATCTTCTGCTTCCTCTTGTGACAGTCTAACACCCAGTCCTTCCGCACAATGATGCCCCCTGCTGACTTCACTTGGCTGTACTTGGGGGTGTTGGCAAAGGCACAACTGTGTGAGGAAAGAGAAACGAACACACGCACGCACACGCACACACACACACTTATTAAGCATCAGAGCTACAGTAATAATAAAACAAGTGTTTGGTTTATTTATAGGAGGTAAAACAGTTAAAAGCCAGGGAAATGTCTTCAAATCACAGAAAGTGCATCCATCCCAGTTGTAGAGGTGGGGTTGACACTCACATGAGGTGGGAGGCGTCGGAGGTCCAGTCCGGCCGGTACTTAGCCCCCATGGCCAGAGCCTTGTCCCTCAGGTCGGCTCTGAACGGGTTCTGGAAACCACTGAGCACGAACACCACGCCCTCCATGATCCGGTTGAGGGGGACCAGCTCTGCGGCTGCTGCTTTGGGTGTAGGGGGCTTGGGCTTGGGCTCCGGTTTGGACAGGCTCTCCCTCTTCTTGACCGGAGCCTTCTGGGCTGCAGAGGCTGTGAGAAATACAGATGTAGAAGTTTTACTGAGCTGCTCGTGTGTAGAGTGTAGAAATGAGTGCGCTGGTGACACAGTTCTTGTACGTCAGTGAGTGTGTGTGTGTGTGTGTGTATACTCAAAACCTTTTTTGCTTTGGAGCTGTACAGCACTTTGGTCAACCGCGGTTGTTGTTAATGTGCTTTTTAAATAACATTTGAGTTGAGTTGAGTTGTGTGTGTGTGTGGTGTCCATCACCTTTGGCAGAGCTGGGGCTGGTGTTGCTGACTGTGCTGGGCCGGGGTTTGGGTTTGGGGCTGGGGCTGGCGGTGCTGCCCTCAGGAGAGCCCAGGGGGCTGGGTTTCTTCGAGGGGGGAGGGGTGGAGGAAGACTGGCGCTCCTTACTGAACTCAAACTTCCTCTTCACTGGCGCCTGAGAAACACGAGTAGGGCTGGGTATTGATTCAAATTTCAAGAATTGATTCGATTCCGATTCACAAGGTTCAGAATCGATTATCACGATTCAATTCGATTCGATAATCGATTCGGTTAAACTTTTTTTTTTTTTTTTTGCTGTAACCTTAATTACATGACTGCCAAGTTATGCAACACATCAATACTAGGGCTGGGTGTCGATACTGATTTCCAAAAATGAATGAATGAATGAATCATTGAATGAATGAATGAACTAATCATTCCTTAATTTATTCATTAAATAAAAGATCGATTTTGGGATTCATGAATCGAATCTGAATCATTTGATTCAGAATCGATTAATCGATTTTTTTTTTATCCCAGGGAGGAAGTGAAGGAGGTACAGTTTGTCTTGACGCTGAACAAGGTGATATAGAAGTCTTTTCAAGAAGTGAAGTAATATGGCTGTAAACTTTTCAGTAGAGCATAACCTTTTGAAGTAAAATATAGCTGGCACACATACAAAACAACATTTTGACCTTTTCTCCAAGCAATTCATTATTTTAAATGTTTATACTGCATCTGTTTTACAATTAAAACAATGTGCAATGTTGGTTAGTTTTGTTGTCACCATGGGATTTAATAAACCCGGCATCACTGCATCTGTCTGCTTACGTCGCTGAGGACTCATTTACATCTCAGTCATTTTTTTTAGCAGACACTTTTATCCAAAGCTCAAGAAACGGAAACGATGACCCTACAATTTGACAGTCTCGGCCTGATAACCACACGATTCTGTCGTCATTAGGAGTCGGCCCATCTGATCTGACTGTAGCCAGAGCGGGTTCTTATCTGTGTGGAGGGGGTGATGAAGGTCTGGGAGGAGAGCGGGCCGGGTTCTTACCTGTGTGGAGGGGGTGCTGGAGGTCTGGGCCGAGGTCTGGGAGGAGAGCGGGCCAGAACCGCCGCCGGACTGCAGCGCCGCCGCTGCGTAGCTCAGCTTGTCGTTCTGAGGAGAGACTGGAGGAGGAGGAGGAGCTTTAAGATTAGGGGTCGCAAATGTCAAGGCATTTCATTAATCGATAACTGTTAACCTTAACAAACGATGGTCGATTAATTGATAAGAACGTCAACGACGTTGACATTGATGTCATCCTTTGTATTACAAACAGATTATTTCCTTGTTCATCTATTCATCCACTGCAAGACTGAGCTATAGCTGTGCCTCTACTGCAGCTCCCAACCTCCAGCCAGCAGCCCCACAGCAGACTGACCCTTGAGCGGTGGGCTGGTCTTGGAGGAGCTGTCTCTGCTGAAGAACAGGCTGCCAGGCTGGAGACTGGGGCCTGCTGAGGGAGACTCATCCTTCACTTTGAACTGGCCCAGTTTCGTCAGCTTCTGTCAGAGGATGAGAGGGAGGGAGGGAGAGAGGGAGTGAGAGAGAGGGAGGAAAGGAGGGAGGGAGAGAGAGGGAGGGAAGGAGGGAGGGAGGGAAGAGGGGAGGGAGAGAGTGGGGGAAGGAGAGAGGGAATGAGAGAGAGAGGGGGAGGGAAGGAGGGAGGGAGGGAGGGAGTGAGGGAAGGAGGGAGGGAGAGAGGGAGTGAGAGAGAGGGAGAGAGGGAGGGACGGAGTGAGTGAGAGAGGGAGGGACGGAGTGAGTGAGAGAGAGGGAGTGAGGGAGGGAGTGAGAGGGAGGGAGAGAGGGAGAGGGAACCAGAAGGAGGGAGAGTTAAGCAGAGCAATAAGAGGGGCAGGAAGCATGAATAAGCATTGTTTCTACTTCCTGATAGTTCACAGGCAAAATGTTTGGGTGTTGTTTTTAAATCTCCAAACAGGTCTGTTCTGAGGAGAACTCCACACGTCGTACCATCTTTCCACTTAGACACAGATTCAGTAGCTAAAATGTTTGATGGACAGGTGTGTGCACTGCCCACCTCATGCTCGCACTGTTCAGTTTGCAGTTGCACTATTGACCGAATGAAGGTAGATACTTTGTGTAACCATTGGCCTTCATTTACTAAGCGATCGTACGGGAGAAAACTGGGCATACGGTCAATTCCACTCCAAGTTCGGCATTTATCACGACCAAATCTCACGCCCAAGTCTCAGCTCGTGTACGCAAGTTTGAGGAGGACTGATTCTGACGGACTTGCAATGAAACAACATGCGACAGACCTTCTGTCTACAGTCCCCTCACACAGAGACTGTCTATTCGCACTGAGTGTGAGCATTTAGGGCTGGGTTAAAAAAAAAGATTCATGAATCCCAAAATCTATCTTTTATTTAATGAATGAATGAATAAATGAAGGAATGAATAGTTCATTCATTCATTCAATGATTCATTCATTCATTCATTTTTGGAAATCAGTATCGATACCCAGCCCTAGTATTGATGTGTTGCATAACTTGGCAGTCATGTAATTAAGGTTACAGAAAAAAAAAAGAAAAAAAAAGTAGGTTTTAGTAACACTAACCGAATCGACATTGAATCGAATCGAATTGAATGGTGATATTCGATTCTGAACCTTGTGAATCGGAATCTAATCGATTCTTGAAATTCGATTCGATACCCAGCCCTATTGAGCATGACAGAAAGCGGCCCAAAGCCAAGGCTGAGCCCTTCTTACCGGGGGTGTCGTGGCCGGCGGATCATTTTTGTCTGGAGGTGAATGGAACTTCACAAAGGCCACTCCATATGCTATGCTCTGAAGGAAGGAAAGACCAGAACAACATGCCAACTCTTTGTGATTCCAGTTCTATCAACAGCATTGATTTACATGGCGTATTACAGGTCCACAGGAACAGCACTGAAAGCACCACTGCCAGGCAGACGGGGACTTCGTACATGAGGAAATTGAAGGGTAATGTAAGAGGGAGCTTTTCCCATATAACATGCTAGCAAATCGCCTGCTGTGCTTTGATTTACCATCACATACACATAAACTCTTGTGCTCCTCAGTGCCTGTCACCTTGCTGTATGGCTGGCTGCATACAATCTTCACCCGATCCCACTTCTCTTGGGCTGTGGTCTTCTGCAGCTGGTTGGGCCCAAAGAAGCGCACGCGGTTGCTGTTGGTGTTATTCCGGCTTTCCGTGGGCGACATGAAGGACGATGTTACCAGTAGAACCTGTAGGGGGGGGGGGGGGTATTGTTGCTCTTTAAGGACGGTAAACAGCAACAAACACACAGGCCTATTTTCCGGCTGCGTGGGTTCTATACCAGACAGTCTCACATTCCACAAGCTAAAGGGTGAAGCTGCATTAATTTACGTTGTAGGCCTACCTCATAATCCTGATCTTTGACAGAGGTCGAGTGTCCCACTAGAACCTCGATGAAAGCGGACCCTTCGTTTCCTATGTCTATGCTGTGCACCTGTTCCTCTTTCTCAAACTGAAAAAAAAAAAGAAACAAATTAAACTGCAGTATGAAACACCTGAACACCAGAGATGATCTTCAGGTGAGTGTCACCCAGGCCGTAACGTTACCTGTAGAATAACGGAGGTCTGCTTTTCCCCCGCCCTGGCCGCTTTCCATTTTCTGTAGGTGTCAGAGCTCAGCAAGTTGTCAGCTTTGTGCGTCTGCAGCAAAACAAGATTGCGTCAACCTCAAGCTGATGCTACAGTAACGTTAGCAGCAAAAACAAGCATTTCTAAGCATAACTTACAAATGAATTTCAAGGCAAGAGATGTACAGACACGCACACTACAATGTTATTGAGTAACTTAACCAGCCTTCTAGGCTAGCTAGCTAGTTAGAAAAGTCATGACGTTAGCCAACTTACATTGTCCTCACTGCTGCAAGACACGACGTGTTTGAGTTTTATCTCTGGCATGTTGAATTGACAACTCGAAGAGGTGCAAGTGACTAAAAGTGACTAATTTCCAATAATTCCGCCTCTTCAGCGACCCCGAACATGAACGCAGAACTTCTCTTCACAGGCTGCACGTTTAGTTAGCTTTCAGAATTTGCAAGCTATCGTTAGCTAGCTAAGGGTAGCTATAAAACAATGGAGTACGCGACTAATGTTACTATAAAATGGGACATTAACCTACATGATCTACACAAGTGGCTTGTTTGCATTGCTCTATTTTCGTAGCATAATATTTCACGACCCTGGGGTTTATAAAAATGTCCCAAAAAAAGACAATAGTGCACACTAAATTTGCCACCAAAACCACTCTCAGACAATGTGACGTGACTTCCGCTTGACAATGTGTACATCCATGATTGCACCCAATGAAAATGCAGCGTTCTCCTGGAGTACCCACCCAGACTGTAGGCCACTTCCACTGGGTCCTGTCCCGGTGTACCGGTAACTGTATATTAATATGGAACACGAAGGAATTAAACAAAACAGCAACAACAACAACAACAACAACAACAACAACAACAACAACAACAACAACAGCAACAACAACAACAACAATACTGTTGAGTTGAATGTAAAAAAACACTGAATTTATTTTGCCAAAAATAAAGAATTAGAATATTCAACAATTGCATAGCTGATACAACAGGCTTAATGCTTCACAAATTTTAACACATTAACAGTGAAGGGTGGCTGCGAGGCTTGGTTATCAGCATTTAGGCTAGCACTGCATAGTGTGCAGAGAAACATCTTTTTTTTTTTTTAAATTTTAATAGTGCTGCAAATGTATCCATATTGGAAAAAACTAACACACAGTTACACAGAAAATGATACCACCATAACAACTTGTCACCACCATTAGTTAGTCTATACATAACCATAGTATATGATAGCCTATTAATTGCAATAGAGGATGTTGTACCCCTAATGATGCACTTTTTAATTTTTTATAAATGGGTATATTGTGTTATCTGCTGCTCCAGATTCGTGTACTTAGTGCCTACCAGTATACCATTATCATTGTCAGCTAGGCAGCTTGTGCGTGGACAGCGTCTTCTCATGTGAGGTGTGAGTCGTGAGTCTTTTCCATGAGAAGTGAACTCAGATGATCTCCAGGTAGATCGCTGTGTCGTTGTCAGTGGAGGTGGGGCTCCCTGTCTCTCTCGCGCCTCTGTCAACTCCTCTCCTCTCGCCTCTTCTCTCTCGCCCTCTTCTCTCCCCCCTTCCTTGCCTCTCTCCCCCTCTCCGCTCTCCACCTCTCCTCGCCATCTGACGAGTCTGGAGAAAAGACGCTTACGCTTAGGATAATCGGTCACACTTTACAATAAGGGTCACAAAAAACATAAGCTAACTGTTAACTGCTTATTTAGGGTTAGGTTACTAATGTTAATTTATACCTTAGTTAAGGTTAGGGTTAGGTGAGTTAACCTTAGTTAACATAAATAACATTAGTAAATGGTTAATAGAGACATTAGTTAACTGTTACTTAATGCTTAATAATGCATTAACTAATGCTTATTAATGTACCCTTATTATAAAGTGTTACCGGATAATCTCTTGAATGTGTGACAGTGTAGTGTAGCTCTTCCTCTGTGATCGAGTGCGGGTAGGCTACCTGTTTAGCACGGACAAAGAGAGGGGTGCAGTTCTGGTAAACAAGCTGGTAGCTGCCGTTGTTGTAGACGTGGGTGACCTCGGTGCAGTTGATGTAGAGGGGCATCCGGTCCTGATAGATGCCCAGATTCCCAGGGTACACTGCAGGAGGTCTGCAGTTCAGGACACGTCTGCGAAGGAGAGAGAGAGAGAGAGAGAGAGAGAGAGGGAGAGAGAGAGGGAGGGAGAGAGAGAGGGAGAGAGAGGGAGAGAGAGAGAGAGAGAGAGGGGGAGAGAGAGAGAGAGAGAGAGAGAGAGAGAGAGAGAGAGAGAGAGAGAGAGAGAGAGAGAGAGAGTTTAGACTTGAGGATATTTGCCAGTTAACAGTTTCTTGATAGAGTAGCCCCAGCCAGCATTGACAGGTGGGGCCCACATGGGAGTCACGCCAATATGGGTCCCAACTGGGTTTGTCCACGGTTCCCACAGTGGTTCCCACAGTGACCCCACATATTGGCGTGACTCCCATGTGGGCCCCACCTGTCAATGCTGGATGGTCATGTCAGAGACAGGAACAATATTTAGCAGTTATCAGTTTCTTACTCTCCAGCCCTCCTGCGACAGCAACACAGAAAGAGCATGGACAGGAGGAAGACCACCAGTGAGATCGCAGTTGCAGGAATCACTCTCCACAGCACAGAGCTGGTCACTGTCAATCAACGACAACAAAGGAAAGCTATGTAAACCTAATATAATATAGCATATCAATAAGTCTGCAGCTTATTATCTCACTGATGATTTACTCAGCGAGAACTCAATGTAATTATTTATATAGCACCATTCATACAAATCAATGCAGAACATTTACATAAAAGTAGAAGGATAAAAACATAAATCCTACAAACACAGTAAGAACAGATTTAAAACAAACAACAAAAGTAAAAGCATTATAAATTAAAATATAGTGTAAAATATAATAAAAGCTATAAAAAAAAGAGTACAAACTAAGAAAATTAAGATATTAAAACAAGTAAAACTACGTAAAAGCTCCTTACCTTCCCCTACTTCCAGCAAGGTAAGGGAGTCATTGCCTATGGAGTTGATGGCAAAACACACCACCATCAGCAGGGCGTCCATGGGGCCCGTCAGCACTGCCGTTAGGGTCCCGTTGAGGGACGTCACCGACGTGTTGTAGCTGCTAGGAGGAACGCTTCCGTTAACGCTCCAGGTGACCGCGGCCTTGGGGTTGGAGTCCACCGAACACCGACACAGCACCTCCGACCCCTCCACCACACAGGAGGACAGAGAGAGGATGAGTGGCTTGTCTGGAGGAGAGGTGAAAAAGGAAGAGGGAAAGAAGTGACAATGAGACGATGATGAGAGATGATGCGAGGGATGTCGCCGACAGTAGTGATTTGTCAATAGCAGCAGAATCAAATAAAGAAGCTTTGCAGAATGTTAAAAAATCATCTCGTATTGAAAATGTAATGAAGGAGTTAGGTTTACACTGAACGTTCAAAGCTGTGGGCTTGGACTCTGATCGACCAATCGTGTTGCGCACTGAACAGCGGACCCTCATGTCTCGGGTCACGTTGTACACCCGGACCATGTGTGTGCGCTGGGGGAGGTTCACCACGTGGCCCTGCTGGGTGTAGGACCAGCGATACTCCGACACGGGAGGGTCAGCTTTGCAGGAGCAGCCCAGAAACGCGCTCGCCCCCTCCTTGACTGTCGCGGTGTGGACCTGGACCACAACGTCTTTTGGAGAGACTGGAGAAGAAGCGATTAGTTGCCAGTGTTGTGGATCACTGCCATTGTCAACATAGTGAGTAAATGTGCTTGTATACTTAGTGTTCACTCCTTTCCAGATTAAATGAAATAAGGCGAATTACATTATGAAAATATAGAATATTATCCATAACATTGTTTTAGTAATTATTTACTTTTTAAAATACCCTGTAATCCGACATGATACTGGTGAGTGGATGCACATGGATGTTTAGGGACAGAATAGTGGCTGTTATGATTATGATTTTGGGTTAAATAAAAGCCAAGACGAGCAGACCCGATTCAGACAAGAAACAACGTCCCATAGACAGCCGGAGCCCGGTGGGACTGATTTGAGCAAAAAAAAACACAAAAAAAAACAGAACCGCAATAAGAAAACAAAAACAAAGCAGCATCTCACAGGTCACTTGAAGATCCTTCGTCACGGACGTCCTTCTGTCTCCCGGAAACACCGCCTCACACCTCACCCTGGGCATAATGCGGTACGACGCGGTGAAAGACAGAGAGGCCAGCAGCGTGGGCCTCTGGTCCCGGGGCTGCAGCACCTCCAGCCCCCCGGACTCACTGGCGTTCCCCTGAGCCCCTCTCTCCCAGCGCCAGAGGAGCGTGGGTGGCTGGGAGGGGCAGGAGTAGCTGATGGAGCAGTTGAGCGTCACCACCTGTCCCTCGGTCACTGACCCCGTACCACTGATCTCCGGGTGTTCTGGGGAGTCTGTCAATGTGGAGGACGATCACACCGAACATACAGTACATTTCAATACAAAGTTATTGTTATTACTGTGTAACGACACCTCTATTCCAAACACCGGGATGTTTAGAGCATACAGTGTACGTACATTTTCATGATTTATGATATGAGACACAACGAATAAAACAATTAAATTCCCTCCCACCTGAAATGGCCAGATGGAAACTCCTTGGCTTCCCCCATACCGCCCCTTTCGTCTTAAGCGCCAGCTCATAGTCACGGGAGTCTTCCGCGGTGACCCTCGCTATCTTCACCGAACAGTCTCCGTCCGCCACGTTCCCCGCCAAGGACGTGCGTCCCTGGAAGTCCCAGCTCACCTGGTCGTCATCCTCGCTGTTGAACGCTACGCTGCGCAGAGAGAAGCTGCCCCCCCTGTACCTCACTCTCACATCCACCTTCCTCTGCCGGTGAGGGGCGGGGCTCTGGAAGGAGCAGGGGACGACCACGCAGGAGCCGGCCAGTGCAGCGATGCGCTCTGGGACGGCGGGCTCGGGGGACATGGCGAGAGACTCCCTCCACAGGGCCGCTGGAACGGAGCAGACACAAATGACATCCTGAGTGCAGTGCAACAAGAACATTAATTGTAAAGTAACCAAAAATAAAATATAAAATTACACTAAGGCACACGTGTTGATATGAAACATGAAATATAGATTATTAACAAGAAATTAAATGTTTCCAGCGTGTATGATGGAAATGTAGAATAGTGCTGACTGTCATGCAGCTACAGGCTGGTCTGGGGGGAATTTCACAATGGTTAAATTTAGAAAAGGAGGAAGAAGCATTACTGTAATGATGTAGCTGCTGTTAATTCCACACATTTGTATCCTTTCTTTTTAAATATGTTAAAACTTTTTTGGTGTTATATATATATATATATATATATATATATATATATATATATATATATATATATTTAAAGTATTGCAGTGCACTTTTCCCCCTTTTTTCTCTCTGTTCTGTCTGTCTCTGTGTTTTGCGCGCTGCAATGAAATCTGTCATGTAGCTTAACCTGGTCACGGACATTTACTTAAATTAAATAATAATTATATTTTAAAAAGGTGAATTACAAAAATAAAAATCATATCCTCAACACTGGTCTCAACACCGGTCTAGTCTTGGGTAGCAAAGACCACGGCCACAAATAGCAGCAACAGATCTTATCCCTAACACTAAGAAGTTGTATAGGAACAATTAGACGAGATCTCAGTTAAAAAAATAAGTGCACATTATTCAATTTAGTTAACATGTTGATCATCTATCATAGATAGGCCACTCACCAAAAATCACAGTACTTGCCAGCAGCATTCTGTCCAGACACATGACTGTGACTCTGCTCAACTCAGACACAACAGGGGATGAAGGGGTGATGGAGAAAGAAGACAAGGAAGTTGGATTGATTTCATAACGCCACCGTGCTGTATACAGTGGCGGGGATCTGTATCCAAGTTTGGGGGGGGGGGGTACATTTACATTGTCATTTTGCAAGAGTATGTTTTGGGGGGGACATCTCCCTACGTGGCTGTATGGTCATTTGAATGCCACTACCCCAATCTAAATATTGTGGGGGACAATTTTAATGATCTCAAATATTGGGGGGGACATCCCCCCTGACCCCCCCAGGATCCCTGCCCCTGGCTGTATATATAGCCGCTCCATTGCACTGTTTTCTTTTATCTTACCAAGCTATCACAAACAACACATTTGAATTCTTCCCATGAATTATTCTGAAGCTTGTTAGCATTATTGTAACTTATGGGCCCGGTTGGAGCCCCTGTAAGTGACACAGATGTTATTGGCTCATGAATCTTGGTGTCTGTGAAGGCCAATGAGAAACTGAATTGTGACGATATGCTCATAGGAGCCAGATAAAATACTAAAATAAAATTAGCCCTATCAAAACGGCCCAGTCGCTGTGAAGATGTGTGTGAGGGAGAAAGGAAAGAGAGGCATCAGCAGATACTGTGTGAAAAAAGGCATGACGGTATATGACTCACTCTCATGCCGTTAGCCATATCCTCTGCCTCCCACCAATTCACCACTAGTAGTGTTCTCATAACTATCATCCCCTTATCAACTACTTACTTAATACTCATAACTCAAAGCTCGTCTTACATACTGTAAACATAACCGAGCTTGATTGTCAAAGTGTTCAATAACAATTATTGATGTGTGACATCATACTGTACATAATATGACGTATGATGTCACTAACACATAATAGAATAAGACGCTCTGACTCTCCAGATGTTTTTGTGGTAGAAAGAAAAGGGCTTTGGCACTGATTGGAATGTGCATGAAGCTTTTCTTTTTCCATGACTCCATGAATTTCCCCCCTCACCTTACATCTGCAGTTGATATTCAACAGAACTTTCCTGAGGCTCATAGCGTGATTGATTGATTGATGGATGGATGGATGGATGGATGGATGGATGGATGGATTGATTGATTTATATTTATTTATTTATGTATGTATGTATGTATGTATGTATGTATGTATGTATGTATGTATGTATGTATGTATGTATTTTTTTTTAAATTATTTTAAATTATTTTATTTTAGGCACAATGTCAATAACATTGCTTGTCTGACTACCAAAACATAGTGACAAGCAAGAACTTATTAAAATACAGTAAAAAACAAACACATTACATAGCCTACAATAAAACTAGTTCACATGATCAGGTTTAAGCAGTAGAGTGGGAGGAGCTCCTCATGACTCATCAAGAGATCCAGTAACAGATATGCAGAACAAATTAATCAAAACAAAACACATGAGAGAACACCTTTCTCTACTGAACTGAAGATAAACAACAGCCAAAAGCAGAAAAAAACAACTGCTAGAATGTTTTTCGCCTTGGATTGTTGGTTTTGTCCAAGAGTGCTCCCATCAGTGCACTAGGTTTCAGATTGGCCCACATATTATAGGTGTGGTATTGTTTAATCATGATAACAGCATGTCTACAGTATGTACAGCATGTCTACAGTCTATGTATTTTAGACTATTAAGGATTAAGTCCACATACAAATGGAAAAAACCTCCCTGCATTTGAAATAACCTTTTCTTAATATACACAAGGTATTACTAGGTATTACTTGCTTTACTGTATACCGCCCCTGCTTACCATAATCAAAGCCATAATAAACAATGTATTTGACCCAGTCAAAGTGATAAATCACAACACACAAACCATGAATGGAGTTCTATGGACTTTGTACTCCTTGTGCTGTAGTTTTATTGCTTAAGTCACGCTTTTCCTGATGTGAGACGGAACACATTCACTTTCACATAGCCAGCGGTGACAAGAGGCAAAAACAAGAGCACAGGGAGGCTTTGGTGAATTTGTGATGAAACATTTCTGTTGAGGTAAGTTTTATTATGGCACAAACGACATAATGATATCGGTATGCGGTTTTATATGACTGTTTTGATCTATGCACAGTGAGTGTGAGTATGTGCTCTGCAAAGTAGACACTTCTACCAGATTGATAGCTCTATGTGCCTGATAGCCTGCTATTAGTACCCATTGACGTAAGTTCCAAGGTTCTTGGGCTTCAAATGTATAGTTTCAATCAGTGCTATATATTGAATATCATGTTATTTAACCACAAACTGAAAGCCGCCCTATGTAAATCGACTGTGCTGTTGTAAGCTATCATTATCCAGGTAGGAATAGCACCAGAGCCCCCCGGGCCGATGACCTCAAAGCAGCAACTCCTCCGCTCCCAGAGGGAGGCGCTCCTGGAGTGGACGAGTGTCCATCCGGCCCCGCTTCTGCGCTGGCTGCGGGACGACGGGGTGATCTCCCATGACCACTACCTGTCCCTGCTGGGACGCTCGTCCTCCAACGCCGTGGCCCAGGTCCTAGAGACGGTGTGCTCCAGCGAGGAGAGCTGCCGCCTCTTCCTGCAGGTGCTGGGGAAGGTGCAGGACTACTACTGCGATAAGCTGCAGGCCTGGGTGGAGCAGTACGGCAGGGACGAGGCTGGGAGGACACAGGTGCCGACTGCACCCGTCCGATTGGAGGGTGAGGCCCCGGGAGGAGTGGGGGGAGGGATTATAGCGTCTGTCTGATTACTGTCTGTCGTTCTGACTACTGACTGTAGGCTGCTGTGGTAGTTAGCGGGTCACCAAAGTAGACGATTGAGATTCCTAGACTTGGATCAAATACAAACATTTGTACTGTTCATCCGACCCAATAAAAGTAACATAATAAAAAGTATTGCATGTACAGTGACTCAATGCAAAGTGAATGGGTTTTATGTTGGACTAGCCTGTTGACTGATTGATCTAGAAAGTTGTGGGGAAATGATTAACAGAGTCCAGACAATAAAGGCGAGATATACAAGCTTTGATTCCTTGCCAAAGTCTCCTTACACTGATATAAAGTTTGGGTGTACGTGACTGTGTTCTGCAATACAATAATGTTTTAATTGTATACAGTATTCTATAAAAGACTCTTTGTTTTGATAAGAGAAGATGTCAAAGACCAACATCTGACCTGTCTACTGCACCTTTTTTAATATAATTTAAACAGAAAAGAAGAAGCCAAAAAGCCCAATTGCGAAACTGTTCAAGGGGAAGAGCAAAGTGTTTACTGTGACTCCGGAGCTCAAAGGTATATATGCATTTAATTACTGTTAATTTAATTACTGTTGTAGGAGGATATGAGCACCTAACAGGCTTTTGTGTTAAAATATTGATCAAATATCTTTCTATATCTAAGCAGAGGAGGAATTTAAGCCTCTGCGGAGCATCAAATCAGCCAACCTCAGAGGTACAGTATGCTACTCTATGATGATTTTCATTGGATTCCAATTGGAATCTGTTTCAGTCTGTTTTGCTACAAGTTTTCGCTGTATGACATCTATCTCTTGTTGCAGTCCCCCTTTCAGCTCATAAAACCACCCTTCTGAAACGTACAGAGCAGCTAAAATGCTATGCTGAGGGGGACCGGGAAGCCTCAAACTCTGCTTCTCACATCGAGATCCGCTACACCGACCTCTTTGTCACAGAGGACAACGAGGCTCTCGACAGCCGGCAGCATGAGTACTTTACCCTGGCCGGCAGACGGGCGCGCATCTATGCCCACCAGGCCTGTCAGCGCATCCGCCCGAGCCACCTCCTCAGCCCTCAAGGCACATCTGGTAGGCCCCCGAAAAGAGTCAAGGTCAAGGGCATCGCTGGTATAGGGAAGAGCGTGGCAGTTCAGAGACTGGTCTACGAGTGGGCGCTGGGGAAGAACATGCGTGAGTTCACCTGTGTGTTTGACCTTCGCTTCAGAGAGCTGAATCTGATCAAAGTCCCGCTGAGCTTACTGGACCTGCTTGGTGATCAGTTCCTCTATCTCAAGACTGTTTTACCAGATCTGTTGGCCTCGCCAGAGTCTTTGCTCTTCATCCTGGATGGACTTGATGAGTTTAAGTACCAGATGGACTGGGACTCCCCTGACAGGGATGTCAGTGTGGACTCCAAGGTACTTATATCAGAGCTCATGGTGGCTTTGGTAAAAGGGAGTCTTCTCCCCGAGTCCTCAGTCATCCTCACATCCAGACCGTCCACCAAAGCGCCCAAGCAGTTCTTCCAGCGATGCTGCGTGGTGCTGGGCTTCGAGGAGGACCAGGTGAAGGAGTACACTTCCAAGTTCTACAAGGACCCCAACGTGTCTGAGAAGGTGTACAACTACATCCTGAGAAACGACAACCTGTTTGTGCTCTCCTTTATTCCCCTGTACTGCTACATCATCTGCACCGCTTTGGCCGAGTTTTTCTCCTCAGTGAGTCAGGAAGCGGACGACTCTCAGTCCCTGGAGCTGAACCCACCAAGAACGGTCAGCGAGGTTTACTTCTGCTACCTCTTCACGGCCGTGAAGCACCATGCTCTGAAAGGAAAGGCAGAGAGGAACACCCCCAGGCTGGAGGTACTTTCTCTGGTCAGACAGCAGCTGACCAACCTGGGGAGGCTGGCTTATGAAAGCCTTCTGAAGAGCAAGATCATGTTTGACAGACAGGACCTGGAGAGCTACGGTCTTGCGCCAGTCGATATCCAAAGTACCTTCCTCAGTCAGATCCTGGTGCATCAAAAAGAAGAGGTGGTGGAGATGTTTTCTTTCTTCCACTTGACCGTTCAGGAGCATCTGGCAGCCCTTTACTGTGCCATCAACCTCTCTAAGCAGGAGGAGATCATCCAGGCTTTGGACTTCTGGTGCTTTGGAGAACTCTCCTCCCCCTCCACCTCACCACCACTACTGAGCAAAGGCCTAAACCTGGACCAGACCAAGGTGGAGAGCCTGCAGATGCTCACCCGCTTCTTCATGGGTCTTCTGCGCACCAGGCTGGCGGGCCAGCTGGATGGTCTGGTTCTGAGCCCTCTGGAGGTAGGGGAGCAAAAGCAGGCAATTCCCACCCGATTGGGCTTCTGGTTCCAGGCTCAGTTTAAGAACAGGCAACTGGCCAATCAGATTGCACTGAACCTTCTCCACTGTCTTATGGAGCTGCACATGGAGGAGACCACCAGCAGGGCGGCACCTGAGATCAAGAAGCTTAACCTGTTCAAAATGAAGCTGAGCGTGGTGGATTGTGCAGCCCTGCACTATGTGCTACAGTTTTCCCCACACAAGCTAGAGGAGCTCAACCTGGGCTACTCTAATATCGGCAACCGAGGACTCAGCAGACTGGGCCCAATTCTACACCGTTGTGAATCTCTCTAGTAAGTATATTATTTTATTGTATCGAATAGCTTGTGCAAGTTTTGAAGATAATAATAATAATCTGCAAAATCTACAGCAAAAGCTTAAATACATTTTGACTGTCATGTCATGATCAAACATGATAAGGACCCCTTGCATAGTATGCCTGATGATAGTGATAAGCATAACCCACAGATCGGTGCACTAAAAATCTTTTCAGTTTGCGATACAACTGCTTGGACAGAGAGGCAGCCATCTTGCATTCTGCTGTTTTGAAATCAGACGAATGCCAAGTGAAGAAGCTGTTGTAAGTGACTCAATCATTCCACGTTTTCTTGTGTATCTAAACTTTTCTGTGGATCAGATTATTAAGATGATAATGAAAACATTATAGTATTGTATATCACCTTCAAAGAAAATGACAAAATTCTGACACAAATCTCAACACTCATGATTCCTGCATCATGCAGCATGTGTGGTAACAACTTGGGCTCAGACGGGGTTCTAGAACTGTGGAAAGCTCTGGAACACAACACCACAGTGGAGGAACTATACCTGGACATTACTGGCATCACAGAGAGAGGAACCGAGAACATTGTTTACTGCCTCAGCAGGAACACCGCCCTGAAAACGCTGACGTAAGGAAAAAGACAAGCAACTCATGTGCATTTGAATGTTTATGCTTTAGAGCTATGTTGTGAGCACATACTGCCCTCTAGTGTACTGTATAATATTACATCTTGGTCATTTTTTCCATCCCAGCATTGTGGGGAATGACATTGGGAAGGTGGGGAAGAGGAGACTGAAGGAGCTGGAGCAGTGTCGGCCAGGACTCCGGATCATCGGGAACTTTGTGGACGACCTGGGTCTGCTGCAGGCCTACCTGGACTGGGTGGAGGAGATACGGGCTGACCGGGACCAGATGGACTCAGTGAGGAACGCAGATGCCCTGCAGTCTGTCCTGAAGGGGCTCCGTGTGGCAAGAGAGGGAGGGGCAGTTGGGGAGGGAGTGAATGCAGCTAAAGCCCAGGAGCTGGAGACTAAGATCCTGGACCTGCTGAAGTCTACCACTGCTGTGGCTGGACGCAGGTGAAGTCTAGGGGTAGAGAGGTGTTTAACAGGAAAGGAGACTAAATCATATGTTCATATGTACTTGGAATTGCAGTAAGGTTGCATATGTTTGCAAAGTTTCATGACTCTAGGTCAAACGGGGCATGAGATATGCCTGTTCAACGTTTGCAATCTCAATCGGTTGCTCTAGTGCCGCCCTATGGCCAACGAATGTAAAATTCTCCCGATGGCCTCTTAGCATGACCCTCTACCATTGTGCAAAGTTTCATAAAAAACAACTGGTCAGTTTTATAGGTGCTGCGATAGACTTCCATGGCAGAAAAATAATAAAACTATTAATAACAATAGGGTGCCTCACACATTCGTGCTTGGCCCCCAAAATATTGAGAAATACAAGAGTCAGCTGAGCTGCCTGGCCCCTAATGATTAAAAACAACTGTAGATGGGTCAGGAAGATAAAAATAAAGTTTCTAAATGTTTTGAGTCTTAATGGCTTTCCAGTGTTTACAAGATTTAAGAGTTTGTATATATTGTTTAAATATGGCTCTGATAAAGAAGTTGGGTCTTTGGGCATAAAAAGTGTTTATTTACCAAAAACTAAAATTAGATTAATAATGTACAAATAATTGACATCATTAAGGTAATTAGTTACTCAAAATAAGGCATGCTCTTTTTCCATGTTGAAGTGATTTTCATATGTATCAGAAGTTATTTTTTACTGTATCTGTCCAGAAGATACTGCCATATGTACATTCCCAGAAATTATGAATTAAGGTTTCATCCTTGCTTCTACAAAAACTACAACTAGCCTCAATATCAATCTTATACGGGTATCTGGAAAAGTAAGTCTTAGGGTAGAATCAGTGAATGACATCATGTATGACACTTCCTTAACTTTGTTATTAGTTAATAAATACTGACAGTAGCCATGGCCATTTCCACTGGATCTCGTGAAATATGTCATTCCAGAAAAATACTGCAGAGGGAGTAGTAACACTTCCCCTGAAGACTACATTCCTTATGCACTAGTTAGTAGCTTTGACACTCATTAAGGGACATTCAGCATCAATATAAATGTTAACAGGGTCTAAGGAAGGAATCTTTTTTTTTGTTTCCTTTGGGCACAGATAATAATAGCATTTGGCACCAGTAGAGATTGCATCGAACACAATAGCAGAATCTTTTGGACTAACTGGAAAATCATATAAATTAAGGAATTCTTCATAATATGGGAGTAGATGGCCTGCAGAGTTGATCAACTGACTTGCCAATAGTATGCCTCTGTCAAACCATATTCCATTGAATAGTCTTATTCTTTAATTCTACTGTATGTCAGTCATTGTTAAAAAGGTAAGCCACCAACAGAGTTAAAAACATAAGATGGAATAAAATTCCAAACTGAGGATGAAATCTTGAGAAAAGCTTTGATCTTAACTGCAAGCACACTCAAAATGGATAGCCTACCTGTCTCCTCGGCTGCATCACTTCCTGTGCACCCATTTTGATTAGTTTTTTTTTTGGTGTCATTTCATTATAACTAGGAAGGTTTTAAAACAAAACTCAAGGAAACGATACGTGTTCCTCATTTGGAAGAATCACAAGTCAGACTACAGCTTGAACTGGCAACGCGTCCTTTATCCTCCTATAATCGTCTGTTCATTATAACTCTTCAGCAAAGGTAAAACGCACTACATTATTAATTGTTGTCTCTATCTTATTTATTGTTTCAGTAATAAATGTGCTGTGACATTGCTTAGTGATTTTTGTTATTTTCTCACAAAAACATTGAATGTGTGAATATGATTGAGATCAGTCTAATATGTCATATTTTAATCAAACTTATCAAAGTTGTTCATTTATGATGTGTATTGGAATCATAAACTTTGAGACATGAGGGATGGGCTCATTTTGATAGAGACTGGACATTTTGATTATTATTATTATGTGTGTGATGTTTTAAAAAGATGTTTGATGTTTGTATTCTCATAATGAAATACTATTTCTAATATGTAAATATGGACATAATATTTAGGAATTCTTGATGAGCCGAACAGAAGAAAGTAGCTTGGGTGGTGGGAGTGACAATAATGTGTGTGTGTGTGTGTGTGTGTGTGTGTGTGGGAGGGGGGGGGGTTCTACAGATTTATGAACAAGCAGTTACAGTTAGGCAGGGCATCACATGAACACCATCGATGGATTACTGTAAAAATGCCCAAATAAAATGTATTTCTAACATTATAAAAAATAGTTGAAAGGTTCATAAACTTTAAATATCTTCAATATATCATAAAGAATGTCTCAAGCTGAATGTTAATGATGAAAGAGTCTATTTGGAACCAATTGATTTCTCAAAAGGTCAAAAGGTTACATTGTCTAAACAAACAAGGTAATGGCTCCGCTCTTTCCTGATGACTCAAACCCCATCTCCCCTCCTCTCCAGTGAGCTCCTCCCCCTCTCTGACTCAGAGACATGGCTGGAGCTCTAACACTGATTGTCATTGGCTGTCTATTGCAAGGTGAGTGACAGTGCTTTTAACAGTGGTCACACAGACAAACTATGAAGGTGGATATGGGTAATGATGAACAAAAACTGTGATTTAAAATATCCATCACATCTCATTAAAAGTTCCTTGTTTGCTTGACACTGGTCTAGATGTGAGTCATACTGCCAGCAATACATGTATGTGAATTGTACACCATTACTAAATGCACAAGAGATTGTTTCCTATCAAATAAATTTAATGATCATATATAACACATATATTTAATCCACATGAGTTTGCCTGTTGTTTCCTCTGAATAATTTAAGTGTTCCTACATTTGAAATCAAACTTTAGACTAAAGTTACAGTATAAAAAACATAATTTGAAATGAGATAATTGTGAACAGAGCCGGCCCAAGCCGTTATGGGGCCCTAAGCAGAATTTTATTTGGAAGCCCCCCACTGCTTCGGCACGTGTTTAAGCCTCTGGAACTGGGCCCGAAGGTCCGAGTGAAAAACGGACAACGAGGCTCCTTCCAGGGGCTCCCTCTGAGTCCCCCAGCGAAGACCCTGTGTCTCTAGCCCTCTTGGGCCCCGAGCTACCGGCAGCCAAAATCCCCCCAAAATGCAGTGGGCAAGCTGCATAAACCTGCTAACAAACAAACAAACACGCCACTAAAAACATTATCTGCCACCTGCAGGACTCCCTGGGCAGAGGTAAAAGCACGGTCAAGCAGTGGTTGACATACAGCTGTTTTAACAGGATTTGAATACCACCATGTGGTGTGTGTGATGTTGTTCACCTTCAGCTCTTTACAGAGTGGTATTATGTGTTCTACAGGTGCTCTGTGCCAGTGGACAGCCGAGGTGCCTTCAAGCATTGAAGCTCTGAGTGGATCCTGTGTGGTCGTTCCTTGCACATTTCACATTGATTCTACACATGATTCAAATCTAGATGACACATGCAAAGCAAAATGGAGGAAAGGTGGGACTGATGGGTTAGATGTGTTTGATTCTAGTCTGAAAGGGCAAATCACTCTAGACAGACTGCAAAAGAAGGATTGCACCACAAGCCTGGACATCCCTACTGGTTACAGTGATGACAGTTATTATTTCAGACTGGAGTGTAATAATGCACTCAAATGGACTTTTTCATCACCTGTCAACATAAAGGTCAAAGGTAAGATACGCATGTTATACCACGTTATACCACTGTAGTAAATGTATTTCTGACTTTTCAACATTCAGTGGGATTTTACTGGTTTATCCCAGAGCTGATGTTCCTAGGGAGATGGTTTACGGTCATTGATTAGACCTCCATGTTTCTCTCTCCCAGACTCTCCCCCCAGTCCCACTCTGAGCCCAGCTAGTGTGGAGGCGAAGGAGGGAGACCCAGTGAGTTTGAGCTGCTCTGCTGCAGTCCTCTGTCCCACTCTTCCCCCAACTCTGACATGGACCCCCAGACTGGGCCACAGTGAGGAGAACCTGCCGGAGAACGAGACTCATCTAGTGACCTCAGTTCTGACCTTCAATGCTTCATCCCATGGACAGACGGTCTCCTGCACAGCTCTCTACAAGAGACAAGATGGCAACAATGACCTGTCAAGTGAAACAACTTTAACAATCAATGTTCTATGTAAGATCAGTTTGTACAGTGCTTGTATCATCCTCACATAAACACTGTGAATGACTGACACTAAATTAATATTGATAAATATGTTTGTTTTGTTCTTTTTCTTAGATCCTCCCAAGATCACCACAGTATCGGTCAGTGGCCATGAGTTAGAGGGCAGCTCTGTGACTCTGACCTGTAGCAGTGATGCCAACCCAGCAGTGACCAACTACACCTGGAACAGACTTTCTGGGGACAAGGACAGAGAAACCGTGGGATCTGAACAGAATCTCACCTTTAGAAACGCTACTACTGATAATAATGGTCGATATATGTGTGAAGTACAGAATGGATATGGACAAAACCAGTCAACAGTTGTTCTAATTGACATCCAGTGTAAGTAGTATTTCTATATCTGCTAGGATGTTGCTACCAAGAATATACAGTAATCTATGTGTTCTTTCATCCAGATCCTCCCAAGTTCACCACAGTATCAGTCAGTCCCTCTGGTCCAAAGTTAGAGGGCAGCTCTGTGACTCTGACCTGCAGCAGTGATGCCAACCCAGCAGTGGAGAACTACACCTGGTACCGAGTCAAAGAGACAGAGAGCGTAGTAGAACATGGGCAGAACTTCATCCTTGTCAGTGCTAATTCAAGTCACAGTGGGGAGTACTACTGCGAGGCAAGCAACCAGCACGGGGTGAACACATCACCAAAAGCTCAACTGGACATCCAGTGTAAGTCTCATTATCCTTCTGATGCAGTTCATTAACCAGCAGTGTTCACCAGCAGTGTTGACAGGCAGGTTTTTTAAAATAAAGTCTATCACTGGAGGCGACTGTGTCACAAGTCCAGCTGTGACAGACCACACATGGTATGGGGCCAATCCTGTGGTCACAAATGTCCATACTGTCTGCACCAATGATAGACAGGCATTGTCCTATTGCGTAAAAACCTGGAATCTTCATTTTGTCAATGGCAGCGTAATGTCTGAAGCCTGCTGTAGGCTACAGTATACTGGACTGTTTGTGCCAGTGTTGATGTACAGTATGGCTGTTTGTTTCTATCATGACCATGTCTGGAGGGATTTTCCTAGGGGTGAAGGATTTTGCAAACAAAGTTTATACCAATGTAGTTTTTACAATTAATGAAATGAGAGCTACTAGGTACCAATATTTTAAAACTGAAGTTGACCATTGCCTCTCAGGAATATTCAACAACCAATGCATTGTTTTACTTTCAGATCCTCCCAAGAAGACTTCAGTTTTAGTGAGTCCCTCTGGTCCAGTGTTGGAGGGCAGCTCTGTACTGCTGACCTGCACCAGTGACGGCAACCCAGAAGTGACATCCTACATCTGGCACAGAACTGATGGGGATCAGGGGATATCAAAGAAGTGTTCAAAGATCTTAACCATCATTGTGTCTAAAGATCAGAATCCATTTTACTGTGAGGCCAGTAATGTCCATGGAGCTCAGAACTCTACAGTGTTGGAGTTGGATGTTCACTGTAAGTACTAAATGTCTTTTATTCAAACATTAGCATATGCTATTCTGTAATTACATACGCTTGTGAAAGTATTGTATGAAGGCCAATACCTCCATTTCCAGATCCTCCTGAGAACACGTCAGTATCAGTCAGTCCCTCTGGTCCAGTGTTGGAGGGCAGCTCTGTGACTCTGACCTGCAGCAGTGATGCCAACCCAGCAGTGGAGAACTACACCTGGTACCGAGTTGATGGAGATCGGGTCACATTATCAGGCTTTGGAAAAGTGTTAACCACCGAGGTGTTCAAAAACAAGAATCAGTTTTACTGTGAGGCCAGAAATGTCCATGGAGCTGAGAATTCTACAGTGTTCAAATGGGATGTTCTTTGTAAGTACTAAATGTATTTTATTCAATCATTAACATACTGTACCGTGTGCTCTATTACAATTATATAACTCTGGTGAAAGTGTGATGTATGAAAGTCAGTCCCTCCATTTCCAGATCCTCCCAGGAACACGTCAGTATCCCTCAGTCCCTCAGTGTTGGAGGGCAGCTCTGTGACTCTGACCTGCAGCAGTGATGCCAACCCAGCAGTGACGTCCTACACCTGGTACCGAGTAGATGGAGACCAGGTGATATCAGAGAGGTCTACAAAGATCTTAACCACCATTGTGTCTAAACACCGCAGTCAGTTTTACTGTGAGGCCAGTAATGTCCAAGGAGTTGAGAAATCTGCAGTGTTCAAATGGGATGTTCTGTGTAAGTACTAAATGTCTTTTATTCAATCATTAATATGCAATTATAAGATGAGATGACATGTTATTGATCCCCAGGAGAAATTTAGCATTTCAGCAGTAGAAAAAAAATTGCAGAAAGGTTGGAAAGAGAGAAACACTAGACCCATAGTAACAAGAAGACACTAGATGAGAAGTGGGCAGTGGGGAGGAGGGGGGGGATAGCGGCATAAAAAAGGGGATATCAGGCACTATATACACATCCATATGTACAGTAGCAGTGTAGTTCAGGATAGAATAAGATATATGTACCTGCATACAGTACATTCAGTCTGTATATATATGTATATAACACTATATAAGTATAAGTGAAGGAATACACGATATATATGTACAAAAAATATATTTGTATCTGTATCCACAGTCTGTATAAATATGAATAACTATAGTATACTGTACAAGTCAAGGAGTATATGTATATACAGTACATACATACATACATACATACATACATACATACATACATACATACATACATACATACATACATATATCTAGTAATACTCATGTATACATACATACAACACACCTCAATGACACTTGGAACGCTCAGGCACTGTTATACAGTCTGATGGCCACTGGCACAAAGGAACGTCTGAACCGCTCCGTTCTGCACCTGGGTGGGATGAGCCTGTGGCTGTACGCTCTAATACTCTGCTGAAAGTATGATATATATGAAGGTCAATCCCTCCATGTCCAGATCCCCCCAAGAACACCTCAGTATCAGTCAGTCCCTCTGGTCCAGTGTTGGAGGGCAGCTCTGTGACTCTGACCTGCAGCAGTGATGCCAACCCAGCAGTGGAGAACTACACCTGGTACCGAGTTGATGGAGATCAGGTGACATCATCAGTGTTTGGAAACGCATTAACCACCAAGGTGTTCAAAAACAAGAATCAGTTTTACTGTGAGGCCAGCAATGTGCATGGAGCACAGAAATCTGAAGTCCTCAAATTGAATATCCTGTGTAAGTACTATAGTTTCTGTATTCAGGAAGTAGCACACTGTTATCTACTCTTTTGGTAATGGTGAATTTAGAGTTAATCCATATTTCCATCAGATCCTCCCAAGAGTGTGAGGATGTCACCGAGTCCCTCTGGTCCAGTGTTGGAGGGCAGCTCTGTGACTCTGATCTGCAGCAGTGATGCCAACCCAGCAGTGGAGAACTACACCTGGTACCGAGTTTATGTAGATCAGGTGACATCATCAGGTGTTGGAAAAAAGTTAACCACCACGGTGTTCAACGACAACAGTGGGACGTTCTGTAAGGCCAGAAATGTCCATGGAACTGAGAATTCTACAATGTTCAAATGGGATGTTCTGTGTAAGTACTAAATGTATTTTATTCATTAATGTATGCTATGTTAAAATTATATAACTGGTGAAAGTGCGATATACTGTATGAAAGTGAATCTCTTCATTTCCAGATCCTCCCAAGAACACCTCAGTTTTAGCCAGTCCCTCTGGTCCAGTGTTGGAGGGCAGCTCTGTGACTCTGACCTGCAGCAGTGATGCCAACCCAGCAGTGGAGAACTACACCTGGTACCGAGTCAACGGGACAGAGGAACTCACTGTGGGATCTGGACCAAACATCACCTTTAATAGGATTCACAGAGACGATGCTGGACAGTACAACTGTGTGGCCCAGAATCGACATGGAAGGGACAAGACAGGGACTGTTAACATGGATGTCACATGTAAGTTTACCAACTGACAGAACGAAACAAAACTAACAACTAATTTGAGGGCTTACAAAATGAACACTGTGCTAGATGATGCACTGTATGTTGAGTGCAAAGTATCAGAGCTCATCTTGGACCATGTACTTTTCTTTTTGTCTTCCTCCTGTCTTGATCATAGTTGCTCCTGAGATCCTGTCCTCCTCTCGCTGTGTCAGAGATACAGCTCAGATCAAATGTTCCTGTGAGAGCCATGGAAATCCTTCTCCCAGACTGGAGTGGCAATTGGCTGGACAGCCTGTCAATCCCTCTGACACAGTCGTGTGGGAGGAGTCTCTGGGCAGCAGGGTCCTGAGGAGCTCTTTCACCATGCGTCAATCATCAGAGGACACGCCCACTGTGGTCTGCATCAGCACCAACTCTGTGAGATCCACGGGCTTCCAGTTCTATTTTGGTCATAACATTACTGATCAACAACAGGACCATAACGGAGATTTACGAGGTTAGTGTGATGTATAAGCAGCCAAGAATATCGTACAATATATGTTTTTTGTTGTGTACAGTGGGCACATTGATATTATGGCCAGGCTCTCCTGTCTTTTCCCTCTGCCCGGCTTGTGTCTAAAGGTGACCGGGCGTTTGCAGTTAGGGCTCTTAACCTTTGGAATGCCCTGCCTGAGGATCTGAGATTAACTAACACTGTATCTACTTTTAAATCTTGTCTTAAGACTCATTTGTACATCGAAGTGTTTTTATAATGATTTTACTCCATGTGTTCTTGTTGCTGTAATTGTTGATTATTTTATCTTTTTATGCTTATGCTACCTTCCCTGTGCTGAGTTTCATATATTTTAATTACGTTTTACTTATATTTGCCACTGTTTTTGTTTTATGCTGTGTTTTGGTGTACTGATGATTGTTTGTAAAGCACTTTGTAACAATTGTTTAAAAAGGTGCTATATAAATAAAGTTTATTATATTATTGTTATTATCATTTTATTTAAGTAGGCATTACTGATCAACAACAGGACCATAATGGAGATTTACAAGGTAAGTGTGATGTATAAGCAACCAAGAATATCCTACAGTATATGTTTTTTTGGTTTTGTACAATGGGCACATTGATATTATCATTTTATTTAAGTAGGCAGTCATCTTGTTTTTGAAGCCATTAACTTGCTTGATTATACTCATACAAGACTTTGATTGTGATAACCAATGCCAGTCTATCTTTCTGTAGGTTATGTGCCATTGCCAGTCTTCTTCACTACTGTACTAGTTTCTATACTATTAACAGGACTGATATGTGCTCTACTGTTTTCACAAAGGTAAGATCACTCTGTTCTCTCTCTAGGTGATGAGGAAATGCTACCAGGCTTGGATGTATTTCATGCGTGGTTTCCATTTCCATTTCCATTACTCTGTAACTCAAAATATTTTAGATGATAGATTTGCAGATGCTACCATGTTTCAAGTTTGTGTGATAGGAATACAAATATTTTCAGTCCTTCATGCTCCTTGAGACTCCTTCATAAACATATTTCTTTGACTTTTGGTATGATGCTTGTCATTCATTGACATGTATATTTGGCAGGGGTAAGGAGGTGTGCTTCCGTGTGATCAGGTGCCAAGCCAAGTCCAGCAGCAGTGATGATGAAGTGGATCTGGTTCTGACCAGTGTAGGACGAGCTGAGGTAGCTGTTTAGACCAGGATCTATTGTCATCAGTCTTCCTGATCACTCTCACTTATGGAACTGTAATTTATTTCATACTCTGAACATTACCGGCATGAACAACACAGTCCAAAATGTGTTTGTCATTTCAGGAATCTGCTGCAGCAGAAGAAGACATCTGTATCAACAATGAGATGCTGAGTCAGGCGGAAGAGGAGGGTAGAGACTCGGACCAAAGGAACCAGGAAGTGACCCACAATGTAGACCCCCCACCCGCTGAGAAATCCTCCACACGCAAAGAAGACCGGGAAGTCTCCAAGCAAGCCCCTAAACATCTGCCTTCACCCAGAGCCATCTCTGGGACTGGCTGTGACAACCTGCCTACGCACATGCAGGACGTCACAGACCCAGGCTCAGACTCTGCTAAGAAGGAAGGGAACGACTGTGACGTGCTGAGCTCTACTGTAATCTGGAAGAATAAGAAGCCTATGAAGAAGAAGAGAGAGGAGTCAGTGGCTAAAGAGGCACCTGGTGGTTCTTACCTGGAGGAGCAGAGGTGTGTGCTGGGAAATGTAGGCAGAGAGCGCATGACAATGTCATTAGAGATGAAGAACCTGTATAAAGAGATGGGGCCCAAAGCTGATGTTCATGTAGAGAAGTCAGTAGACGTTGAGTATGCCCAGGTCCAATTTAAGAAAAGCGATAATGCACCCAAATAAGTAATGCATTCTACCTTTGTCGGTGGTGGACTGGGATCAAAAAACAGCCCTGGCATTTGTATCACAGCAACCCTTTATCAAACTGAAAATAGCCCTGCCAGTGCTAACCATCTCTGGGCTATCACATCGCATTCATAAGCCATCGTTCTGACACCATAAAGGGGAAGCTTTTGTCAAAGACATGCAACAACAGATCCTTATTTCTTCCTTTTTTTTTGTTTGAAAGCTTCTCTGAGAAAAATGGATTGCTGAATATCCACTTCTTGGCTAGTAGCCTAACGTTACAACAAGAGATGGATGACGAACTGTAGGCCTACCGGTTAAGATTTGAGATATTTTATCTATTTACTTACTCTCTCTATTTACTTTTCCGTGGGTGCCCAAGCCTTATTTCTGTGGGTGCCCGAGCCTTATGAGGGCTATATAGCAGTTGAATAATAACGCATAATGTTTTTGTTTTTTTAAATTTTAACCTCAGGAGGCCCTGCGTCCCGCGGCCCTTCTGGCATTTGCCAGCGCGGTCAGATTGCCAGTCCGCCAGTCACCTTTGTATATGCTAGCAACTGCCTTTGAACTACGATATAGTGAATGAGCTAACCAATTTCTCTTTAATGTTTGATACGTGATCATATTTTTTTCAGCAGGAGGCTAGTTCTATGTTGCTTTATCATGCTGTATCATGTTTGAAGAATGGTTTCATACATTTAGATTACATTTCGTGTGGATTTTATAATTCTATGGATTCTTCTGTACTTTTCTCCTCCAACCAAAAAAATAAAACATTTCAATGACATATCGTCTGGTATTTAACATAATTGTGCATGTCATGAATGAATGAATCAATTTTTATTTGTGTGTAGTGCCACCCAAAGTGGACCATCCCATATGGGATTATATGACACAGATAATACATAATATATCACAAAAACACAATATCAAATTGTGCATGTCATAGTAGTTGATGCTATAGTTGGTTAGGCTATTAGTACAGTTATTCCTGCCATACTCTAGGACCTGATGTATGTGCACTTAATTTAGGACTGGATAACTCAACACTTAAAGTTGTCCGTCCGTCTGTCCGTCTGTCCGTCTGTGGATCTACAGACATTTTGGCTCCTGAGCCCAAGTCCAAATGAATGGAGGTGAATAGGCAGCCCCCCCCTCCCCCTATATACCATAAAGGGGAAAGGGGAATTCCAAAACTTCTGTGGCTTATTTATATGGTTTTTAGCATATTGGAGCCAACTTTTCTTGTGCTTTTGGGTCAGTAG
>NC_140243.1:18516874-18699374 GCF_949987555.1 Borostomias antarcticus | reverse complement strand
ATTGTGTGCCCTAATCTAAAGTGAAGATTATTCATTATAAACAAATGTCTAATAATGTTTGCTAATTATTTTTCCTCATGGTATAAATGTCATAGGCAGTTTTGGTATCCATCCTTCTTTGTGACATCAGTGAGAGAAAAGGGAGTACTGTATGATGTATACATTTTATTAACAAGACCCAATATTGTTTATAAAAGGGAAAAAATCAGATATTTCTCACACTGACATGGTTTCTCAACTGTGTGGATTCTTCTAAATTTATCTAATATAAATGGAGGCAACAAGAAAACATTGTTCATAGTCTTCTAACATAGTCTTCACTTTAGATTAGGGCCCACAATAACAACTGACAATGATCTATAGATCTTTTAAGAATGTTTTATAAAGCATTTGTTAAACATGAAAAAACAAATGAAGGTATCATGAGTTTTTTTTTAACGCACCTACAAATGTTACTACATATTAGATAACATCTTTGAATATTTCACTAATAATTTACAAATAAGGTTGATCTTGTGTAAAAAATTATCTACTGATCATATGAACGATGAAGTAGTACATTTTCAAATGATGTACTAATGAGTTATAAATTATTGGATAATCATTAACAAATGTATATTCATGGTTTGTTCATGATGAGCAAATTATCTACTAATAGCTTACAAATGATTTATAACTTAGGTTACAAACTATTTAATAATCATTTTCAAATATATACAAATGATTTATTCATGATTTGTTTACTATCTACTATTAGCTTATAAATGTGTTATAACACATTGTTATTATAAAGTGTTACCAATGTCTTTTATTCAATCATCAACATATGCTATGCTCTAATACTCTGGTGAAAGTATGATATATATGAAGGCCAATCCCTCCATGTCCAGACCCTCCCAAGAACACGTCAGTATCAGTCAGTCCCTCTGGTCCAGTGTTGGAGGGCAGCTCTGTGACTCTGACCTGCAGCAGTGATGCCAACCCAGCAGTGGAGAACTACACCTGGTACCGAGTTGATGTAGATCGGGTAACTTTATCAGGTTTTGGAAGAATGTTAACCACCAAAGTGTTCAAAAACAAGAATCAGTTTTACTGTGAGGCCAAAAATGTGTATGGAGCACAAAAATCTGAAGTCTTCAAATTGAATATCCTGTGTAAGTACTATAGTTTCTGTATTCAGGAAGTAGCACATTGTTATCTACTCTTTTGGTAATGGTGAATTTAGAGTTAATCCATATTTCCATCAGATCCTCCCAAGAGTGTGAGGATGTCACAGAGTCCCTCTGGTCCAGTGTTGGAGGGCAGCTCTGTGACTCTGACCTGCAGCAGTGATGCCAACCCAGCAGTGGAGAACTACACCTGGTACCAAGTTGATGTAGATCTGGTAAAATCATCAGGGTTTGGAAAAGTGTTAACCACCAATGTGTTCAAAAACAAAAGTCAGTTTTACTGTGAGGCCAGAAATGTCCATGGAGCTGAGAATTCTACAGTGCTCCAATTGAATGTTCTGTGTAAGTACTAAATGTATTTTATTCAATCATTAATAAACTGTATGCTCTATTACAATTATATAACTCTGGTGAAAGTGTGATGTATGAAAGTCAGTCCCTCCATTTCCAGATCCTCCCAGGAACACGTCAGTATCCCTCAGTCCCTCAGTGTTGGAGGGCAGCTCTGTGACTCTGACCTGCAGCAGTGATGCCAACCCAGCAGTGACGTCCTACACCTGGTACCGAGTAGATGGAGACCAGGTGATATCAGAGAGGTCTACAAAGATCTTAACCACCATTGTGTCTAAACACCGCAGTCAGTTTTACTGTGAGGCCACTAATGTCCAAGGAGTTGAAAAATCTGCAGTGCTCAAATTGGATGTTCTGTGTAAGTACTAAATGTCTTTTATTCAATCATCAACATATGCTATGCTCTAATACTCTGGTGAAAGTATGATATAAATGAAGGCCAATCCCTCCATTTCCAGATCCCCCCAAGAACACCTCAGTATCAGTCAGTCCCTCTGGTCCAGTGTTGGAGGGCAGCTCTGTGACTCTGACCTGCAGCAGTGATGCCAACCCAGCAGTGGAGAACTACACCTGGTACAGAGTTGATGTAGATCAGGTGACATCATCAGGGTTTGGAAACACATTAACCACCAAGGTGTTCAAAAACAAGAATCAGTTTTACTGTGAGGCCAGCAATGTGTATGGATCACAGAAATCTGAAGTCTTCAAATTGAATATCCTGTGTAAGTACTATAGTTTCTGTATTCAGGAAGTACTGTTATCTACTTTCATTGGTAATGGTGAATTTAGAATAAATCGATCTTTCCTTCAGATCCTCCGAAAAGTGTGAGGATGTCACCGAGTCCCTCTGGTCCAGTGTTGGAGGGCAGCTCTGTGACTCTGACCTGCAGCAGTGATGCCAACCCAGCAGTGGAGAACTACACCTGGTACCGAGTTGATGTAGATCAGGTGACATCATCAGGGTTTGGAAAAAAGTTAACCACCACGGTGTTCAACGACAACAGTCGGATGTTCTGTAAGGCCAGAAATATCCATGGAACTGAGAATTCTACAGTGTTCAAATGGGATGTTCTGTGTAAGAACTAAATGTATTTTATTCATTAATGTATGCTGTTAAAATTATATAACTCTGGTGAAAGTGTGATATACTGTATGAAAGTCAATCCCTTCATTTCCAGACCCCCCCAAGAACACGTCATTATCAGCCAGTCCCTCTGGTCCAGTGTTGGAGGGCAGCTCTGTGACTCTGACCTGCAGCAGTGATGCCAACCCAGCAGTGGAGAACTACACCTGGTACCGAGTCAACAGGAGAGAGGAACTCGCTGTGGGATCTGGACCAAACATGACCTTTAATAGGATTCACCGTGACGATGCTGGAGAGTACAACTGTGTGGCCCAGAATCGACATGGAATGGACAAGACAGGGACTGTTAACATGGAGGTTACATGTAAGTTTACCAACTAACCGAGTGAGACAGTATTTGATTACGCTAATGAGACCCTCCCTAAAAATTAGAATCACTGGAAAGAACTCCATCCATCTTCATCCACTTATCTGGGGTCGGGTCACGGAGGCAGCAGTTCCAGCAGGGGGCCCCAGACATCCCTTTCCCTAGCAGCATCAACCAGCTCTGCCTGGGGAATCTTTAGCCGCTCACAGGCCAGTGCGGAGATGTAGTCCCGCCACCTAGTCCTGGGTCTACCCCGCGTCTACCTCCCAGCTGGACATGCCTGGAACACCTCCCTAGGGAGGCGCCTAGGAGGCATCCTCACTAGATGCCTGAACCACCTCAACTGGCTCCTTTCGACGCAAAGGAGCAGCGGCTCTACTCCGAGACTCTCCCAAATGACTGGACTTTTCACCCGATCTCTCGGGGAGACCCCAGCCACCCTCCGGTGAAATTTTCGTTTAATTTCGGCTACTTGCCATCAGGACCACATCATCTGCAAACAGTAGTGACGCGATCCCCAGTTCACCGAACTGCAAACCCACCTCCCCACGGCTAACTTACTGCCGAGGACAGGGACACAGCTCTCGCTCTGGGTGTACAGGGATTGGATGGCCCTAAGTAGGGACCCCCTCACTTCATACTCCTGCATAACCCTCCACAAGGCCTCTCAAGGGACCCGGTCGTAAGCCTTCTCCAAATCCACAAAACACATGTAGACAGGTTGGGCAAACTCCCAAGCCCCCTTCAAGATCCTTCCGAGAGTGAAGAGCTGGTCGGTGGTTACACGACCAGGATGAAATCTGCATTGTTCCTCTTCAATCTGAGGTTCGACTATCGGCCGGACCCTCCTTTCCAGCACCTTAAGTACACTTTCCCTGGGAGGCTGAGTAATGTGATGCCTCTGTAATTTGCACACACCCTCTGGTCCCCTTTTTTGAATATTGAGACCACCACCCCAGTCTGCCACTCCTTTGGCACTGACCCAGACTTCCACGCAATGTTAAAGAGGCATGTCAACCAAGACAGCCCCTCAACACCCATCATCTTCCGCTCTGCCTTGATCATAGAGGGTGGGTTAGTTGGGTTCAGGAGTTCCTCAAAGTGCTCCTTCCAAAGCTCAACAACCTCCTCAGTTGAGGTCAGCAGTGTCCCATCCTTGCTGTATACAGCTTGGATGGTCCCCCGCTTTCCCTTCCTGAGGTGTCGGATGGTCTTCCAGAAACACCTTGGTGCCGACCGAAAGTTCTTCTCCATGGTTTCTTCGAACTCCTCCCACACCTGCTGCTTTGCCTTGATCATGGCCGAAGCTGCAGCCCTCCGGGCCCGTCGATACCCTGCAACTGCCTCTGCGGTCTTCTGGGCCAACATGTCCCGGAAGGCCTCCCTCTACAGTCGGACGGCTTCCCTGACCACCGGTGTCCACCACGGTGTCCGAGGGTTACCACCCCTTGAGGTACAGTACCTATGGCCCTCAGGCCACAGCTCCCATCCGCGGCTTCAGCAATGGAGGCTTTGAACACTGACCACTCATGTTCGATGTCCCCAACCTCCACAGGGATGCCTGAGAAGCTCCGCCGGAGGTGGCATTTGAAATCTCTCCGGACAGGCTCTTCCTCCAGATGTTCCCAGTTTACCCTCACTATACGCTTGGGTTTTCCAGGTCTGTCCAGAGGCTTCCCCTGCCATCGAAACCAGCTCACCACCAGATGGTGATCAGTGGACAGCTCTGCCCCTCTCTTTACCCAAGTGTCCAAAACACATGGCCTCAGATCAGATGATACGATAACAAAATCGATCGATCATCGACCTTCGGCCTAAGGTGTTCTGATCAATCAATCAATCAAAGCTTTATTTATCTGATGCCAGGTGTACTTGTGGGCATCCTTGTGTTCGAACATGGTGTTTGTTATGGACAAGCACAGAAGTCCAACAACAAAACACCACTCGGATTTAGATCGTGGTGGCCATGCCTCCCAATCACGCCCCTCCAAGTGTCTCCATCATTGCCCATGTGCGCATTGAAGTCCCCCAATAGGACAGTGGAGTCCCCTGTAGGAGCCCCAAATAGGACTTCACTTAGGGTCTGCAGGAAGGCTGAATACTCCGAACTGCTGTTTGGTGCATAAGCACAAACCACAGTCAGAGTTCCCCCCCCCCCCACAGTTCTAAGGCGCAGGGAGGCGACCCTCTTGTCCACTGGGGTTAGCTCCAGCACAGAGGCGCTCAGCTGGGGGCTAGCTAGTAGAGCCACACCTGCCTTAGAGTTTGGTTCCGGTGCCGGTGCTGTGCGTGGAGGTTAGCCCCACCAGGTGTAATTGGTATCGCTCCACCTCCCTCACAAGCTCCAGCTCCTTCCCCCCCAGCGAGGTCACGTTCCATGTCCCCAGAGCCAGCCTTTGCTGCCCGGGTCCTGACCGTCGGTGCCCTCCACCTTCACTGCCACCTAGTTGGCAGCGCACCCAACCCCGACAGTTCCTCCCACGGGTGGTGGGTCCACGGGATGGAGGATGAGATGGTGTCTCCACGTCGCTTTTTCGGGATGGGCCCGGCCGGGCTCCGTGGTAAGCCTGGCCACCAGGCGCTCGCAGGCGGGCCCTTTGTCTAGGCCTGGCTCCAGACGAGGGCCCCGGACTTCCTCCGGGCCGGGTCTCTCTTCCTCTTGTGTTGTTTTCCATCAGGGGTTTTGCCTGTAACCCCAGGTCGGGGGGCTAGGGGGGTACTACCACTTTCCCAAGGTGGGCCCCCAGACTAGTGGAGGAAAGGAGGCGTCTTACTTCTCCATTCTAGTTTGCACTGAAACTAGCCACTGCCCACTGGAAATAACTAACAACTAATTTTACAAAATGAACACTGTACTAGATGATGCACTGTATGTTGAGTGCAAAGTATCAGAGCTCATCTTGGACCATGTACTTTTCTTTTTGTCTTCCTCCTGACTTGATTGTAGTTGCTCCTGAGATCCTGTCCTCCTCTCGCTGTGTCAGGGATACAGCTCAGATCAAATGTTCCTGTGAGAGCCATGGAAATCCTTCTCCCAGACTGGAGTGGCGATTGGCTGGACAGCCTGTCAATCACTCTGACACAGTCGTGTGGGAGGAGCCTCTGGGCAGCAGGGGCCTGAGGAGCTCTTTCACCATGCGTCAATCATCAGAGGACACGCCCACTGTGGTCTGCATCAGCACCAACTCTGTGAGATCCACGGGCTTCCAGTTCTATTTTGGCTGTGTCAATACTGATCAACAACAGGACAATAACAGAGATTCTCGAGGTTAGTTTGATGTACAAGCAACCAAGCATATCCTAAGTTTCTTGTTTTGTACAGTGGGTACATTTAGTAGGCAGTCATCATCTGTTTTTGAGACCATTATAGACTTGCTTGATTATGCAATGGACTTTGATTGTGATAACCAATGCCAGTCTATCTTTCTGTAGGTTATGTGCCATTGCCAGTCTTCTTCACTACTGTGCTAGTTTCTGTACTATTAACAGGACTGATATGTGCTCTACTGTTTTCACAAAGGTAAGATCACTCTGTTCTCTCTCTAGGTGATGAGGAACTGCTACCAGGCTTGGATGTATTTCATGCTTTCCATACGTCGTTCTGTAACTCAATATTTTAAATGATAGATTTGCAAATGCCACCATGTTTCAAGTTTGTGATACGTAGGAATACAAATATTTTCTGTTTTTAATGTTCCTTGAGACTCCATCACAAATAGATTTATTTTATTTAATTATAAATAAAATACTACTTCTTTAATTTTATTTTTTGGTATGATGTTTGTCATTCATTTGACATGTCTATTTGGCAGGGGTAAGGAGTTGTGCTTCCGTGTGATCAGGTGCCAAGCCAAGTCCAGCAGCAGTGATAATGAAGTGGATCTGGTTCTGACCAGTGGAGGAAGAGCTGAGGTAGCTGTTTAGACCAGGATCTATTGTCATCAGTCTTCCTGATCACTCTCACTCATGGAACTGTAATTTATTTCATACTCAAAACATTGCCGGCATGAACAACACAGTCAAAGATCTGTTTGTCACTTCAGGAAGCCGCTGCACCAGAGGAAGACATCTGTATCAAGAGTGAGGTGCTGAGTCAGGCAAAGAGAGAGGAGGAAGAGGAGGGTAGAGAGGACTCAGCCCAAAGTAACAAGAAGGTGTCATTAGAGATGAAGAACCTGTATAAGGAAATTGGGCCCAATGCTGATGTAGAGAAGCCGGTAGACTGGGAGTATGCCCAGGTCTAATATAAGAAAAGCAATAACACACCCAAATAAATAGTGCATTCTACCTCCTTTGTATATGCTAGCAACTAACACTTAATGATATTTTATGAATTAAGAAATCTTAAATTTGTTGAAGATAATTTTAATTGTTGAATTTGCGATCATATTTTCCAGCAGTAGATTTATATTGCTCTATAATAGTTTCAGATTACATTTTGTGTGGATTTTATAATTCTATGGATTGTTTTTTACTTGTGGGATTGTTTTTACTTGTCTCATCCAACCCCAAAAATAAAATATTTCAATGAACATAATGTTTTCTGGTATTTATCATGATTAATATCATGATGACCTGCATAGTGTCATAGTAACTCATGCTATACTGTAGCTGTTCAAGTTATTTTAGTAGAGTTATACCTGCTATGGAGAACAGTGCAACAGGATCTCAGGAAATCTGCTATCTGGACCTACAGGGTATGGGCTATGTGCTACAGTATCATAGTTTAACAATTCATATCACACAAACCATCCCACCCTCTATATACTGTATATATATATATATATATATATATATATATACTATCAGCACACACTATCAGAGCTAGCTAGGCCTGTCCTTAGTGCTCAACCTGTGGTGGGGGCAGAGCCTCCTCTGGTCAGGCTCAGTGAGTTTCCAGTGTGAGTCAAACAGAGGAAGTATCACATAGTATCACATGGGGTTCATTCCAGTTAGACACCCACAGCAGTTGCAGCGGTTCCTCACAAAGTAAGTCTTTTTTTTTTTTACCAAAACAAATAGATAACATGGCAAATGTCTCAATAAACTTTCAATATTTATTTTAATATAGTTTAAGTTTAATACTGTTTCACGATTTGTGGTCAAAACTACATGACTGATTTAACCAATGTGATGTCATCTCTAGTGAGATGACACTGGACAGTAATCTAATCAAATCAAACTTTATTTGTATAGCGCATTCCATACACAGAGGCAACACAATGCACTTTACAGAGAGCAAAGGGGGGGTGGACATCAATCAAAGCTTAGGACATAGATCCTACCCCTACATATTCCAGAAGGAAGAAAATAAAAACAAAAACATTTCACCCAGGGGCCTAAATTAGGTGAGCTGTAAAAAATTCTTCCCTGACCTCTCTCAACAAGATGATCGAGCAAGCTCCTGGAAAATGTTTAAATCTATTGGCTAGGAACATTTACAGAGCACTAAATATGTGCTAAATACTTCATGAGAGAGACATGAATATCAATAGAGTAGACAGAGATGTTACCCTTATGTGTTAGCTATCCCTGTAGTCCATAATAGGATATTTAAGTGGATCACATAATAAGGCACAAAAAGCACTTAGCAGGCAGGCTCCTAAAGAATTCAGCGTAAACTATGAATACTTTACAACAGACTCTAAAGCTTGAGGTACTTCCTTCAATCAAAAATAAGAGGGAGAGACACTAGAGAGGCAAAACATGACTAGTAGCATACGGAGCCACATAAGCAACACATATTTTCACCAAACAATGCCAGTCGCTAAGACTCTAAAACACACATCTAGATATACACAGTGCATAAAAGGATATACACCAAGGATGTACACGAAGGATTCACTAGCAGGCTGGAGGCTGCCTCTCCGTGTCTCTAGGTCCCGGCTAGTGATTATGGTATGGAGTGTTTGTAGTATGCAGTACAATATGCACTTGTATTGCTATCTAGCATCGATGATACTGTACTGAAAAATGTTTTTCATTATTCACAATAGTCTCTCACATGTTGTCATATCACCTGCTTCAAACAACTTATTTCTTTATTGAACTTCAGTTTCTTCTCATATTTTTAGTCAGACTGTTCATATCAGTCGCCTATTTTCTATTTTAATTCTGACCTCATAGTCAAAGAAGGAACTGTTCCTTGAATCAGTAGTTTCACATCCTTAAACACCAGAAAATAACCTACAAAGAACTCTCTAAAAAACGAAAGTCTTTGACTGGTGATTGACATCCATTGTTAACTGCCTAAAGTCAAACAGTCTTGTAAGTGGATCATCTCTTGTGTGTCCCTGTAAGTAATCAATACTACCACACTAGTTATTTAATGGATACCAGGTAACTACCAATAAACTCGGCTGTCAGATAAAGTGTTGCTGTTTTTCCTTATTTTAGATCCAGAATTCCATCTATAGCCTGGACATATTTCTGGACCCCCACTGACTCCATGGACACCTTGTACGTGGTTGGACTACTCAGCTTCCTGACTGGTAAAATATGAACTTATCATAGATTTTTAGATAATGCAGCGTATCCAGTAACCCTTTAATCACGTACGATGTTCATCATCAATAAGAAAATCATGAAAGTGGGTCCATCCCTCTCTCTATCCATCATCCATCCCTCCATCTCTGGCCTGTTCCCAGTGTGCTGCTGACAGCTGTGTGAGCGCTCCTTCTCTCTCTCTTTCTCTCTCCTCTCTCTCTCTCTCTCTCAGGCTGGGTGTCTCTTCTGCTCTGCCACAGCTAATCAGTCTCCCATGCCTGATAGCTTTCAAACATTAATGTATTTGTTTATAACACAGTTGTACACAACTGATTTCAGTACTGATATCTAATTCAGTAGAGTAGGCTGTTACAAGAGAGCTGATATGATATTGACCGGCTGATTTGTCTTTCCTCTTTAGGGTGCCTGCTTGTACCCCTGGGTGAGAGCTGGACCATAGACATGCCCAGGTCTGTGACCGCTGTGGAAGGCAGCTGTGTGGAGGTGCCCTGTCACACCGAACCCCACCAGCGGGTCATCTGGTACCAGTACCATGGTACAAGATATCCTCAAGTCTACAATGGCCATCAGCCCACCAGCGTGGAGTATCAGTTCCAAGGGCGTACGTCAGTGCCAGGTGACCCCACCCAGGGAGACTGCACCCTGAGGATTGAGAATGTGAGAAGAGAGGACAACCAAGTCCAGGTCTATGTGTGGATAAACCCGGATGAGTCACAATCCCAGAAATTCTATCATCAGGTTGTAACGATTAACGTTGTTGGTGAGTTTATTTGAAGGCCTCTTTGTTGTCAGAATGAGTGACAGCTTTTCATTTGCTGAAATAGGATGGGTGGTTATGAAAAACAGGTGGTTGTGAAAAACTGTGTAACAAACATGATTGTACATGACCAAACTGAGTGATTCTATTACAAAAACAATACTGACATCCTCTTACCCTCAGAGGCGTTACCTGGAGATGGGCCACGTCTCATTATAATATAATTTATAATAATAATAATAATAATAATAATAATAATAAATTAGATTTATATAGCGCCTTTCTAGACACCCAAGGATGTTTTACAAGAACAGAGAAGACAAATCAGACAAAACAACAGACAGGACTAACAACACTGGGTAAGCTAACTGAGAAGTTTTAACTGAGAATTTACACTGACATGAACACTGTTCCTGGTCATCACACTTCGCAGGGCAGAGAGCTCCAGTGATATGGGTGCAGAGAGAGCTGGTGGAGGGGGGCCCTCTCCAGGCCAGCTGTACTGTCCGGCATTCCTGCCCCCCCTCTCCTCCCGCGCTTCACTGGGACCCCCTGCCTGAGACCTCCCCGGTGGAGAGCATCACTGAGCAGCAGGGAGCATTGTGGGAGTTCACTAGCAGAATACAAGGAAGGATGCTGCGTCAGCTTCACAACACAGTGATTAGATGCACCGCCATATTCAATTCAGGCCCCATGGAGAGTCAGCCCGTTACACTGAATGTCTCATGTGAGTTAAATGTTTTAGTATCAAGAAGTATCAACATAGTTATGAAAATAATGAAGATTAGAAGAATAATCAAGATGACTGATTTCTCTTTGTGTTCACATTTCTGCCATGTCAATATTGAATTATTAAATGTGTCATCTGTGATTTATTGCTATTGGACCATTCTTTTAGATGGTTTATAGGCAAATTAAACGCAACACACACCTGTAAGTAACAAAGACACAATACTACACACTACCATAACACATGATACATTGTTTTACAGATGCTCCTGTGAGTGTTAACCTGACATCAGAGGAACAAGTCACTGAGGGCCGCAGCGTCAACATGAAGTGTGTAGCTGACAGCAACCCCAAGCCGGAAGGTTATGTGTGGTTAAGAAGACAAGGCGGCACAGACGTCCACGTTCATTCCACCAATAAAGACAACATATCATTTTCCAACATCGTCCGAAATACCTCTTTCTCCTGCGTTGCCCACAACAATTTCGGAGAAAAGCAGTCGGCCTGGTTGTATCTGGATGTCAACTGTAAGTTTTTTAGTTGTTAGTACATCTTAGTAAACTGCCAATTAAGTGTGAAATAAGCCAAACTGTATCTGATTCAGTACAATATCACTACTAATTTATGATTGTGTTTATTCCGGCCTTCCAACGCCAGTCCCCCCAGACCTCCTCTCTGACTCCACCTGCTCCCTGAGGGATGGACGTCTGAGCTGTGTTTGTCGGGCGGAGGCCAACCCCAACGCCTCTCTGAGCTGGATCATCGATGGGGAAGACACACTGCCAGCGTCCTTCACTTCTGTCACCACCTACAGACAAAATGTGGTGTCGGCGCAGATCGCCGGACCAGTGGAGAGCGAACCGAATGTTTCCTGCTCAGCGCTGAACCCAGTGGGTCTTGCCACTCGACAGATACCTGTTCTCAGAGAAACAACATGTAAACATTCTACGGTTCACAGATCAAATCTACATTGTCTTAACCTGCATAGTTGTTTCCTGACCTGAGATCGAAATCTTATTTTGAAATAATTTAAATGACTCATCTGCACTTCATTGATTGAGCTGTGGCTCAGTGGTAGAGCGGGTCGTTCAATGATCGTAGGGTTGGCGGTTCAAATCCCGCCTCCTCCTGTCCATATGTTGCCCAAGTGTCCTTGGGCAAGACACTGAACCACAAGTTGCACCCAGTGAGCAGGCTAGCACCTTGCATGGCAACTGCCGCCATGTATGGGTGAATGAGAGGCCATTGTAAAGCGCTCTGGATAAAAGCGCGATAAGTGCTGACCAATTTACCATTGTTCTTGTCTGCGAAATGGAACCAATGGGCTGTTCACAATAATGCAATCCCGCACCCACGAGACGATCTGAGCAGACTTTAGCAAATGCTAAAGTAATTGAAAATATTTCAAATTTGGACTCATGTCTGGTAGTTTGCTCTCTCTTCCTCCTCATGTCATTGCTCTCTTGTCCTTCTGTTCTTTCTCGGTAGCAGCCTTGCAAGGGATTCTGATTGCCGTGGTGTTCGGTTGTGCCTTCCTTTGCACAATCATAGGCCTGCTCGTTTTCAGAATCTGCCACAGCAAGAGGTTTGTAGTCTTCCTAACGCACGGTATTAGAAGCCACATTTGTTTCATTTTTTGTTATTTTTTCGCCTGATTTCATTTCTCAAAACAGAAAATCCCAGCGAAGTCCCTGCGCCAGACCTGCAGCCACTGATATCCCTTTGAGGTGAAGCAGCTTCAAAACATTTATTGAAAGCATCAGTGATTTGTGAGGCCATAAGGAATCGAAATGCAGATGGTGTCATTTTTCTGTAGCCATTACAGTGTGCAATCTACATTTATTTTATAATCACACGATAAATAAACACAAAATCTATCTGTGTAACCTTTAAGCATAATTTACCATTTCTCTTTTAAGGCAATCAGTCACGTCAGACAACCAAAGGTACAGAGCCCCCCCCAGGTAAGAAAGGTCCCCTTCCTAACTCAGATGTCTGAACACAAATATCTGTGTTGACTTGTTCATTGATTGAAGCATGCACACTGATCAAGACAAAAAGGAAGTTCAAGGCTCTGTTTTTTTGGCCATTCATCCTTCCCCTTAAATCCCTCTATAGGTCAGCTATAAGCAGATCCCAGACTAAGGCCATAGAATCATCAATCTATGTGAATGAATTTGTGCCCAAGAAGCCCTGTGTGGCTCCAGGATGCAAAAAGAGCAGAATACGGGTAAGACCCCTCTAGGTTCTTATGTCCACCTGTCACACTTTTATCTTCCAAACATATTAAGCTGAACAGGGCAGGACTCACTTTGCTGTTGCTTTGTTACTGATTAGACTTGCAAGAGACATGGATGCATTTTAATCCTTTCTAAAAGTTGAAACAATTTTAACTGGAGGCCTCCTGGCTGCTCCACTTGCATAAAAAACAGTTTGAAAAAGCAGCAGGTGGACACAACCACTTACTGTAAATATGCAACAAATGCCCTAGATCAAGTGCATGTTTGAAGCCACATGGCTTTGGTGACCCATACTGTATACTGTACGACATGTGGTATTCCCCACATAAAAGAGCGAACAAATCTAACATGAACATTTCCCACAGGACATGCGGTCAGACAACGATGACGTCTATGAAAACATATGAAAGAAACACAAGGTCTGCTTCCTTAAAAGACTCAAGACTCAAGAGCTGTTTGTTGCCATCTACTGTGTTATGGTTCACACATACTAGGAATCTGGCTAGGGTTAAGGCATACTCTGTTGTAGATGATGTAGGACAGGGTGTGGGACAGGACAGTGCAAAGACATGACAGTGCAAAATAGTACAAAAAAACAGTACAAAAACAGTACAAATACAAAATACAAAAAACAGTGCAACCAAATGCAGTGCAATGTACAAATTACAATATACTGCTAAAAATAAAAGGGGAGGCACAATTCCAGTTTATACAATGGTTCGTTCTGGTTCTTGATTCTAATTGGCTGGAAGCCGTGTTAAAATACTTTGTAACACACACCTGGGACGCATATCATTCCATTTTCAGTATTAATGTACCTCCTATTTGATCCAATGCATTGTAGTTGTTGTTGTTGCTTGGCAACCCTTTTGTTAGGGGAACTATTTTGCTCGGTGGAATTGAGGGAATGATGCTTCGTTTTGAATAAATGTTAATATTTTACATTGCTGTGTGTTTATTTTACACTAATAGCTGTGGTAACCGTTGTATAAAAGCAATAAACCACTCGAGGCACGAAGCGGAGTGCCTAAAACCCCCCTAGCTGTTATAAAATCACTATAACACACGGCCTCTCGTGGTTTATTGCTTAAATATACACTATGTACAGGATGAGGTTAATACAAAAGGGTTAATACCTTACGTTTATATGTTATAGTTACCAAGCTTTATACTTAATACATGTTAAGTCTCATTTAGAGCAATATGTCTGCCTATGTTGTCACTGTTGTCACAGACTCATAATGGACAATGCATTTTTTGTCTGTATTGCCTGAAATGTTTTACCATACAGAATGCTGTTTGAAGCGTATGTATCACTGGTGGGAATGTTTAACATGTACTCTGTAACTGCTAGTAATAAAAGTTCAAGTTTCCTAATTAATCAAAAATTAATTATAAGTTGTTGTTTTTACATGTAGACTTTACTTGTCGTCACTGTAAATGAGGGCAACTACAGTGTCCTTCGAGTTTAAGTAAATGGTAAATGGACTGCACTTATATAGCGCTTTTCCACCTTAGCAGCACTCAAAGCGCTTTACAATGGCCTCTCATTCACCCATTCACACACACACTCACGCCCCAATGGCGGAAGCTGCCATGCAAGGTGCTAACCTGCTCATTGGGAGCAATTTGGGGTTAGGTGCCTTGCTCAAGGACACTTCGACATGTGGACAGTCGGAGCTGGGATTCGAACCACTGACCCTTCGATCATTGAACGACCCACTCTACCGCTACAGCCGCCCCCGCAAAGGTTATTGAGCCGCCCCCGTAAGTAAAGGTTATTGAATTGAATTGAAAACCTGTCAGAATTAAAATGACAGTGCTGCAGTAATAGCAGCCCAGAGGCTGCTGACTGAGTCATTTGCGCTTCCCAATGATACTGATATCAGATGTACAGTAGGCTGACAACAACGTCACAGTTTTGCATAGTTGCATAGTTTTGCATATTTACCACATGCTCCACTGCCATTATTTACAAGCTTGGTGATGTCCTCAGATGTAGAGTAGAGCTCAATTTGGTCAGTCCGTCTTTATGCCTGATTATCATAAATGTAGGCTTAATTTTAGAGGTTCTGTTGGCCTTTAACTAAAAATGTTTTTGAAAAGATTCTCCACTACAACCAGGTAAGTTAAGTGAAGAGCTGATTTATTGTCCTCTATAATTTTGTATAACCTGTGATTTGCCAGTACTGTATTTGCCAGCAAAGTGCATGGACCTACTGTTTGTAAAACTACTATTCATACTGTAAAACTGCATGGTGGTTAACTGTTGGGATTATTGAAGTTGGTACTGTGTGACATTGTTTTGAGGTATATACTACTGATGTATATACCACTACTCAGGTATACCACAGGTTGTGCTGCGGTCATGTGCACGAGGCGCAGCCGAGTGCCGTCGACCAGCACAACCCGTGGTATATTAGCCATATACCACAGCCCTCAACTGAATTATTGCTTCAGTTCGGTTACATCATCAGTAGTATTTACCTCAAAACAATGTCATACAGTACCAACTTCAATAATTTATATTGGCCATATACCACACCCTCTCATGAGTTATTGCTTCAGTATATGAGGTATACACTACTACTGTACTACTACTACTACTACTACTACTACTACTACTACTACTACTACTAGGCTAGTGCACTGCACTATGGGTGTGAGGTGAGGGGTTGGACTGTGCCCTCCCCAAATGTCATGTTGCCCATTTATTACAATACTGTATGTCTGAGATACAACATTTTTGCATTATCCTCAAAAATACCATCCTGCAGTAGCTTGGGCACCAGCCCTCTGGTTCAACATGGTTTCATTGGAAATGTACGATTCATAACTGCATTTTGATGGTCGTTATGGGAAAATAAATTGTTGGAAATTAGGATAAGGAATGTACAATAGCATTACACATATTTGAGCTATATTGAGAACTGAGATGGCAATCTTTTTCTTTGACCTCTAGTCCCCACAGTGTATAATTTGCATTTCCACCACTATATACAGGTAAGAACCTGTTTTTACTGGCATATGTAGTACAGTAAACTACACATTGAACTTGTATTTACGTATGTTTACCTTGCCAGGCATTCATGGCTAGCCACTGAAACCATTGTACTGTTCTGTACTGACTTTTTGTCTCTGCATCTTCTGGTTCAGAGCTATGGAATACGTGGTGCAAAGTGAGGTCATTCTCTCCATCTACATCATCAGCTTCCTGTTTGGTCTCCCTGCCAACATCTTGGCGATGTACGCCTTCAGTGTGAAGATCCACGAGAAGCCCTGTCCAACCGACATCCTGCTCCTCAGCCTGACCCTGTCCGACATCCTCTTCCTCATCTTCCTGCCCTTCAAGATGCACGAGGCGGCCTCCGGCATGCTGTGGAACCTTCCAGAATTCCTGTGCTCCATCACTGCCTTCACCTTCTTCTCCACCATCTACACCAGCTCGCTGCTGCTGATGGCCGTCAGCGTTGTGCGCTACATCGCGCTGGCCTACCCCATCACCTATCACCGGCTCCAACATCCCGTTCATGCTGTCATTGCCAGTGTTATCATCTGGATCTTCTCCATGGCACACTGCAGCATCGTGATCATCTCCCAGGATCACCCGGCCGCTGTCCACAGCATTGCCGTGTGCTACGAGAACTTCACCGAAGAACAGTTGACCATCCTCCTTCCAGTACGGCTGGGGTCCTTCGTGGTCCTCTGCTTGGCGCCTCTCCTCGTCTGCGTCTTCTGCTACCTGAACTGCATCAGGATCGTGTACACGCAGCCGAGGATCAAAGCTGTGCAGAAGCGGAAGGCCATAGGAATGGCGCTGGGGACATTGGCTGTGTTCCTGGTGTGTGTGCTGCCTTATAACTTATCCCACATCGTGGGCTATTTCCAGGGCGTCAGCCCACCCTGGAGGTACTACACCCTGCTGCTCAGCACCTTCAACACCTGCCTGGACCCCATCGTCTTCTACTCCTCATCCTCCGCTCTTCGCACCACTGCTAAGAGGTCCATCTTTAAGGTGCTGGGACTGCACCTGATCCCCTTCCAAGGAGAACCATGACGCAAGAGCACAGAATGTATGGTTCAGGAAGTACATAATTTGATTTACGGGAAGGAAAATAGTTAGACATTGATCTACAAAACTAATACAGTAGCATTTTCAGTTGAATTCTTTGTTGCCTTAGACTTGCAGCCTGTACCTTTTGGTGCCAACCAAATTTGTATTTGGATACATAGATATGAAAACTTGTATTAATGACCACGACAAGATAATTGCTTAATTGATCATTAATTTCTTTTAGTAAAAGTGACAACTACAAAGGAACACATTTGACCTATGAAATTAAATAAACTTCTGAGGAACAATTAAACGTCTTTATTAATTTTTGGTTATGCATCTTCCATTCAACGTCTCTTTTCCAGTGTAACAATGGGTCTCTTGTTGAAAGTTTGATTCAACCCATTGACTCTTGACTTGCTGGGATGAAGGTCCCTATTCCAGCGGCTTCCGACGTGATTTCATCCCTCTCTTTTAGCGCGGGCCAGCCACTCTCCTACACTCATGCATCCTGTAGGCACACATGTAAAATATACCTGCAATACAAAGCAGAAATTACTTTAAATTACTTTAAATCCAAGGTGATTTATAGGAGAACAACTAAACCTGGACATTGATCTGTAACCTGGACATCGCCCACTCTATTTGCTCCAGTCAGTTTATTAACGATAAATACCCATGTTTCGGCGATCAGTGCTTTGGTCGGGGACATAGTCATGTCTTTATTTACCTGCAAAGAAGGTCATGAGCAGCGCCACCCAGCCTAGTATATAAGACCAGGAGAAACGCCAGTCACCAAAGCGCTTGCCCAGGAAGTTCACAGTCACCCCAGTGTAGATGGCCATTGCAAGCAGCACAAAGAGAGCTGGTGGAGGATAAAGAAGAGCACATATTGACATTTGCTGAACATTCAGCTGAACATTCCCCGATTCCCAGAATAACTTTGTTTACTTGACATGAATTTGTTTTGGGTTTGCATGTGACGCTATATGTTTTTTTGTGTGTTTATTTTGTGTGCATATGGATCTGTTTGCTTTATGATGTTGAGTGTGACTCACTGGAGACAAAGAACATGATCCCTGCTGCGAAGGAGCGGTTGAATCTCTCAAAAGCGGAGAAGTGGGCGAAGGAGAGGATCCCTGCGATGATGCCGGCGAAGCACGACATGGCCGACAGGATCATGAAGGCACGGGTAGCATTCCAGTAGGCTGAGGAGAGAGAGAACATTTAAAATGTAAAATTTTGTGAATTTAACATTAAGACAGTTTGTCAGCAATGTCCTCAATAAAACACAGTGATAAGTAGTAGGCTACACGTATTATCTTTTAACAGGAAGTGTGTTAATTCGTTCGTTCGTTCGTTCGTCCGTTCATTCATTCGTTCATTCGTTCATTCGTTCATTCGTTCATTTGTTCATTTGTTCATTCGTTCATTCGTTCCTTCGTTCCTTCGTTCGTTCCTTCCATCCTTTGTTCGTTCGTTCGTTCGTTCGTTCGTTCGTTCGTTCGTTCGTTCGTTCATTCATTCATTCATTCATTCATTCATTCATTCATTCATTCATTCATTCATTCATTCATTCCAAAGGAGACCTCTGGCCTCTACTGAGCCAGCTCTTCCAGCATGGTCTCCGGGCTCCAGGGGGCCCCAGGCGTCCCACTCACCGATGCTGTCCGTCTGCATGTAGCACTTCCCGGACATGCAGTACCTCCACAGGCCCTGGTGGGCGAAGCTGCCCGAAAGACGGTACTGCATCCAGTAGTCCGTCGCCGTGGAGACCACCAGCAGGATGTTCCCCACGATGGCGCAGAACAGGCCGCCTCCCATGAAGCTGTACATCCTGAGGGACACTGCGATGGCGGCGAGGCTCTGCACTCTATGGGTGTGGCGCGGCGGGGGGGGTAACCGTGGGGACAGGGGGTTAAAGGTGAGTAAACAAAGTCTTGCACGCCCGAGTTCTCTTGTGGACGGGGGTGTAGGAGATACGTGCAGGTCATAACATGTTGACTTCATCATCTTGAGAGATCCCCCGAGTTCAGTGTAGTGTGACCTATATCACATCATCGCAGAGTGCAGTGATAGTATTCCTACTCCTAACTAGATAGACTACATATGTAGTGATGACTTGTGCACAGAATGATCTGCATCAGTGGTGGAAATACAAGATAAGCTGTGGCTACGAACAAACTAGATAAAAACTGTGAGTGTAAAAAAAAAACATGCTTCCTTTTACAGTAATACTTAGAAATGTACATATGACACGTCAAACCCCTGACCACACGTGTGCTATAGGCTGTCTAGTTTCACAGTTAATTTAGCCACCCATGCACAGCAATAGAGGAAGCACTCACAGTGTACAGTTCACTGAACAAGTACTTTCTAATAACATAGCACACAACATTGTACACAAACACACATTGTACACAAACACTGTACACAAACACCTGACTCATAGACAAAAGCCCTGCTATCACTGAAATCCATTGATCCATCCATGGACATGTTTTTGAAATGTAAATAGAAGGGTAGATGTGTCTCACAGAGTATCAGCTTCAAACCAAACCCAACGAATGTGAGGCCCAATCCAGCGGTCACAAGACTGGACCAATGAGTGACAAGTCTCAGACAATTCCATTTCTAATACAACCATGTAGCCTACAAAAGCCTGGTCAGTCTCTTTTACTGTATACATGTGGTTGCTAACCAAACTTCTCCATGATCACAGATGGATCCTGTGTGCACTTCATCTACGCCATAAAGTATCAACATGTGCTAGCCTACATTGAACATCAACATATTCAGACAATGTACCGCTGTCAACAACACTAAACACGAGTGTAGGTGTTCAGCTCTGAGTGCAGGTTGGGTAACATGCTAATGAAAAAAATTATTCAGAGCCCTTCATACAGTAGCTACATCACTAGAACTGTCTAACGCTCAAAACAAGATTCTATCTTTAATTAGTACATGATGCCTTTCCATTTAAAAAAGTGAAAAGCGTTTTCCTAATTCGAAGGCTCCTTATTCCTTATTTTTAAAGGTATCCTCAGGATGCAGTCCTCCTGGTCCATCACTGTCCAACATGAATTCTGTGAATAATTCCACACATTCGTCCAGTTTATAATTCAAAACACTTCAAACTGTCACACAGCGGCAGGCCCGGGAAAAAGAGCAGGACCCTTCTTACCTGAATTCTTCAGGATAAATAAACCCTCTTAAGTGTCAACCTTTCCCCGGGGAAAGAGTGAGCGAGAGTACGATCCCGGAGTGAGCCAAACGTCAAAGAGGACCCCCTAGGCTGAATTCCAAAAAGTTATCCCCCCCGACTTTCTGTCGATGGAGGCAAAATCCTTTAAAACAATCGGCACAGAACAAATACACTTGAGCTGGTGGGCACCCAGGCATGTGACCCCCTCACATTGAGTCAGTGGACAGTGCTTTGGGTGGGGGGAGGGGGGGGGGCTGGTGTACCACTGTCCCCTTTTCTGTTGTTGGGTTAGATGTTCTGGAACTGTGGATGTGCAAAGGCTTGCAATACTGGGCCGGTCAATGCAACCTGCTGAAGTTGACACTTTCTTTCAGGGCAGAGGCGCTCTGTCATCTGGGACTGGGTGTGGCCATGATGGACAAACGCGTGTATGAAGTGCAGGCCATAATTCATACTTACCTCTCATGTATTAACACATGCTGCCACTCACATACTGTGTTCAGGTACTGTACATACACTGCCTCTCACATAAAATGTTCTTGCATTCACTGTACTGAGCCTCTCATGTCTAATGCTTTCACGTTCAACTGAACCTCACACACACACACACACACACACACACACACACACACACACACACACACACACACACACACACACACACACACACACACACACACACACACACACACACACAGACAATGTAAAAGCTCTTACACTTAAATTATATTCACATGCACATAAAATGCTCTAGCATTCGCCATTGAACACATGCTTATACAGTAAATGCTCTCACATAATACTAAAATGCTCACACGCATAGATTTTATTTCGTACACATACTGAAATTGATTGATTCACACTCGCTAAGGCCCTCCCTCACCCCACCCACCCCACCAACTCCCTACTGAAGACAACCTCCATATGTAATACATTTATGCCCAATTATGAAGAGGCAAGAGAAAAAATATATAAATAAAATAAAGAAATGACAAAAAGTATACCAATTATTTGGGTATATAAAACAAAACAGACAAAAAGAGTCAAACATGAGGAAAACATTTACAGCAACTATTTGCTTGCACATAAATAAAAAGATGTTTTGAATGAGTACAAAGAAGTAATAGATCTTAAAGACCCAGGTAGGCTGTTCCAGTCCAAAGGGGATTTATACATTTAAAGCTACTTCTACCACTTTCTTTAGAGATTTAGGTACAGTGAAGGAGGGATACTCAGTGTGTCTCAGGTGGTCATGTGCATTCACAAGTCAGAGCACCTTAGATTGAACCCAGCGTGGGCAAGTGAGGGTGGAAGGGATACTGACGAGCAACACAGTAACAGCTGTTACACTGCATACACAATGCGTATTACAGTAATGTGTGTGAGCTGATACACTACATTATTTGTGTATGAGTTGAAAAACAAATGTGTGTGAGAAAGATTTCAGTAGAAACGGCAGCAGGTAAATTGAAATGGAAGGCAGCTGAATCTGAAACACAATGATATTCTTTATCATTTTCAACAACGTTTCATAATTATAGTCATCATTTTACGAAGCATTATGGTGTTTTCAAATAAACAAGCACAAGACGTGAACCTTGTGTCTATGCTATAACTCTCGGCTATGGGTAGACCAAGCACTAAATGTATTAGTACAATGACTAAACATCTGTAAATACCAAATATACAGTATGCACTAAAGAAATTATGTAGCTGGCCTACAAGATCATATCTGAGCACAGGAAGTGATTTCAACGTTGCTACTGTTATCTCTCATAGCCCAGGATTTATAGACCTGCTTTAGACTAGCACTTTATATATATTGCAAACATAAACTGCATACTTAAAAAAGATTCTTCAGAGAAGTGTATCATACTATGCACAGTTAGAACACTTACATGGTGGCTTAAACTTTCACTCTGCAGTACCTCTTTGTCCATACACACACACACGCACACACGCACACGCACGCACGCACGCACGCACGCACGCACACACACACACACACACACACACGCATGCACACACAAATACACACACACGCGTACACTCACACACACACGGAAGCAGGCACACACACACACACAAACACACACATGCGCGCACACACACACACACACACACACACACACACACACACACACACACACACACACACACGCACGCACCCACTCATGCTATAGACACAGCAAAGTCATATGAACTCACTGGTGCTAAAATTCGAATTTATTTCAGCAAAAATCTAATATTGACAATTTATTCACCATTTTACACGTTGCACATTTATTACAATAGGTGAAGCAGTGGAGTTAAAGTAGTTAAAAAAGCAGATCAGACCAGAGTTGCGATTGAGGCAACAACATTATGTTACAGTAGCAGTGAAGATAGATGTTCAGTTGGTCTGTGCACCCACAAAACGAGTGAATTAGGTGCATCAGCTCAATTCCAGTGAACACGGGTCTCTGGCATACCTAAACACAATGAACGATTCAAGTGATTCTGGTGGTTCCAAGACAATACAATTATCCTTTCACGCGCTTCCTGATTTGTACAGTATCATGAGGTGTTTTCTACAGGCAAGGAAACCTCAACATTTCACACAGTATAATTCAGGGGTGTCAAACTCAAGGTCAAAAAAATATAATGTAACCTTATGTCAAAAATATAATGTAATCCGGCCTGCCAAATTCTTTTTAAAAATGTAATTTATGTTTTCTAGTTGTTTCATACCTATTCAAACTACCCATTCATACAATTGAAATAAAAACCCAATTTTATAGTATTGGAAATCTGGATGTTAGTAATGGAAATAAAAAACACCAGAAATATCATGCATTCTTGTTGTACTTACTGTAAATGTTGAAGTGGCCCTCCTATGATATGACAATACCAGCAGTGGCCCCAAGCCAATTTGAGTTTGACACCCCTGGTTTAATGTGCATAATGAAACTCTTCTTCACACATTAGGGCTGTGCTTGCATTACCTGGATCTTCTGTGATGTCACGTGTCACCTGTAGCACCCTGCTCAGCTCCACCTCATCCGGCGCCATGCCGCCATGTCTCTCCCTTCTCTGCAGGGAGAGGAAGGAAGGAAGGGAATTGAGGAAGGTGTGATCTAAAAATAACTAGAAAAACCGCGTAGCGGCTAAATGCCTCCGCCCAACAATGCAAGTTGCAGTTAACATTCAGTTGACCTTTGACATTTGAATACCAAAATCTAATCCAATTAATCTAATTAAGTCCAACTGGACATTTTGGCCAAATTTGTACAAATTCTGGTCAAGCCTTTCTTGAGATATCGTGTTCACTAGGCCAAAAACGCCTTTTGGGAGGTCACAGTGACCCTTGACCTTTGACCTTTGACCCCCACAATCTAAGCAGTTCATCCTTGAGTGCCAGTGAACATTTCTACCAAAGGGCATTAACAAGCATCATACGGACGCCTGGCGGAGGCATAAAAACAACAGTACCCAATAGTTGTGAAGAGAACCGCAGTCGAAGGCCTGTTATCTCACTGCTTACCTTTTGGTGGCGTAGCCTCTTGCAAACAACAAGAACAGAGATGAGCAGCAGTAGCAGCAGCGCTACAACGACTCCTCTATAGAGCAGGGCCCGCCAACCGGACCGCTCACCTGCTGGGTGAACAGGAAGCTCGTTAACACAAGTAGGGGCCTATCGCCCATCCGGCTGGCGGACTCCCTGAAGTTAACTTCTTAAACAGTTCATATTGCCCCCACCCCCCCATTGCTCTCTGTAAAGCACATTGTGTTGCCTCTGTGTATGAAATGCGCTATACAAACATAGTTTGATTTGATTTAATTTGATATTCATTAAACCAATATGCACATATTGTGAATTTGTTCACATCTGTGACGGATCAGATGCAGATCAGATCTAGTTTATATTATTTGAATGACACTTTGCTCTGCAATTTTTCATTGTAACTGAAATAATAATTCGAGAAGGCTGGGGAACTTGCCTATGAAGGGAAGCAGGAGGGAGGCACTCCCGTGCTCATTGGTTGCGTTGCAGAGGACACTGCCCGTGTCATCAGCCCCTCGCCCAATGAGAACCGACCTCAGGATGGTCCGGTCGAGCTGGTAGGTAATGTTGTGATTCTCGCGCTCCTGGATGCTCCGTGGTGTCCAGGTGACGTTGGCCACGGGGTGGGAGTCCACCTCACATTCACACCTGATGACCTCATCATTCACAGAACAAGAGGACAGGGGGAGGATGACTGGAGCATCTGAGAGAAGGAAAGGGGAGAGAGAGAGAGAGAGAGAGAGAGAGAGAGACAGAGAGAGAGAGAGAGAAAGAGAGAGAGAGAGAGAGAGAGAAAGAGAGAGAGAGAGAGAGAGAGAGAGAGAGAGAGAGAGAGAGAAAGAGAGAGAGAGCAGGGACGATACAAATCAATTAATTTGGCCTGGTCTCTATCAAAATGTGGAGACCTATGGCACATTAACAGGCAGAACACAGGACACCTACACTCCACGTTCACGGCCACGGCCGGAGAGCTGGTCTCTCCCATCTCGTTCCCCGCCGAGCAGCGGAACCTCGCGGCGCCTCTGGTCACCTCGGGGACGACCAGACTCCCAGAATCCTCTTTGAGCAGCGCCGCCTGTTCTCCGATGAGGCGGTACCAGCTGTAAGAGCTGGCTGGGGGGTGAGACTCAGCCAGACACGACAGAGTGATGGTATCTCCCTCCACAGGGCGGGTGGGCGTCTGGCTTATCGTCACGTCGGTAGGGGGGCCTGGGAATGCAACATGGACGAGAGGGTAACACTTTACAATAAGGGTACATTAATAAACATTAGTTAATGCATTATTAAACATTAAGTAACAGTGTCTAATGTCTCTATCAACCATTTAGTAATGTTATTTATGTTAACTAAGGTTAACTCACCTAACCCTAACCTTAACTAAGGTATTAATTAACATTAGTAACCTAACCTAACCCTAAATAAGCATCAGTTAACAGTTAACTAACTAACGTTTTTTGTGACCCTTATTGTAAAGTGTGACCGACGAGAGTAACAGCCTGTGATACATCAGATTCAGTTTGCCTTGACCGAGCATTGCTAGACGAATTGACTGCGTGTAACTCTCGGGAGACGAGGGCGTCGACTTTTAACGCCCGCACGCTTCCTGATTACAAAAAAGCAGTTTGCAATTCAGACCAGTCAAACTAGGAAACGTAGCCTACATTATAAGCAACGGCAACCAGATTGTCAGAGAAGCCTAGTAGCCTACTGCCCCCTTAGCAGTGCGCTACTGCCCCTTGTGGTTGCGGGTTGTAATATTATTTTACGCTCCCACTGTCGTTGTTGCACTGACCACATGGTTGGGCGAAGGATTGAGGTTTGGCTGAATGTACCTTTCACCAGGACTTTGAGGAGGCGTTCCACCTGACCGTAGGCGTTGCTGACCACGCAGGTCACGGACACGTTCTCATCGCCGCCTGTGGCGTCCCACGTCTCCTCCACCAGGTGCACCATGGGATAGATGGCCGAGGCAGAGCTGGAGACAGGGTGTCCATCCACTCTCCACAGCACCGTGGGGACGGGCCTGCCGTGGGCCCGGCACCGGCAGGACATGAAGCCCGTGTGGTAGGAGCAGACGGAACCGACCAAGATGGAGGGTTGGTCTGGAGATGGACCACAAACACGCAGGGAGGTGACGATCATAGCGATATGGACATAAAAACGCTTAGTCAGTGTAATGGTGGCCCAACAACAATCAGCCATCTATTCAAACCCGAAAATACATCTTTTCTTACTGGCTGATTGTTTTTATACAAGCATTTCATCACGTGGTACCCGACTAGATGCATCATAGACATGGCAAATAAACCGAATTGAACTTGACAACAGTGACAAAAATTGAACTTGACAACACCCAGGACGGGTGATATAGGCAATATCAATTCAGCTGTTATGGGACTCACACTCGGCAGTGACCAGGTATGCGGCGGAGGAGTTGGCGCTCCCCAGCGCGTTGATCGCAGTGCAGTGGAACGCGTTCTCATCCGGGTCGAGGCCCGCGATCGTGACGGTCATGGCGCTGTGGTCCAGCGCAACCGCCCGGTCGTTCTTCAGCCGATACCACAGGAAGGAGCCAGCGGGGGGGTTGGCGTCGCTGGCGCAGGTCAGTGTCACGTCAGTGCCGACCCGGACTACTTTCTGTTCCCCGGTGACGTACACTGACCTGGGGGCATCTGAGGAAGGAGGGTAGAGCAGAGAGGCAGCTGGTGAATGCTTAAAGCTTCCTGCTGGAAGTCAGAACAAACACTTTTATTACATTTCATTATCTCTGAATCATATCTTTAATCATGAAAAAATAACATATTAAAAAAATTAACACTGAAATTAATCTTTTTTTCAATGTATTTATTTATTTTTATTAATCGATTTTTGCTCAGCGGACCCAGTAGGCTACAGAGAGCAGGCAGCAGAGCTGCCATCTTGTTCCCGACCTCCAGAGCTAACTAGGGGTAGGGGTGAGTGGTGCGAGTTCACGAGCCAAGAAAACAAGTCGTGAGGAGTCTTCCCGTTAAAATTGAAAGTAATATTGTGTGAATCACTACCTCACGGGCCAAATGCAACGCAGCGTAATGGGTCATTTGTGGTCAGAACGGTACCAGGATGTAAACACTCACAGCTCACGTCCAGCACCACCCGTCCTGTGGCCGTTTGGCCTCCCGGGTGTGTGACGGTGCACGCCACCGTCTTCCCATGATCCTCTGCACTGGCTGTGAAGGTGATGGCGGAGAGGGTGTGCCACCTGCCCTCTCTCTCCTCCGTGTTGTTACCCCGTACTTCACCCCTCTGCTGCCCGAAAGATAGGGAGGGAGGGGAGGAGGGGCAGGAGTGAGTGACCTCACAGGAAATGCTGACCGCGTCTCCTTCCTTCTGATCCCCACTGATGGTCATCTGTGGTTCATCTGCTGTATCTGAAAAACAAAAACCCATCAATAATAGTGAAATAATCCATTTCTATTATCTTGTCCATTCAATAATAACAAAATGAAGACAAAAAGTCATATTCACAGTATAATTCTGTTGCGTTACCCGTTACCACCAAAGTCACCATTGTCCCAGAGTACTTGAAATCTGCATCCTCAATCCAGGGGTATATCTGCTGACTGTTGTGTTCTGCCAGCGTTCTGTTGATCAGCAGGCTGCACGTTCCGGTGGGGACCTGGCCCAGGAGAACGGTTCTTCCCCTGAACTCATCTATGACCTCCTGAGGCTTGGAGGTGCTGTACACCAGGGGCGAGTAGAACCTGGAGTACTGGTACCAGCTGGCGTCCTGGGGCATGTGATCGGCCGGGTGTGTGAAGGAGCAGGGGACGACCACGCAGGAGCCTGTCAACGCAGAGACTCCAGTAGGGACATCCACGTTCCACTCCTGACCGGTCACTAACGCACACCACAGCACTGGACGCAGACAGAAGGGGAGGAGTCAGTGACAATAAAGGGGAGTAGGAGAGAGTAAGATTGAAATAGTTGTATTTGTTTCAGTGTAGGGAGACACATCCGGAGGTGTCGTTGAGGGGGGGTGGGAGGGGGGTGGTATTCAGGGGGCCCCAGCTTGGATGGGAGCCCAGAAAACCGTCCGTAACTGATCAGTAAGGAACCCGGTGGAGCCCATCTCATGAGGCTAAAATTTTCCGGTGACACTGCTCCACGCGTACTGTGCGACACACTAAGGAGTGAGCTGGAAACACGACAGCTGTTGCTGAAGCTTTGGGAAATAAAACTGATACAATTTGAGAAATGCAGATCGTGCTCTAAAGGTTGGAAAGCTCACCCATACAGAAAATTCTTATGGCCGGTTAGATATATCAATACTTAATTTTACAACAAGTTATAAAAAGTAATAAGATATGGTGAAATTATTAGGCATATAAAACATACAGCACTGAGTAGTAACTATTATCTGTTAGTCAAATCAAATCAAACTTTATTTGTATAGCGCATTTCATACACAGAGGTAGCACAATGCGCTTTACAGAGAACAAGGGAGGTGGGCATACGTCCCACCCCTACATATTCCAGAGGGAAGCAAAAAACAAGTTTCACCCGGGGGCCAGAAAAGTGAGCTGTAAAAATTCTTCCCTGACCTCTCTCAATGAGACGATTGAGCGAGCTCCTGGAAAATGTTTGTCTATTGTAGTACTGTAGTGTATTTTTACCTTGGAAGTAGAGGGAAAGATGTCCGTGAAACATTCTCACTATCAACCTGTTAGGAAGATACAGTATCATTAAACAATTATTTCACATCAGACAGTTGATGTCATCCAGGCATTTACACTGTTCATATCTAGGGTATGCTGTGTACAAAGTAGTGAACAATAACTCAAAGGGACTGTGCCATCCACCAAATAACATATGAAATCACATGGCAAATGTTAAGCTTTGCAATACCACAGTATTCAGAGCATAAGCTTAAGCTTAAAGTTTATTTGTAACATGCACGGGTTACAAGTGTAGGGAGTACAGTGAAATTCTTACTTTGCGAGCCAAATATTACTAGGTTGAGTTTCAGAAGACATACCTCAAATGGACTGTGGTTTTCGTTGTCGTTTTCACAACTGCATTTGACACTTTGTGGCCCCTGAGTCTTCTGCTTTCTCATGGGTTGTACCAATGTAGCAACCCACCCACTCACACCTAAGCCATCTGACAAACACTTTGGCAAACAATAGTCCTATAGTATACCACCGTCTAGCACTCAAAAACATCACAACTGTGCCCTTGAGAGAACTCTCTGGCAGACCAATAGCCGTCAAGACAATTTAGTTACATGAGGTCAAGGCCAAACTGTGTAGTGAGCAACATGTCAGACACAGCTATGATACATCACCAAAAATATGGGACACTTGTGGGCGTGTGTGGAAGCATATTTAGTATTTTGAGCATTTGAAAAGGCATTATTATATAAATAGATATAATTATGTAGTATACCATACATGATGGTAATAATGATGATGGTAATATGGTGTCATGCTGTTTAGTGGTCTAGTTAAGGAAATAAGAAAAAAGCTGAAGTGGATGTCCGAACAGGATGTGTCATGAAAACTTGCTTCTGGAAATATCTCATGTTGTCATATGTTTAAAGCAGGGGGGTTATAACTGCAGGACATTGCGTCTTGTGAAAGAGAGTAGTGAAACTCGCATAGGGAAATAAAAAGGTTATGACTGGTCTTCCTGTCATCCCAGATGTAGAATGACCTTCAGCCACCAAAATGGCACAACTATAACTGCAATGATTACAAAAGACATCTCTGAAACATTTGTGATTTTCATCAGATGCATTGTGAATTAATTGCACTGCAGTACTGTTCCAAAACTATACCTTTGGGAGAAATCCCTGGCCGATCAATGGCAGTCAAGACGATGTTGGTTACATGAGCAGGACAAGGCCAATGTGAGTACGGAGTAACAGTCACAGATATAATGCTTCACCAAAGATTTGGGACATTTGTGGAAATTTGGGAGTATATTAAGCATTTTGAGCACTACATACTGTAGGCTAAATATCATGTGCTATACTTTATATATGAAACAGTGGTCTAGTTGAGAGCATAAGGTAAAAAACGAAGTGCAAGTGGAAGTCAGAACAGCTGTGTGCGTGCGCGTGGCATCACCAAAACATGCTTCTGAAAATAAGTCTGAGCAGGAAGGTCATAATAACTGCAGAACATTGTGACTTGTTAAAGAGAGTAGTGAAACTGATAAACGGAAATTAAAATATTTTGATGTAGAATGCCCCCCAGTGACCAAAACGGCAAATTGTGTAATCTTGCAACTGGAAGCTCGCAACTGTTAGTGCCATATGATTAGACAAAGACAAATCTGAAAAGTGTGATTTTCATGAAATTTTCATTTTCAGTAAATTCAATTTCACTATAGTAGTGTTGCAAAACTTAACTCAATAAAATATGCTGATTTACATTAAATCAGAGAACATCAAATTCACACACAAATTAGGCAAAAATGTTGATTAAATACAAGCTTAACTACAGTACCATATATCAATACCATATATAAATCTTTATCAACTTAAATGACAGTGGATAAAATACAAACTTAAATGACAGTGGATAAAATACAAACTTAAATGACAGTGGATAAAATCAAAATTTAAAACAGTACAGCAATAATTTTTCCATCATACAAATATAAAATAAGGCATTAAATATCAAGTGAAAAACAATGACATGCAACAAAAAATGATTTAAGCAACAGGCAGATCCCTCCAGGAGGCCCTTCAGACGGTTGTGGCGACTCTGACAGGGGGCGGAGGAACAAACGAGGGGAGGGTCATTGACCTCTCAGAAGACGCCTGGAAACAGGAAGCACAAACTAACTATAGATAAAGTCCTTTAACATAAATGTGTAGTACACATTAAGAACAGAAAAGCATACCAAGCAGTTCTGCACAAAGGGAGAGTATCTCTCCAACTCCACTATGTGTTAGGACTGAGACTTGTGACTCATATTCATATCCACATATAGCATGTCCATAATCCATCCAGACCTTACCCTTATTTTATACTGTATAGAAATAGTACTTATTGTGAAATTTGTAACTTGTACATTTATAATTTGTAAATTGAGCATTGGAGTCTGTTATTGAGCATAATCTTGGAGTCGGCAGCAACATTTCAGGGTGACTGAATACGTATGTTACATGTGACAAATAAAGAAACCTTGATCTTGACTTACCTGTTGAAATATGCTGTAGTCAGGGGGAGGTTTAAGTCCTCCGGTCAGCAGGTTATGAGGCGTGCTTATATCCAGCTGGCTCGCCGCTGCCTGAGTGGGGGGGTCAGAAGAGAAAGGGTGAAAATCAAAACAAGATCTGAAGTTAGACGACATGAAATGGCCTCTTTCAGATTCAGTCGTTTCAGACATTACCTTTTCCGCTGCTCTGGAGATGGGATATCTAGTCTGCCGGCCTACAACACACACAAAAACACACGCACACACAGTGAAAAATCAGTTTCATAAGCGAATGGAGGGGAAAGATAAGCTGGTGTTGAGAGTTAGAACAGCTCCGCTCTTACGTCTCTTACTGCAGCAGCGCACACACAGATAGATGAGCCCGGCGAGGAGGAGGAGGAAGAGGAGGCTGCAGGGAACCCCGGCGGCGATGCCAGCTTTGGCCGGACCACTCAGCCCTTCACCTGGGAGGGTCACACCAGAGCCCCCCACATCCTTTAGGCTGGATTCACATACCCTTCTCCTGGGAGGGTCACACCAGAGCCCCCCACATCCTTTAGGCTGGATTCACATACCCTTCACCAGGGAGGGTCACACCAGAGCCCCCCACATCCTTTAGGCTTGATTCACATACCCTTCACCTGGGAGGGTCACACCAGAGCCCCCCACATCCTTTAGGCTGGATTCACATACCCTTCTCCTGGGAGGGTCACACCAGAGCCCCCCACATCCTTTAGGCTTGATTCACATACCCTTCACCTGGGAGGGTCACACCAGAGCCCCCCACATCCTTTAGACTTGATTCACATACCCTTCACCTGGGAGGGTCACACCAGAGCCCCCCACATCCTTTAGGCTTGATTCACATACCCTTCACCTGGGAGGGTCACACCAGAGCCCCCCACATCCTTTAGGCTTGATTCACATACCCTTCACCTGGGAGGGTCACACCAGAGCCCCCCCCTGGAGTCACATACCACACCTGAGACGCTTTTTACATTACACGTTTGGCCTTTCAGGCTCACCATACACAGCTCAGGAGACACCACACTGGCATGCCCCCAAAACAAATAGGCAACAATCAAATAAACAAACAAATAAACAAAGTCACTTTTATGGTCTGGAGGAGCGTGGGCTGCTGCACTCCTTTTCAGAATCATTTTGTGCAGTATGACAACACAGGTGCGAGACATCATGGGACAGAGAACGCCCTGCGTTTCTCCTATGAAGACAGCATTTGTCCAAACATAATTGCCACACTGAATCAGTCAGAGAAATCATCTAATCAACATTTAGTCATTTGTAGTAATGAATTAGTTATTAGTAATGAAATTGTCATGAATTTACTTAAAGCTGCATGAGATTATTTAAACATTTTCAGGATTTTCTGCTAATAGTTTATGAAATCAACTTAGCAAGACCCCCCCAAAAAAATTGTGGCCATGAGACGGCATGAGACCCTACAAATGTATTATTTTAGGATTTCACTGTAATGACTAGTACACTGTACTGCTAGTATACTGATGGCGTACTGCTTGAATACTGTGGTTTTTATCCCGACTAGAGGACGGGCCAAAGTGCTGAGTTCTCTCATGCAGCTTTAAAAGGTGCAGTAGGCGGTTTGTGATTTCCTGTTACACTTGCAAAAATGCAACTGGCAAAATCCCCGCCCCTCCCTTTAGGCCTCCCTCCAAAGCCCCTCCTCCAAACTGGGGGAAAACAAATAATGCTTGCTAGGCAGGTAGCCATCCAAACCTTTCAATTTGGCAGCATGATTGGACGTCCTGCGACTTCCACAGATAACAGATTTATTTCATTTTAGTATCACTATATTCATTGCTGTCAGGATGTAATGAGAATTGCAAAAAATATAAAGTGCTTCTGAGCCAAACCGCATACTGCACCTTTAAAAGGGTCTGTGTTTCGTTCTTTTAAAGAACTATTAGTGAAAACACCCTCATACAGTACCTGGTCCAATTTGCTCTACCTCAGATGGGTTCCCGATGGTTCTGCCAGCTACGGGGGTGATCCTGAACCAGTATGTTGATTTGGGATCGAGCACGGAGATGTCTGTACTTCGAGAGGAACCAGGTTTTTGCTGGATGGTGCGGAATTCTTCAGAGGCCTTTTTCCCTGTGCTCACGTTGCGGCCGTTGCCTAGGAGATCTGGTCCCCTCATCTGTATGTCAAAGCCTTTAGAGTGTGGATATGGATACGAGTGTTGACTGGTGATTAACAGTGGGTCATTCAACCTAGACACCAAAAACTCCCTCACCAGGAACAATATCAGGTCCGCCCTACTAGTACTTGAATCTCCTGGCCTTCGCCAGCAGAGAAAATAACCATCAAAACACTGTCAAGTAGAGAGAAACTGGATAATCCTGCTGGTTTCACACATGCGTAGTATTTACACCCCCATCCTTCTGCATTTGGAGTGTGTTTCCAAAACGGTGCTTTCATCATTTCTGAGTACCAGCACTGCTGAAGTGCACTGATTCAGCAGTGAGATCAACACAGACGAAACACAATGTTCCCTTCTCTTAAACTCACAGCTACACAGTCTGGGTCTGCTTTAAAATGGCAATCTATGAAATGTATGTTATGCTGACAATACAGAGCAATATAGCTTACCAGTAAACCATGATATACCGAGTTTTAAGAATAGCTTTTACCTGTAACAATAGATGCACGAGGGACCTCCCAGGTCAGGGTGATGACAGTCCAATCTTGATTAGGGAACAGACTGGAATCTGAGATGAAGGGGGCTAGTGGGAGGGGGGCAGAGAGGGAACCATAGCGCTTTGTTTAAACGCTTAAAAAAAAAAAAAAAAAAGCAATCAGAAGTTTCGCTTTACAGCTTGTCTGAGGGACCCATTGTAAGGCGTTACTCTAACTTGCCAAATTAGAAATACCAGGGAACATTAAATTCTACAGCTCTAAAATACTATGAAACTCAATCACAGAAACAAATTGGATACATCTGAACGTGTCAAGTAAGAAACAGCATATCCTTAGTGAAGTGCTGTTGGGGAAAAAATCATTACCCAAGAGCAATAGGCCGTAACAAACCATTAGGAAGGCCGAGCTCGTACCCAGTAGCCGAGTGTCTTTCTCCCTGCTACCCAGTGGGTTGTTGCAGGTACAGGTGTAGAGGTTCAGGATACTGGCGCTGATGTTGAAGTCTTGGATGCTAAGCTGTGTGGTGTCAGTGCTGATTTGGTAACTGGTTCCGTTGGTCAAAACCTCACTCCCTTTCGACCATGTGACCAAAACCTTGGGCGTGGCCGTGCTGTAACAGTCAATGGTGACCACTATTTTTCCATCTGAACCCACTGTGGTTCGGACTATAGGTAGGAATTCTGCTGGACTACCTGAGGAAGTAAACATTGTGAAATTGTTGTCAGTTTTTCAAGATGTTAGAGATTTGGTTGGAGGACAGGTATGAGGACATACTATGATGTGGACAGGAACATTACACTGAAGCAGTCTATGCCTAATTCCTATGGGATGGAGATCAATAACTTACTAGCAGTAACATTGCACCGTTTATGATAGGTGGGATGGCTAGCCAAGCATGTAACCATTTTCCCATTGAGGTCCTGTGAGGTGTTCATGGTCAGACTCAAGGTCCCAGTCCCACTGGTGTTGGTCAGGGCTGGGAAGGACAACTGAGACTCAGGGCTGCCCCCTAGCCACTGGCAGTGGAACTGCAGGTCTGTGCTTCCGTTCACTGCATTGACGGAGCACAGCGGGCTGCCTGCAGGACTCTCTGCAATGGTTAGATTAGCAAATATGAGTTATAATGTACCCAATGCTTTATGTGGGAAAAAAACACAAGTGTCAGTAGTAATCCTAAAAGACCCTCCGAGATGTTTTGAGGAGAATCAAGATACAGGGTACAGGGGCATGTGTACAGGGGCATTCCACAAAATTCTGGGCCCTATACATTAACAAGCTCTGTTGACCCCCCCCACGAGACGACCCTTTCTCCCCCCAGCCCCCCGCTCAATGCGTGAAACTTGGTAGCCCCGTCAATCCTAACAAATTCCAGGATTTTCCAGGGCCCCCTCCCTACTGGGGCACTGGGTGGTCAGTTCCACCCCTTCCCCCCCTCCCTCCCTCCCTGGAACACCCATGCCTGTGTACCCTCTGTAACTCCACCATTCAACAGACTCCTACTTAACTGTAAACGTTGACTGTCATGCTCTTGCTGCGCTGTGCTCCAGTCTCTTTATTGCACAGCGTACAGGTGTAGACGCCCCCCTGGCTGGTCTGGACGTTGGTCAGATTGAGAGATCCTCCCTGGGCGTCAGGGAGGGTTTCGCCACCTAAGGCCCAGGAGACGGAGGGCGGCGGAAACCCCTCGGCCAGGCACGAGAGGGACAGAGAGTCTCCAGACTCATAGAAGGGCTGCGGGGGGCTGGCGCTGAGAACTGGTTCGTCTGGCCCATCTGTGGAAGACCACCGAATACGTGGAGAAGAACGAGGAATGTCAAAAGAACCGTTCAAAGAATATACAGTAATTTGGTTTCAAAAAAGCTGTTGGAAAGCGAGTGCCACATCATCTTACGAGGAAACTGTGGTAGGCAAAGGCCTGTCAGGAGTGAAGAGGTGATTGTATTCCGGTTTCCATTAATAGGTCATGAGAATAACAGACCGATGTAGTTGATACTTCCAGTTAACATGGGTGAAAGTGTGGAATAGGACACCCAATGACATTTAGGGGAGTTTAACTAAGGAGACATGCATGGCATGTAGGAGTGCAAAAGAGAGGGTAAAAGTGTGGTCAGTAAAAAGTAGAGATTATCCATGTTACTGGGTGAGGGACGATTAAATAGCAGTATTTTAGACAACTAAGAGAGTAAAACTATGATGGGAGTTCAATTTAACCACTTACACAGAACAGTTATGTAAGTGCGAGTGCTGGCCCTACTGAAGGGGTTCGTGAGGACCAAGGTGTAATTTCCGGTGTCATTTCGCGTTGGCCGTTTGATGACTAGGCTCTTCCGCTCCACCGTGTAATGTGTGCTGTTTTTCAACTCCGCGCTGTTGAAGTACCACTTCCACTCCTCTGCCTCTCCTTGAAGCGTGCTATACTGCATAGTGAATGTATGTGCTCCCTCCACGGCAGAAGTTGGCTCAGTGAGCACCGACACATTCTGGATGTCCTCTGCAGAAGAAAAGAAATCAATGTGGATCAATCACAGAATGCCCTCAAACCCAGTGCCAATCAAATAATCCTCACTGGTCCGCTACTCACCATAGACCGCGAGCACAAACGTGGCGGAAGCTGTGCCCACTCCAGACTTGGTTATGTCCACCGTGTAAATGTTGCTGTAGTTCAGCGGTACCTTTTCAAAGGTGAGGGATCCATCGGGTTCCAGACGCAACACATCTTTGTGGTTGACGGGTATATCTGGGGGATTACTCGAGCCAACGGTCCAGGTGACCACAGGTAAACTCCCCATGTACCAACTCAATGCAGGATCAGGGGCTCCGCTGAAGGACACGGATAGTGTTACGTTGCTGTCCACAATGGCATTGACCAGTTTAGGGCCGGGCGGTGAGATGGACAGCTCACTGTTTAGACCTGGGGTTGTTAATCAAAACCAGGTGGCAAATCAGGCTATTGCTATGATAAAATAATTAAATGTGGATAAATTATAGACGCATATGCATATCGTAGGCTGATAAAAACAAAACTTACCTCTAAACATAATCAGTAAAGTTCCCCAGATACTTTGCCACCCGATAACACCATGACATCGATACGGTGACATTTTAACAAAAGCGAGCGTTCACTAAAGTGTCCACCTCAGAAATTGGTTGTCGGTTGCCGTATTTTGTCAATTAAAATAATCACTGGAATAGAGTTCTTCCCAATAAAGTCGATATTGTATCCTTATAAGCAGGGACTCGCCTTTGCGTCTTCAACGCAAGCCAGCATGAAACACGACCGTTGTCTGTTGCGGGTCAGCGCGCTGCTCGGCTGCAGGTCATCACAACCCGAGTCACCTGCGCTGATATGTCTAAGCCTTGATTGTGTGCACGTGAGACATGGTCTTTTTTTGGCTGTAAAATCGGCTACATTTGATCATTGTACTTTCAAATTGCCAATTAAATTGTAGCCTACGGCTATCTAAACTGCTAATTAGAAAGGCTTTTGGGTTTCATCCTCAGCTTCCAATAGTGTGGCGCCACTTCGAAATACCAGCATGTAATCTATTCAATCAATTAGTCTTGTCCCGAGTGTGCAAAGAAACCCATTTTTGAAGGAAAAAAGTGACAAACACAAAACATGTAGATATGAAAAAGAATTGTATTTGTCATGGTAGGTGTCTGTACAATCAACACAGAATAGAGGCGCTTATGGTAAAAATCAACTTTGTGTGTCTGATAGTTCAGTACTGAGAGACACTATCCAACATTGTCACAATTATATAAACTTTATACACAGTCTGAGCCAGAAGACATGCAGTACACCAACCCCTGAAATGCACATTTAACTCTACAAGTTTGGGTCCATATTTACACATATAATATACTTTAACACAAACTGCATAGTTTTCATGTGTCATTACATGTCTACATAAGGGGCAGACCAGTTCATGTTACAGGAGGTGTGAATAATTTGCCATGCTGACACAATGAACGTGTATTGCAATAAATACATAAACCTGATGAATGAACCAAAGTTTGTTACTGGCTTGAGAGTTGTGCACTCCTGCACGTGTGTGTGTCAAAAAGCTGGAAGACAAATAAACATGGATTTCATTTCATATTGGAGTTTAGCTCATCATACCAGATGACCTTGACTCACATGGAAAACAAAACCAACTATAACCAAAACTAACAACCAACATAAAAAAAAAACAAGACTCCCACTAGGCTTGGCTCGGCTCCGGCTGGACAGTGTTTCTCAGTACTGCAGTTCTCTAGGCTGTATACAACCGTAGGATTCAGAGTCCCTCAGAAGGGTTAGGTGTATGGGGTCATCATGCCACAGGCAACTAGTCCTCAGCATTGGTTCTCATCTTCTCTCCAGTCACACCAACATCCAGAGTCCTGTGAGGGGAAGAGAAAAAAAATGCACGTCAACATACATAGTGTCTCATAGCCAGACCACACTCCGCACTTCGTTTTAGCACTGTTTTAGCCGGTGCTGGAGAAAGTTCTGACTGCAAGCCAGTCATTCTGAGATTGGGGGAGGACGCTGTATTTCTTTAAACCAATCATAATCGTCTTGGGCGGCGCTAAGCTTGTTTTTTTTAGTGGTGCCCTTGCAAGTGTTGGGGTATTGATCTGATTGCCGGCGCTGGAATTGAGCCAATCAGAGGCTTATCTCATAAATCGACATCCTGTAAGTCAGACTAACGTGTAACCAACCACGAGTTGAGGGCGGGTTGAAACGTTCAGAAGTATCATTATTCATCCGTACTTGGGTGGAAATGTGTACTGGTCACTTGTTTATGCGGGCAGGCTGGAGACTCACTCTCTGTGTGTACCTGTGCCCACCCCCCCCCACAACGGTAGGGGGGAGGGGGGGTTCTAAATCCTCCCAGACTCTTTCAGTTTAGCCACTAGGTCGTCCACCGTCTCCACCTTCACCCCCGCCTGTCTCTGTGGGGGCTCGTCCACCCTCAGCACCTCCACGCGGGACGTCACGTCCACCCCCAGGTCTGCCGGCTTCACATTGGCGATCTTTTTCTTCTTCGCTTTCTGGGAGGGGGTTAGAGAGAGGGGGGGTTAGAGAGAGGGACGAGGGGATTGAGAGGAAGGAACGGGAGCACTAGTCATGTGTGTTCCAAGTGTTAATTTCATTAGGATCCCCATTAGTTGACGCCAAAGCGACGACTAGTCTTCCTGGGGTCCGGAAACATCAGAAAGACGTAAGAAAGAGGAACCACTCCTGGTGATTATCGAAGGAGGCGTGTGTTGAGGTACACGCGTGTGCGTGTGAAGGTATGCACCATGATGTTAGGAAGAGTGGCGTATCTGGGAGTGTTGAGCCGAAGGTCTGCGGTCACTACTGCTGGCAAGTTGATCTTAATGGTCTCTAGTCCCCCGTCGATCTCCCTCACCACCTTCACCTGGTCCCCGTCAAATGACAGCTCAGACGCAAAAGTGCCCTGCAATGTCAACAGGACATTTATGTCAAAATCCACCTCCTTTCTAGTTTCCCAGACAATTATTTAGTTTTATGAAGGAAAGCTTGTTCTAAAATTCACATGACATATCATTGACGACATATGTTGTTGTATTTGTTTACACAGAACATTTAAGTTGTGTTCTTCCACACTTCACCACATAAGCAGTCTAGGAACCAGAAATAATAAACACTGCCAAGGTCATCGTGGGTCATGAGGCAGAACAAGTGCGACATCTGCTGGTTGAAAAATACCACTACACGCCCCCCCCCTACCCCCCAACTGTTACCTTGGTCAAATCAACCTTTGGTCTACATTCCAGTATTTGTATTGACTGATTTAGATCTGACTGGTTCTAGTCTCTAGAAACTAGTCTCCAGTAACCCTGATAAGACACTCTGGCAAGTGACAACAACTACGCACACAGTATAAAGCATAGATGGCAGTGATCATGTAACACACTTTCCCTAATGTTTTAGTCATTGAGATTAACGAGTAGCCACCCACTGATCTGAGATCAGTTAATGTATCCTGTTGACATATGGCTGCTATCACAGTCCAAGCGAAAACACTGACCTGAGGCCAGTCCAGCAAGGCAGCTGTCATCTGACCCGTCTGGTTACAGTCATCATCGATGGCCTGGAAAGAAAATAGCAAAGCCATGAATAAATGATGACATGAAAATGACAGCAACTTGATATCAGTGTTCAATGTGAAAGATGTCAAATATAAAGATATGAAAAGTAATCATTTGCATAATTATATTTATTAAAGCTGCAATCATTACCTCCACCCCAGCGACAGCTCAGGGCAAGAGGTAATGTTTTCACTGGCGTATGCATGTCTGTTTGTCTGTTAGCGGAATTACGCAAAAACTACCAGACCGATTTTCAAGAAACTCTGTGGAAGGGTGTAGCATGGGCCAACTTAGAACTCATTAAATTTTGGAGCGGATTCGAATCACAGGGCAGGTCCACGAGCCGCCCAAGCACGGCCAGCCATTCACCGCCATTCATATTTTGGACCAGGATTACGCAAAAACTCCCACACCAATTTTAATGAAATTCTGTGGAGGGATGTAGCATGGACCAACTTAGAACCCAGTAAATTCTGGAGCGGATCCTAGTCACAAGGCGGGTCCACGAGCCGTTTCTTGGTTTGTATGTTTGTTTGTTTGTTTGCTAGCAGGATTACACAAAAAGTACCAGACCAGGTTTACGCTACAACTACCACACTGATTTTCATGAAACTCGGTGGAGGGGTGTAGTATGGGTCAACTAAGAACCCATTAAATTCTGGAGTGGATCTAAATCACGGGGCGGGTCCACAAGCTGCCAGAACATGGCTGGGCCGGCCATTCACCTCCATTAATTTTTTGGACTAGGATTACGTGAAAACTACCCGACCGCTTTTCATGAAACTCGTGGAGGGGTGTAACACGGGGCCAATAGGGGTGTAACACGGGGCCAATAGGAGTGTAACACGGGACCAATAGGGGTGTAACATGGGACCAATAGGGGTGTAACATGGGGCCAATAGGGGTGTAACATGGGGCCAATAGGGGTGTAACATGGGGCCAATTTAGAACCCATTACATTTTGGAGCAGATCTGAATCCCAGGGTTGGGTCTTAGGCTCCGGAGTGAAAAATTCACCCCATTCATTATCAACTGGGGGAACTGAAACGGCCATATCACAACACGGGAGGTCACAGAGACACGGGGTTTGGACTGACAAAAATCTCGACCTACCGAATGCAGCAATACCAAACGTGCACGTGCACAGAGCTACGAAATACATTCTCTGAGCACCCATTCTAGTTGATTTTATTTTACCACTAGATGGGAGTAAGGGACTCGCGCAAACTTGTTTACAAACGGAGTGGCTAAAACTAATGGCCAGAGCCATATAAAGCACGGGGGGCAAAGCAAAGGCATGGGCCGGCTACTGACAACACTGGCAGAAATGCTGGAATAATAACAGACAGGCCACCGGTAGCGGTGAGTCCGTTCAGTAGGATGCTATTAGGATGCTATGGCTCAGTGAAACAATCAGGTGGTTTAAATTTGTTTTGACATTGTAAATAAAATCACTGATTCGGAAAAACTAGTGCACAGTGGCCGTGGAGCCATCTCGGTCTATCGATCAATGTATCCATCATTCCGTCTAAAACTGACATTTTGGCTCCTGAGCCCAAGTCCAAGTAGCCTGGCTTCGCCAGACCTAATTCGCAAAAATGCGTAGGGTCTGGAAACTCAGTTGCAAAAAAAATAAAAATAAAAAGCACAGGGGACGTGGAGCCTTCGCGGTCTATCGATCATAGGGCTGGGTTATAAAATCGATTCATCGATTCTGAATTGATTCTGAATCGATTCTGAATTAAATGATTCTGAATCGATTCTTGAATCCCAAAATCAATCTTTTATTTAATGAATGAGTGAATAAATGAAGGAATGAATAGTTCATTCATTCATTGATTCATTCATTGATTCATTTTTGGAAATCAATATCGATACCCAGCCCTAGTAGGCCTGTTGATGTGTTGCATAACTTGGCAGTCATGTAATTAAGGGTACAGCTAAAAAAAACAGGTTTTAGTAACACAAACCGAATCGATAATTAATCGAATTGAATCGAATCGTGATAATCGATTCTGAACCTTGTGAATTGAATCGATTCTTGAAATTCGAATCGATACCCAGCCCTAATCGATCAATTTATCCATCCTACTGAACGGACTCCAAGTCCAAGTGCATGGGCTTTGTTTGGGCGGCTCTGTGGCGCCTCCCTCGAGTCGGAGCAGGTGCCGTTCAATGTACTCAGGGCTCTCCCCCCGCACATCCCAGTCTATATCCCACGTCTCCAGTGCCCCCCACATGGAGAGCTGGCCTTGTTTGGTTCTGTACGCGCGCACGTATGTGTGAACGGGACATTGGTATTGCTGTGTTCGTTACTTCAACACCTTTCTGCCAGTCCAAACCGAGTATCTCTGTGACCTTCCTGCATCGCAATATAGCCGTTCCAATCCCATAGCGCCATCTAGTAGCTACTATGGATGATTGAAGGAGTACCATTTCCTGGAATCACTCACCTGTTTGCCCAGAATGACGAGATGGGCGTCCTCCTTCTTGGCTAGCGCAGCGAAGATCTTGGAGACCTGCAGGGGTCCCAATGTCTCGTAGTCTTTCCCAGTGACCTCTACGTGGATGCCCCGGTCTGCCCCCATGGCCAGAGCTGTACGGATGGTCTCCTGCAGACCGACAGACAGACGACAGCTGAGTGGTCTGCCCTCGGAGCTCTCCGCATCACACATGGGGATTACAGAGGACTATAAAAATTATGACTATCTTTGGAATCAAAATTCGGTTAAGCTTTATTCTACTGCCCAGTTTTAGATAGTATAAGTATAAGATAAATACATCTTAAGACATGAGACTAAGGGAATTGGTCTCTCTGCCTCATTTGAAAGCTCTTACTGTAACTGATCAGCTGTTTCCACTGCTGTCATTGTGCAGTCACCCTTGCGGCATTAGAATCATTGCATTTCTTTTTAGTCTTTGTCTCTCAGCATTGAAACATGGCCAATAATAGCTGACAGCTCTGAATCACTGTTGAGCTGCGCTAAGCTGAGATGTGTGCCAGTGCACTGATCAAGCACAAGCATTTCACTGTAATACACATGACAATGAAATTGAACTTGAACCAAAGATGTGTATTGCAACAAAGCACAATTTATATGATTTTGGCCATGTCTGACGAATACGCTTACTTAGTATATTTCGTTCCATGGCTTATAGTTGGATTCAAGATTCTTCAAGATTCCTTTATTTGTCACATGTAATCACAGTCAGGGGTGAAAATGAACTTTTTGGCTCACGTGAGTCACCTGCCAAGGGGACTGTAGATGAAAAAATCTACCGGCCAAGTATATATTTTTTTCAGATAGCCTTCCCAATCTAGTCGGCAATTGGAAATTTTACCTGCATTTGGCAGGTGTTCATTTTTTCAGCCCTGATCACAGTGAAATGTTGCTGCCAGCTCCAAGATGATGCTTAATACAGCTGAACTCTAATACTCAATTCCAAATTTAGTATGATGCATTTATAATATTTAGGTATCAGGTATTAGGTATTTATATTTAGATATCCCCTATCACACTATAACTTATATCACTGTGTATCAACCAAAGTAAACCTAAGCTTGATAAGTACAAGGTAGAGTAGGGTATTTATGTCATATATTAAAAATTACACAGGCTCATTACAATCACAAGAGACAAAAATCACAAGACAAAAAAAATTGGACTTGCCCCTCAAAGACTTGACTTGGTCTCTAGGTCAAAGATTTCTCTGGTAAAATGGCAGTGTAGCCCCCCCCCCCTGAAAACACAGCCGGGGATGTACTTGCTAGGGCAGTTGACAAAGTTTAACCTGCCAAAGCCAGTGATGGTCATGGTACACTTCTGCACTGCCATCTTTGAGTCCGTCCTCACCTCCTCCATAACCACATGTTACGCTGCTGCCATTGCTAGGGACAAGTGCTTGGTGATTGGCTGTAACCTGCCACGCCTCCAGGAACTATACGCCTCCAGGACCATAAAGAGGGCAGGAAAGATTGTGGCCGACCACTGCCACCCTGGTCACAAACACTTTGAATCACTCCCCTTGAACCACTCCTCTCAAGAAGGAGGCTGCGGTCCATCAGGACCAAAACCTCTAGGCACAAAAACAGTTTCTTTCCGACTGAAACTGGCCTCATCAGCAAGGCAAGAGACCCCCACTGACACTGTCTAGCTTGTACATTTTTGTAGATTACACTGTATATTGTATTATATCACTTTGTTATTTTGCATTGTCCCATCTTGTGCTTGCACGGTTTATCATCTATTTTGTACATTTTGGTAGATTGTATGGTATATTATACTGTATCACTTCATTATTGTATTTTGCACTGTCCTGTCTTGTTCAGATTGTACTGTTTATTATTACTGTCATACACCAACAGACCAGGTCAAATTCCTCATAAGTGCAAGCCTACTAGGGATGTCACGGTGTGGATTTTTCCCCACCGATTAATAAACCCATGACAACATCTGCGTTACTGCCAACACACCTACAATAAGAGAGGCCTTACTTTAATATTTAACGTTAGACGTCAGCTGTGACAAGGTTGAACAGAGCCTATTTGAATTTGGTGATTCTGGTATGCCTCCAGGCTTGCCTTCAAATGCATGATCAGAGTAAGGAAAGATATAAACGTTACTGTACACTTGGTCCTGTTTTTATAATCAGAATTCGTTCATTGCCATGCAGCTTTTCTAACACAGCCAATTAGGAATATGCAAATTCTGGTATATTGAAAAACTACATGGCAATAAACTATTCTGATTCTGATTACAAGGAAGCACAGGACAGTGTAACATTTATCTTATTCTTTCCTGACTGATTGTGCATTTGCAGGTAAGCTGTGGAGGCATACAACGCCAAATTGCCTCCATTTCCTATGAATGGAACGATGCTAGAATAGGCAAGAGAATAGGCTGCTATGGCAACAGCCACCAGGTTAGGTTAGCTGAACAACCAACAAGTGGCTAGGTCAACTGAACGTTAGCTAGGCTAGCAAGCCACGAGAGGCTATTAGCCATAACCTTCCCCTCCCCTCTCCTCTCCCTACTCTCTTAATGTAAATTGAAACTGAAATCTGATTCCTTTAGACTCCGCTCTGTGCTGTATTAGCACGCGGTGGGGCAGATCAGACACCTGTTTGAGTTTGATGAGGCGCTGACATGCGAAAATTAATTAAATAGGTAAAACGACGGCGGGGGCGGAAAAGAACAGTGGGTGGTGTTAAAGATCAGTGGGTGGTGTTAAAGATCAGTGGGTGGTGTTAAAGATCAGTGGGTGGTGTTAAAGATCAGTGGGTGGTGTTAAAGAACAGTGGGTGGTGTTTAAAAACAGTGGGTGGTGTTAAAGATCAGTGGGTGGTGTTAAAGATCAGTGGGTGGTTTTAAAGATCAGTGGGTGGTGTTAAAGTAACGCCTCGGTGAATACACGGTGTATGACCCAACACCGAGTAAGTCCCAATGATTGTCACACACCCGACCTGAGGGTGGTGGAATTAGTTCTCCGCATTTGACCCATCCCCTGGGGGAGCGGTGAGCAGCAAAGGTGCCGCGCTCGGGAATCATTTGGTGATTTAGCCCCCCAATTCCAGCCCTTGATGCTGAGTGCCAAGCAGGGAGGCAATGGGTACCATTTTTTTTAATAGTCTTTGGTATGACTCGGCCGGGGATCGAACTCACGACCTCCAAGTCTCAGGTCGGACACTCTAACCACATGGCCACTGAGCTGGTTAAATGTAGGGCATAGATTGTCTATGACAGAACTAACCATTACAGGCAAGCCTACACCCCACTAATAAAGGTCAGGGTCATTTCTCCAATATGATTCTGTATGATATCTTAATTCTGGGTGAATTTTCTGGGTGAATTTCATCATCTCTCAGTCAGTGACTGCACATAGCAAAGTTGAGCCCAGCTGTTCCATTCCCAGCATTCCCACCTGAACTTGCTGAGGGCCACAGCTGACGGCCACCACCTCCTTGATCAGCTTCTTCTCCTTCATCCTGACGGCCTCCTCCACGGCGATCTCACAGAAGGGGTTCATGGAGTGCTTCACGCCGTCTGTCACCACGCCGCTGTGGTCCGGCTTCACGCGGATCTGAGAGGGGGGGGGGGGGGTGCACGGTCATTGATAAGCGACGACAGGGACAAACTAAACTCTCAGCCGGACAGACTAGGTCATGAGGACAGGAAGGGAATGCAGGTCTTCTGCCAGAGCACAGACTGGCCAAGAAGAGACTGGAAGGAAAATTTCCCAGGGAAAATATCTCAAACTATGGTATTCTAGAAGTGTGTCCTGTGCTCAGAATGAATGTGACAGGCATGGGGATGAAATTGTAAAACCTGTCTCTCTACAAAGTATTCAGACAGGATGTTGCTCTACAGAAATAATGATTTCAGAATCTTTGAAAAACACAAGATTTATCAAAATCAATGAATATGCCAAGACAGTTTTCAATCACTAAAACTTTACAATCCTGCTTTATACAGTACCTACATCTATTCGCTGCCAGACGTTTAGCCAAATGGCTACATACATGACTGTTGCTCGTCACATGCACATGCTCTACCTCACCAGACTGATAAGGGTAAGCTGAGGGCAGCATGGGGAGCAGGGGAGGGTCCAAACAGCTAGTTGTACATCAACATACTCTGCAATTGCATGAGGCAACAACTGCCTCATGAGTGGACTGGACAAAACCCAACTGTCCTGAAGATGCAGTGCCGAGCTAAGCTCAGAATTCCATGATGGTCTTGTAGCAAACAAGAATTACATGTAATAACATGCAGAATTCCATGAGGGTGTAAGAGTAAAGAAGAATTACATGTAATATAACATGCAGAATTCCATGAGGGTGTAAGAGTAAACAAGAATTACATGTAATAACATGCAGAATTCCATGAGGGTGTAAGAGTAAACAATACTAATATGTAATAACATGCAGTACAGCACAACCACTGTCCAAACACGCTTACAGCAAGACCGGTTTGAGTTGTAAATCATTGCAGACACTGACAGCTACAGTATCATACCAAATATGCTGAGGACAAGCACTAATGGCCTAAATAATATAAATAATGATTGAACAATGTAATGTTAATTAGTGTTAAACCAGACTCAGTCTATGGGTTGAAGGCTGAATGTTAGACTACTTGGTGAGGAGGTTCAAAAGTGTGCCATGCGCGCAGTCGCCTACAAGTTATAGTAACGTTAGCTAAATTTAGATTGCAGGAATGCTGTCAAATCTGGAAGTTACTAGCTAAGCTAACAGTTAGCTATCCAAAGGTAGTGACATACTTTCTTTTCCAAAGCTGACCATAGACAACAATTGAGCTATTACCTTACTCTTTACTTAACTACAGTAAGTCAATTAACCTACTGACTCTCAAGCAATAGGTTAACGGCATGCTAGCTAACGTTAGTCAGTGCAAAGTGGATCTCTAGTTAGCTAGCTAGCTAACGTGTGTTAGCTAGCCTCGCACAACGTGAAGCGAGCAGACGCTAGTGAAAATCCACAAAAATTGACAGTGAAATGTTGGATTATTTCAATAATAATTCAAGAAGTACCTTCACAGCATAATCGATGACACGCTTAACTCCAACAAGGACGCGTTTGGACATTGTTGGCGACTCTTCGATTTTGCTAGGCACTCAGTCACCGCTATGAACCCAAGGAGAGGTCGGAATGAATAAGGTGATATCCCTGAAGACGAAACGGGCGGGGCTACAATGGACCGCCCACCATTTTATCCAATCAAAGTACATACATCTTGAAGGCTACCAATCAAATCACAAAGAGCAATACGGTGCTCTTGTTTTTTTTGGGAGTGGAAACAAAGCGCAAGAAATAAGGAGTTCCGCTCCTGGGTTATCTGTGGTAAAGTTCATCAACCTGACGCGCGACATGGTCCGTGTGTAGAGAAACAGAATCAGGATCAGGATCGTCTTACGAGGCTAAAAGTTAATGATGTGATGGTTTATTGTTGAATGATTAATTTCTTAGGCCATGAAATATCTTTAAGTGATTGTCTTTCTTTGTGTCCTGGCTTTATTAACCATTCACTCAACTTCTGCTGTGTTGTCTCTTCAGCCACTCTTTTAATTACAGTAACGTTTCTTCTTATTGTTATTGATTATAACAGTTGTAGGCAGGCAATTAGGGGTGAGTTAAATCTGAAAACAGTGTGCACCGTTTTGCTATGGTTTCCGCGTTGAACAACATGTTTCCTCAATAGCCTATAGGTGTGAAACGGTGTGCAACAGGTTTCGAGGTAGGGTTTCTCTTGTTTGGTTGATGTGTCGTGGTGTCCGATCAGCAGACTGATATAAACCCTGCTCAGCTTCCAGGTGCAATGCTTGCATAACACACAGGGTGTTTAATGTTCACTGTTTCTGTTTCAAATTCAACAAACATTTTGCAACGTTCTGTCAGGTCTGAACTCACCCCAGTTAGCATAATATCAAATTAAAATATTGATCATGATCATGTACTTTAAATTTAGATTGCTATCAATTTATTTATGTTTCATTTACACCCTCTCTGCATTTTCAGTCTGGTCAGTGTACTTTCATTCATGTTTAGTCTACATTATATTGTGTTCATGCAAATGGGATGAGTTCAGCCCCGACAAAACGGTTGCAAACCGTTTATTGAAACAGAAATGGTGGTGCGTTGAACACCCTGTGTGTATGCAAGAGTTACATCTATGGCAGCTGAGAAGATAGGGTGGGGTTTATATATCAGTCTACTGATTGGGTAACACCTCTGACACACCCACCAAAAGAGACAAAACCTACCTGAAAACCTGTTGCACAACGTCTTGAGGAAACATGTTGTTCAACCCGGAAACCGTAGCAAAACGGTGCACAATATTTTGAGATTGAACTCACCCCAGGATTGGTTCTCACTCAGTCTTCACCTGAGTATACAGTTCGTAAATCCTGCAATAGAAAATCCTTTAAACCAGAATTCACACCGCTGATTCCACACAAGATTATTTAGACAGTTGTCATGTTAAAACTAAACGTGTGCTGGAACCATAGGGTTCTATGGAACCTTTGTTCAGAGGCTTCTTCTTGTCATACATGGTTTTTAGCACAATTTCGTGTAAAACATCTCACACTACTGAGTTAAAGTAGGCTACACCAAAGTTTGAGACATCTTACCCATTTAGAATCACTCTACTCATCCAAGAGACATGCACACAAGATACATTTCAATAAACATATACTGCACCTTTTATGCATAAAACAACATGTTGGTTGGAGAATTGATAGCTCAATTTTCCTTTCTGGTTCCACGTGCTGTGGACCTTAAGGAGGATGTACAATGTACTCTTCCATCCAAGGACCACACCCGTAACCTTCATCAGCCATTCGGTCCTGTAAGCTGTGTTTTGAGTTTATCTTCTGAAAGCTGTGTCTTGAGTTCATCCTCTGTACGGTCCTCCACATGTCTTCAATTGCATATTAACTGGGGTCGAAAATGCTGCTCTTTCTAGATTTCAATCAGTGAGGCTGACTACTACAAATTGTGCCCTCTCACAAATGAAATTGCTTCAGGTTAGTTGATATAAATAAACGGGACATTGTTTGTAGGCTACTGTAGTTTAGTCAGCCTCATTAATTGAATGTCCAGAAACAGCAGCATTTTCAACCAACCCCACACCTATGTGGATGATAAACGATAAATATACCAATATTATTACATATTCTTGTTTCTTTCACTGTCCTGAATCCATTTCACCCACATACTGTATTGTGGGAGCACAATTTGTAGTTTAACCAGCCTCACTAATTGAACTTGATTGATGTAAAGTAATTTGTTCCTGTAATTATATTAATATAATATATGTGTTAATTATAATGATAATAATATAATTATATTCACACAAAAAAGTTTTCTGTGTGTTTTTCTATCGCATTTGGGACAGAAAGTGCTCTTTACCTCCGCCCCAGCGACAGCGCAGGGCGAGAGGTAATGTTTTCGGTGGCATGCGTGCGTGCGTGCGTGTGTTTGTCTGTTAGCAGGATTATGGAAAAACTACTGGACCGATTTACACGAAATTCGGTGGAAGGTTGTAGCATGGTCTAACACCGTGTCCTAATTGCTTGTGACGCGAGCAACAGAACGCGACATTGCATGCTTGCTGTCCTAACTGAAACCGTTAAATGTCCTGTTCCGTTACGTCATTTGTCTATATTCCCAACTGAAGACACCTGTCAACGCGAGCGACAGGAGGAAAATAGGAACAGGGCGAGCATCAAAAGGGCAGTTAAAACGTTGCGCCGCTTCGTGTTGCGTCGCTCGCGTCCAGTTAGGACATAACAAAAGAAAACAAAGCAATGGAACGCATTTTGTTGCTGACGCTCGCTCGCGTCGCGTGTAGTTAGGACACGGTGTAACTTAAAACCCATTACATTTGGAGCAGATCCGATTTATGGGCCGGGTCCATGGGACGCCCAAACACAGCCGGGCCGGTCATTCACCTCCATTAATTTTTTGGACTACAATTACGCCAAAACTACCAAACCGATTTTTAACTCTGTGGAGTGGTGTATCATGGGCCACCTTTGAACCCCATACATTTTGGAGCGGATCCTAATCACAGGCCAGGTCCACGAATGAAAGCAAAACTTAGAATGAAGCCAGCTCCCTGTGTGGGTGCGCTAGAGACAAGGCGTTTGGACTGGGGTGTGCGGGGGAAACCCCAGAGTGCACCGCACTGCCCCTCGCCGGCTGCGACTCGAGGGGGGCGCCACAGAACTGCCCAAACACAGGCGCCCAAATCACCTCCAGTCATTTTTTGGGCTTTTTTTTTTTTCAGGACCACTTCTCCAGGGTAAAAATGAGTCGGGGAACTCCATCCGTTTATTTCCCCGCAGGATTACACAGAAAAACTATTTAATGAAACTCGGTGGAGGGGTGTAGCATGGGCCGACTTAGAAACCATTACATTTTGAAGCAGATCTGAATTACAGCCTGGATCCACGAATGAAAACAAAACTTAGAATGCAGCCAGCTCTGTGTGTGGGGGTGCTAGAGTCAGTGGGTTTGGACCGGGGTGTGCAGGGGGAGAGTCTGGAGTGCACTGCACTGCCCCACACTGGCTGCGACCTGAGGGAGGCACCAAAGAGAGAGTTTTGGACTTCTCCAGGGTAAAAATAAGCAGGGGAACTCTGCCAACTTGGACTCAGGAGCCAAAAATTCATTGTCAAAGAGGGGGGGGGGGGGGGGGGGGGGGGGGGGGGATGTGGGAAGGTCACAGAGGCAAGGCATAAAGCTCTCGACCTAACAATTGCAGGAATACCAAACATGTCCTCCTCGCAGCACGTGCGCGCATAGAGCGACAAATGCATTCATAGGCGGAGGTCTGTGCTCTTCGGGCACTTTTTCTAGTTTTTCATGTTTTCACAGTCAAATCATAAAAGGTACATTTGTTTTGATTGACCCTTATTTTGAAATCCCTGGCAAGAACGCTACCGGATATGAGTTTCGAGGCAAACTTCCCATTGCTCCGGGGCCGGTCACCGGACCTGCAGACAGCGGTGGAGACCGATCTATGCCTCACGTGTCTGGACTATCTCTCACATGACCCGAGTGTTTGTTCCCGTGATCAACACTTCCATCACCGCCTGTGTCACTGAATATCACATTTTACTCTAACCCTGATGGATATGCTCAAACCGAGTCTGGACACCACTACAAGGTAATGGCAAACTGTAAATGGTATTGCTAGTCTACAGTTTTCAACCTAGCTAGCTGAATAGCTAACATTAGCTTGCAAGAGAACCATCTTAGGCCTGATCTCAAAACTATTTCCTAGAAACTATTGCTCTAGACAAGTGCGTGTAGTTAGATAACCATTTGATTAGCGCGACGTTAGCCATGTTGCAGTTCAATAAAACGTATAGCTAGCTACATTTTATTTCTGTTTTGGCTCACTAGACTCATTAGCCTCCTGTCTAGCTATCTAGCTCTCTTATAGCTAGCGTATAGTAGCGTTACAGCTAACTTGCTATACTATACTATAGTAGACTAGCATGCAAACAACTCTACAGTGTTACACTGTACTTTTTTTGCCAGTCACGGAGTGTGTTAAAATGTTGTGGCTTGCACATGCTATTTCAGCTTTACTTCTTTTGTGTCCAATTTAGTCACGAAAAACAAGAGGAGGAGGTTGCTCAAATTACTGAAGGTAAGATGTTATTGTTGTTATTATTGTGTATGGCTGTCATATTTCAATTCACTATCTAATCATGGTTAATGCATATAGGGGGGAAAGGGAAATTCATGGCCAATGACATGCTCAGACTGTGCAGACACAAACACACATTAACATGCAAATAATGCACATTATTATTGCATATTATTATTATTATTATTATTACCATTATTAAATAACCATCTATAAATATTTAATCAGTATTCATGCAGATCAATATTATAGTCACTGTGGCAGTAGAGGTACTGGATTTCAATCACTCACTGAGGCTTTGATTGCACTTCGGCATCTCCAGCAACGGTAGCTTTTCCATCCTTCTATCCTCTAATGACCTGTCGTTTCTTTTCACAGTAGACAGCGTAGTTGGAGGGGAGCCAATAGCCGTCACTAGCATTCAACAGGCCCCTGCATTCGCGGACCACAATATACAGTACCAGTTCCGCACTGAGGGTGGGCAGGTGAGCCTCTGTCGTGAGATATCTCTTGCACAGTAGCATGTCATGGATGATTTAAGGGCTTGGGCTCCTTAATGTTTTCAAAGGGTTTAGGGACTTCAGGTGCGTGCATCTATTACTCATCTCTCATTAACTGATGTGAATACCTTTCAACGCACTCTTTTGGATTGATTGATTCACTTTTAATGTATTTTTAATGTTTGAGGATTTTGTATAGTAGGCAAGGTGTAATTGTTGATACATTATGATAATTTTTTAAAAAGCAGGACATCGCTGCAATCTGTCTCATTAAGTAAAGAGAACATTCAATCTGAGTCAATCTGACTCATTAAGTAAAGAGAACATTCTCAGTCAATCTGACTCATTAAGTAAATCTCACACATGAATGCCAAATGAATCAAGTAATGGCCAAATCTGAATATAGTCCTTATTCAACCTCAGCATCAGTGCTTAATTAAGTCTCATGTGTGTTTGCTTTGAGGCCAGGCTACAGCACACTGCTGAAAGTTAGAAAGTTGGTGATCAGACAATGTGACAATTTTTTGGGGGAGGAGACTTATTTGGCTGCTCATTCTGAGTAAACACTGCTGGCATGAGTGATCATGTGATTCCAGTCCCCTTCCAGGGCTGTGATGCGCCCGGTGTCACATGTCAGTCAGGAGGGATGTCACATGATTAAGTGGTACAAAATACTGATTATTTTGAACAAACAAGCATGCTTTTCTGGACTTGCTCTTTAAATTGAATCAGCTGCATTCTGCAGCATAAGCATAACGCAGAGATGTCAATCATGAGTCACTGTCAGATGATCTAGGCTGCCCTGCTGGCTAGCTACACCGAACCTCAACGCGAGCTGAACAACTCTGTGGTTGACTTGGAAATAAAAAGTAGTCTCAGTGCTTGCAATGCTCTCAGTCTGGATAGTCTACACAGTTCTCTCTCTCCCCCCCTTTCTCTCACTCTCTCTTTTTCTCTGTCTTCTTTCTCTCTCCCTCTCTTTTTCCTGTCTTCTTTCTCTCTTTCTCAGCTGACGTACCGCGTCATCCAGGTGACCGACCAGCCCCTGGAGGGCAGGGCAGATGGGGGAGGGGCTGTGAGCGTGGTCTCCACAGCCACCTTCACAGGGGCTCCTCAAGCTGTGGCTCAGGTACCAACAACAGCCGACCGCTACAGCCGGACCACTGCAGCGCAAGCCGAGGAACACACACATTATGTTCAGGCTTGTTCTGTGAGGGAAGACACCTGTTAGAACGGCAGTGGGCGCAGCGTAGTAATAGCTGACTGTGCTGAACTCGCTTGAGCTGTGTCTGCTTCCTCAGCGCCCTCCCCTCTGACTCCTCCTCTCTCTCAGGCTGTGATCCAGAACCCCTTCAGTAATGGCGGCAGCCCGGCCGGCGAGGCAGTGGGTGGGGAGACGCGCTTCGCCTACTTCCCGGCCGCCGCTGTGAGCGACGGGGCCGTGTCTGTGCAGGCGACCGCCGAGCCCGCGCTCACGCAGGCTGGGGGTGAGTTCAACACCCGCTGCTGGAGGGGCCACGACCCCAGTGCTGGAGGAGACACAACCATTTCTCATTCAATTATATTCTATTCTATTCTTGTTCAGTTCAATTCAATTCTTATTAAATTCTATTCTATCCTATCCTATTCTATCCTATCCTATCCTATCCTATCCTATCCTATTTATTCTATTCTATTCTATTCTATTCTATTCTATTCTATTCTATTCTATTCTCATTCAATTCAATTCTCATTCAGTTCAGTTCAATTCAATTCTCATTCAATTCAATTCAATTCAATTCAATTCAATTCAATTCAATTCAATTCTCATTCAATTCAATTCAATTCAATTCTCCTTCAATTCTCCTTCTCCCTGCTCCTGTCCCATTCCCATCTCAAGTCCCGAGTAGGCTTACGTGTCATTGTACGTCCTGGGACACTGGTACTTGAGAGCTTCGCCTGACATGGACAAGTCAGTATGAAATAAAAAATCTCATACCAACTCTCTCTTTCTCTCCCGCAGGTCAGTTCTACGTGATGATGACCCCGCCCGATGTCCTGCAGTCAGGCACGCAGCGGACCATCGCCCCGCGCACACAGCCCTACCCTGCGTGAGTATCAGAGATCCCCCAGGGGGAGCCCCGCGCTACCGGACGCTGGGAAGGAGACCCCATTGTCCACCGCAGTCCGAGCCACCTCTGCTACGGAAAGGACACACAAACAAACCCCGCTAGATATTCCATGTCGGGTATCGGCTTGACAGGACCTGCATTCAATAACGCCATTTGCAAAAGTACAAGCTTCCTCAAGCATATCCGATTTTTCTACATTAAAGGAACTAAATTGACTTTTTGACATTTTGAAAGTTGATAAAGAAAATAAAGAAAGAAATATGTTCCCCCTCCAAAACGATTGAGTAGGAATGTGATATCGGCCTTGTAAGAGTGCATGTACAGCATGAAGGGTCTGTGTGGCTCAGACTGCCCTGGTACGGTATCTCCTTCAGCCCCCTGCTTTTCCTTTTGACAGTGATGTCATCAGCTCTGTTTCTGCACTTCCTGTTCCCCTCCCCCCGTCCTCGCCTTGACTTCCCCCTTTCCCTCCTCCGTCTCTTCCTGTCATATCATCACGATTATCACGTTCTCCATCTTCCTCTAATCCCTTCCGATAAGCCTCAATTACGATGAAACAGGAGCGCTTCCTGTCTAGACTCTGATGGCGCTGCAGCCTGGAAGATCTCGCAATACAATGTTTCACCTCCATCATGGCAGCTCATGAGATTAGCAGCAGCAAGAGAAGTGACTCAAATCCTATGACTAATCATGTGGACCATGTTTACGTTCAGAAGCACGTGTGTTTATGTGATTGTGCGAATGTGCTTTAAACGCCATGCCCTTTAACAAGGGTGTTACAAAGGACTCAGTCTGCTAGCGATACTTAAACAACCAAGTCTAAGTACAGGCAGATAAGGTCTGTGTTATTTTGAGGTCATGGTATGTGGTTTGAGGTCATAACATTTCATGATGCTGGCAAAAAAAAAGGCCTGGCTCATTCTGTGGCACGTTCGCACGTTCTGCAATCCAAAACACATGATCTGCTCTGAAATCAGATTAGCACTGGTCCCAGTTTACCTCCTTGTATGTGTTTAACCCTCTCTTACAAGTCTGTGTATCATGTCTCTTTCTCACCAGCATGCTGTACCACGGGGCTGTTTAACCCGACTCTGGGCTCTCAGATAGGGGTTAAAAGGGTCTAAATGCTTTGGTTTGATACACACATTTGAATGATCACACATCTCGGGGCGTATCACATAATTATGTCTGCCCACGCGCCTTGATGATGAAGTCATTCGCAAAACAGGAAACAGTCCTTTTTTTTTTTTTTTTTACCAAAAAGGTTTGTGGTCTGTTACTTGGACGGGGATTCTTTGAGTGTGTCTTGTTTATTGGCATCATGTGGTGGAGGGCTACGCCTATGCTTTCTAGGGACTGCTTTTCACTCATCTCTCAAGGCTTGATCGTGCATTTGTGTGGGATGTTTCTGGGGATTGTAGTTCAGTGTTGTATGTATTTATATATAAGTATTCCACTGCAGTGAGTCCCCCAGTTCTCTCTATCTCCCTGGCCTCACTGTGTCATTCACATTCATAACTAAATCCTCATATTGAAAAAGGAAAAATCCAGGCACTCAGGATGGATTAGATAAAGTAGTAAAAAGCCTGTATTTCATTGGGCTATATGAACATTTCCTTTTTCAAGTCTACATCCCCCTCCATGAGCACCGGTGGTCAGAGGGACACCAGCAGCGCTCCGGTCACCTTTCTCTTTTCAGCAAATCCTCATTGTAGGAGTGAGGGGAGAGGACTGAGTTTCCGTTTTTCCTCAATGAATTGTGGTTTCCCCCAATTTTCTATTTTGTTTTCCAGTCAATGTATTGTTCATTTGTTGGGTCGATTTCATTTTAACATACATCGTATAAGTGAACCCATGACTGACAAAGAAATGTAACTGTGTGAATAAATGAATTGACGAAACAACTCCGCTTCCCTGCCATTCGCAGACAGGATAACGAGGCGCCGCAACACGAAGGTTTAACCTGGTGAGGACAACTTCCACCCCCTCCTCCTCCCCACCCCCCTGCAACCAATAAACCAACCGCACCAGATCACACCGCCCAGACTACACGCCCCCCTATCCCGGGCGCTAATTCCCCTGTGATCGCTCCGGCTCTTGATGTGAGACACGCAGACGCAGCCCCTGCGAGGGATGTTTCATGTACCTCAGCTTTGATGTCGATCTTGATACTGTGCAAGCTATAAGCTGTGTGCGCCTCGTTAGACCTCGACTATCTGGGTGTTCCACTATGAAACAAATGTAGTACGCCACCACAGGCTTTAATCACACTTCAAGGCCGTCTAGCCTGCTTTGGTATTCCACTCTTTTATCGATCGAGTCGAGCACTCGAGTGTGTGAGTAGTGCGTCCCCTATGAATTCCATTGGCAAGATTAAAACATTGCCAATGTATCACATTGTGTATGAACAATATATCACAGTGTGTATAAACAATATATCACATTATGTATGAGTCTGCCTCTGCCCTTTGGGGCGGTTTGATGAGGCTGTCCTGTCACTTAATTAAAGAATACCTCGGGGAGGACGCGCCGCGCTAGAGACAGTCATCTCATTAGCCCCGGCCACAGTCCAATCCGACAGCATCTGTTCCTTTGCCAGCGTCATTTTACAGCATAATGAAGCCTCGGATGCCCTCAGCGGGGTGTTGGGGAAGGACACAGACACCTAAAAAGGAGTCTGCATGTCCAAACAGGCCTCAGTATTCCTGTCACCCCCCCCCCCCCCTCACTCTGTCGAACTGAGGGGTTATTAGTGCTGCATATGTGGCTCCAGCTTTCGATGAGTATTGTTGCCCGAGGCGATACACAGCAGAAACCCCTTGCTCAGTTGTTAGGGGGGGGGGTCATGTGATTAAAGAAGGGTCAAGCTCTTCGTGGGTGTGAAGGATAGTTTGATCATTTTAGATTTGTTGTGTGAAAGGCTGTGGTGTGGTTTTTAGTTTTCACAGTGGTATTTAAAGTGAGCTGCGTGTTTGATAATTGACCTGTGTGCGTGTGTGTGTGTGTGCGCTCGTGCGCCTGCATGCCTGCGTCTGTAGGAAAATGGATGGACCGCGGACGCCTAGAGATGAAAGGAGAAGAGCACAACACAATGAAGGTGAGGCCAGAGTTACCCACAAATCCGCCTGTCATTCCCTGAGTTACCCACAAATCCTCCTGTCATTCCCTGCGTCCGAGCCAGTGCATCATAACCTAGCTTTCAGATCCAAGCTGAAAACACACTGTTGCTTTGGGTCAACCGATCCGAAAAACGTCACATTCCGGCCTTGATGGAGATGAAGATATGACAACGCACCAGTAGATGCTGCTATTGAACTGTTAAATATGCTCTCTCACAATCTTCCCTTCTTCTAATATCTGGGGATTTCCAGCATGTAGGACCAGAGCAGAAAAACGTCTGTTCCTGCAGGAATATTATACCCTCCTGTCATATGTTGTCATGTTTTGTTTTGTCTTGTCAACAGTTGAGAGGCGGCGGAGAGACAAGATCAACAACTGGATCGTTACTCTCTCCAAGATCATCCCCGACTGCAACATTGAGAGCACCAAGACCGGAGCGGTAAAGACTCTGCTTCCTGTCTTATTTGTGTGTGTCCGTCAGAGAGAGACAATCCCAGAAGCATTATTCACTATCCCCCGCGTGCGGGTCGTGAACCCCTCTCTCCGTCCAGAGTAAAGGGGGCATCCTGTCCAAGGCGTGCGACTACATCCGGGAGCTGAGGCAGAGCAACCAGCGGCTGCAGGAGAGCCTGAAGGAGGTGGAGAGGATCCAGGTGGACAACGAGCTGTGCAGACAGCAGGTAAACAAGCCTGGCTCCGTGCGCCGTGGCGTCACCACAGCCTGAACAAGACGACGACAAGGTTCTTACCTTCAAATTAAAATGGGAATTGTTATATTTATCCTTGCTATGTTAAGGGCCCTGTTGTGCCACATAGATTTCAGGCTGTGCTGCAGACTGCTATGTGGGTGTATATATATATATAAAAAAGACAAAAAGTAGGCAGTCGTTTGCTACGGGGAAGAGTGTCACATACTTTATTCCCCTACTGCTTAGGAAGCCAGGGAGGCACTTGGTGATGTATCCTGATTGTGGCTCGTTCCGCCCAACTCTGCAGTGGGGAAGTGGGGACTGTGGCGCTGGCGCCCCAGGGGAAATGTGGTGACGATAACGATGCCTGGAGATTTAATACAAAGCAACTGATACAGAGTTTTTATGGGCAGAACTGTCAAGACTTTGAAGGTTGAGAGGAAGCGTGTAGCGTCACTATGCGGTACTCCCTGGGGTAGGGGCACAGCTATGGTGACACATGGGATTGTTAGCTGAGGCAGAAAAGTTGAGTTTGCAACTTGGAAGTTGCCCAATCCCATTTCTTTTTTTCTTTTTTTTTTACCCCTGCCTCTATTTCAAGTGCCCCTACCCCGGGTGGTTGAAATCTTACCCTGTGAAATGGGACAACCCTTCAAGACCCTCATACATCATCAGTAGTACTATGGCAATAATGGTATCATCACAATGACATTTGCCATTTATCTGATGGAGATAGAAAAGCATGGATGCATGCGGCGCGTTCTCAGCTCATACCTGTGTTTCAATTCATGCTATCAATCGATCAAACAAGTCATCAGATAAAAAAGAGTACTGCTTCATTACCAGGCCACTTCATGACAGAATAGCAGTGTTCTGTAGGCTAGCAGCCTGTGCCCTGACCAGCCAGTCTGCACTGATATTAGAGCTGCAGTAAGAAGTGCAACTTTGCTGCTGGACTAGTTCAGTTTGGGGCATCATATGTCATCACAGGGGGAGGGGGCGCGACATGGAAATATGTCAAAATGTGGGACTGTCATGCATAAATCAGCGTTGTAACGTTAGCTAGCTAACTAGAGACTTCAGCACACTAGAGAGTTTTTGTTATGCTTGTTATAAAGAAAAGGTCTACAATACAGTTGTGGTCAAAAGTTTACATACACTTGTAAAGAACATGTCGTGAGTTTCCATTTATTTCTACAACTCTTATTTTTCTGTGGTAGAGTGACTGGAGCACATACTGTGTCACAAAAAAATCCTGAAGTTTGGTTCTTTTATTTATGAATGTATTATGGGTTTCTAAAAATGTGACCACATCTGCTGGGTCAAAAATATACAGGTACTGTACATATAGCAATGCTAATATTTGGTTACATGTCCCTTGGCCATTTTCACCTCAATTAGGCACTTTTGGTAGCCATCCACAAGCTTCTGGCAAACTTCTGGTTGAATCTTTGACTACTCCTTTTGACAGAATCACTGCAGTTCAGCTGAATTTAATGGCTTTCTGACACTGACTTGTTTCTTCAGCACTGTCCATATGTTATCGATGGGGTTTAAGTCATGACTTAGGGTAGGCCATTCTAAAACCTTCATTCTAGCCTGATTTAGCCATTCACTTTTGATGTGTGTCTGGGGTCATTGTCCTGTTGGAACACCCAACCTTCTGGCTGATGATTTTAGGTTATCCTGAAGAATTTGGAGGTAATCCTCCTTCTTCATTATTCCATTTACACTCTGTAAAACACCAGTTCCCTTGGCAGCAAAACAGGCCCAGAGCAGAATACTACAGTACCACCACCATGCTTGACGGTAGGCATGGTGTTCTTGGGGTTAAAGGCCTCACCTGCTCTCCTCCAAACACATTTCTGGTCATTGTGGCCAAAGAGCTCCATTTTTATTTCCGCTTTGTCCATGTGATCAGGAGCAAACTTCAGTTGAGCCTTAAGCCTTCTGGAGAAGGGCTTTCTTCTGGCACGGCAGCCTCTCAGCCCATGGTGATGGAAAACATGCTTGACTGTGGACACTGACACCTGTGTTCCAGTAGCTTCTAATTCATTGCAGACCTGCTTTTTGGTGGTTCTCGGTTGACTCTTGACCATCCTGACCAATTTTCACTCAGCAGCAGGTGATAGCTTGCATTTTCTTCCTGATCGTGGCAGTGACACAACTGTGCCATGCAATTTATACAGTTGGTTGCATAGTTGATCTTGAGACCTGTAGCTGCTTTGAAATGGCTGGTGACTTTCTTGACTTGTTCAAGTCAATGATCTGCTTTTTCAGATCCAAGCTCCTTTGACTTCCTCACTGTAGTGTTTGTGGCTGAGTCTAATGATTGTATCAAATGAGTCCTATTTAAATGGGCTCAGAGAAGTCATCAGCTGTAGTAAATTATAACCACTCACAATAAGTTAAGAGGCCATGCCACAAAGCTAATTTGATTGACACAACTTTCCACATCACCAAAATCGATAATTCACGTTGCTGTATGTATATTTTTGACCCAGCAGATGTGGTCACATTTTCAGTAGACCCATAATAAATCCATAAAAGAACCAAACTTCATGAATGTTTTTTGTAACAAAGAAGTATGTGCTCGAATCACTCCATCACAGAAATATGAGTTGTAGAAATTATTGTAAACTCAAGACTGCCATGACATGCATGTTCTTTACAAGTGTATGTAAACTTTTGACCACAACTGTACATTGAAACAACATTAAACTAAGATAATACGATGGTTATCATAATTTCCATTGTGTTTTTCCCAGATCGAGGAGCTGAAGAACGAGAACGCCTTGCTCCGAGCGCAGCTTCAGCAACACGGCATTGAGACAGTGGGAGAGACACCGCCACAGTGACAGAGAGAGACCAAGAGAGAGACACTCTGACACTTTGGATACTAAAAGGACAGGAAATAGAGGACAGACACAAAGAATCACTTTTCTGACAGGTGCATTCTCCTCCCCTTTTGTTTTTGTCTTTTCGGGCTGCGTTCTTGCAGCCTGTCGATTCGTTGGTTGCACTTGACTGTTTCAACTCTGCTGAAGCAGCTGCCCCTACATGCTCAAAGAAGAAGAGCTTCTTGGTGTTCATTGAAAAGACCCTTAAGAACTCTTCACTTGTATTTATTTAGTTTAACCTGTGGACATTGCTGTTGACTTATTGTTTTATGTTGTTTTCATTAATACCGTTTGACTAAGTTACTGCTTTTACTCCTGCCCATGGTTGGGTTTCATATTAATATGTTGTTTTAGCTGTTTAACTTATTAGTTTGCTTATTGTCGTTAAGATATTTCCCGGATGGATACAGTACATGTTACACAGTGAAGCGTAAGTTACCTTAGACAGTGTGTGTATTTGAATGAGTGACGCCAGGATGGAAGCACAGAAAAGCACCTGCAAAGCTGCAAAACATTGAATAATCGTCTCAATTTACAAGCTGACGTCTCAAGGATGCGATTTTGAGATGTGTGTGAGGACTATCCCTGTGTTCCCAGGGATGCCGGTTCACACTTCGTTGATAGATCTGTTTTCTCCATAGGAAACAGATTACATAACAGAAACATCCATGTTGAAACATGTTGAAGAGAGGTCTACAGTACAACCGCTGGTGTAAAAACAGAAACATTGTGGTAATCAATAACCCATTAACTCTGTATTTCGGCATTGTGTCTTAATCATGGCCATTATGTACATAAGGGTTCAGGTTGATCTCACCTGGTCAAGTTAATCAGATGCATTATAAAGATGTAGCTGTGTGTGGATGTTATTGAATGCAGGTGATTCATGTGTAGAATATGTACATGTCCAAGAATATCAAAGCATACGTTTTTCCTTCTGCAGTTATCTGACTAAAAGCCTGACCACATAAGAAGCAGAGTGCTTTTCAATTCCCCCCCCCCCAAAAAAACTAATTAAGATGCACCTGTGTCTTTTCTCCCCTCTTTTTTTCTGCGCTTAGACATTATTAAGAAAGAACACGTCTCATTATTATCTTTGGTTACAGTGAAGCGCGTGAGGGCGCACGACTCCTGGTTTAAATGAACAGTCAGGGGTGCCCGGTAGGAAGGTGGAGTGCATAGAGAAGAGGACCGGCACTCACGAGATAGACAGCGTAGTCTTTAAAGGTTTAATGGGCAAACAGACGTATTTCGACTTCAAGCCATCATCAGCGTCCGTTAGCCCATTAAACCTTTAAAGACTAAGCTGTCTATCTCGTGAGTGCCGGTTCTCTTCTCTATGCTCGTTACTGGCTTTGGCTTCGTTTTGGTAACAACAGACGGAGCTCAGTGCACATGTGGAGGAGTACCCTGAGGAGACTTACTTCTTCTTCCTTGTTTGGGTCAGTTGTTTCTCCTCTCCCCCCAGTCTCGGTGCCGAGGGGCTATCCTTCTACCACCCCGAGCCTGGGTGAGGGGTCACCCGGACTACATATCCGGGCACACCTCCAGGAGCCATGTCACCATTTCGTCTTCCACAACCGTCAGGAAGGTTGACTTACTGAAAGACTTCCTGCTCATACCTTGCACCTCACAATCATCTCCCGAACAGGAGTAGATATTGTACAAGACAAACTCAGAAAAGACATTACCTTGTACACTCTCTTCCCACTCTCCATAACAACAACCACGTTGAAATGTGTTGGGTGTATGAAAACATGGGTGATGATGACTTTGTTGGTATTGGAGTTTTTGCATTATGTATTGTTGCTCTTAGTATTTAAAGGACAATGCTCGTTTTTGACAACCTGGACCTTATTTACGACATATTATAAGACGTTTGACTCACCGAGATCACTTTGGTGTAGTTCGGAGGTCTGTAGAAGAAATTTAAAATCCAGCGCGAGCCAGTATATCCATGTAATGGCGGTGGTGGGGGCAACGAGAATGCAGTTTCTAAAAATCTATTTTCTGCCGCGAAACGGTTGTTTTCATCAATCTGTCTTGATGAATCGCTAGTTGTGCTTACAAAGAGAGCATAGGCCTGTTGTGGTATTTCACATGCCTCTGTAATATGATCTTTAGAAACGTCTTTAGACACGAAATAGCTTCCTCACTTGCTCCAGCACGCATGCGCACAGCGTGCTGGAGCAACGATTGCGCGCTGTGCGCATTAGTGCTGGAGCAAGTGAGGAAGCTATTTCGTTTCGAAAGACGTTTCTAAAGATCATGGCATGTGAAAACCACAACAGTTATGCTCTATGTAAGCACAACTAGCGATTCATTAAGACAGATTGATGAAAACAACCGTTTCGCGGCAGAAAATAGATTTTTAGAAGCTGCATTCTCGTTGCCCCCACCACCGCCATTACATGGATATACTGGCTCGCGCTGGATTTTAAATTTCTTCTACAGGCCTCCGAACTACACCAAAGTGATCTCGGTGAGTCAAACGTCTTATAATATGTCGTAAATAAGGTCCAGGTTGTCAAAAACGAGCATTGTCCTTTAAGGGAAATTACAGAGAGAATGGGAAGAGATTAGTAGGATGAAGGGCCCTCATCTGAGTTATTATATTCACTCCCAGAGTAGCTAAACACTACAGAATCAATACAACTCTCCCAGTCAAAATATAATAATTAATATAATAATAATAATAAATATAATAATAATTCCACTTTTACACCGTCTCACTGTGTGATGTGAAAGAGCAGGAGTTTGTTTGTAGTGCTCTGCTGTAGATGCAGAATACCCAACATGTCTAGTGAAGTGGTGTCTTTGAGCAGAACTACCAACCAGAGGGACACACAGCAGTTCTTTTGTCGACGTTTGTAAATTAAGTGTGAGGAAGATGAGGATGAGGAAGTGTGAATGTGTAGTCTGAGGGGAATAATGTGGAAATGCCATTCATCACAACGAAAGTATGTTGGTTATGATTAATGTCTGCTTTTATGCGTCCCCCTTTTTCAAATGGCAAAAAAGCGACCTAACAAGCCCCACTTGCCCCCGAGCATCCTTGCTATTCTCAGGTTAGACTGTAAACATCTTTTTTTCTAATGAAACGGCAGAAAAATAAATGAACAACCTGATCCACGCTGCTTCTTTTTACTCCTTCACACTTTGAATGTCGTCCATGGAAATTTGACTCGCAGCAGTTGACATTATTAATTGATGATTTACTGAGATGGCCTACTCTAGTCTGAGAGGTTGAACTGAATTGATGAATGGTGTATTGCGATTGAATGCCCTCTGTGGAAGATTTAACTCAGTAATAGCAGCAGGGGTCTTGGTCCACAGTGAAAAATGAGATGTCAACACGACTCAGCATTTTGAGGATTTTCCCTCTAAAGATGAATATACATTCTATCCCCGTAGCCACAGGTGGCTTATCACTCAGTCTTGGTTGTCAATCTGTCTGTGAAGCATGCACTGAAATATTACACCCTGAATATTGGTCCTATGCAGTAACTGATTGACATGCGTCAAGTAAATGACTGTGAACCTCTCTTTTTCTCTCCTTGGTCGCAAAAAACACAGACGCACGCACGCCCACATGCAGGTCTGCCCGCTCAGACTCACGCACGCCCACATGCAGGTCCGCCCGCTCCTGATCTCTTGGCCAGTCTGACAGCCGCCGGTCAGACACACACGGGCAGGCAGACAGGCGTCTGTGTGTCCCCTGCTCTTGTTTGAAGTGCCTGATCTCTGATCCCATGTTCCTCTGGTTGGGACATAATATAGTCTCGCGATACCAGACTTTGGAGTGCAAAGACAGACTCATGGGTCTTGGACATATAGTATCTTCTATTTCTACCCCTGCCTTGCCCCCCCCCCCCCTCCCCCGCCCCCCTACACACACACTCAACAATGTGCCATGGCTGCACGGATTCACTGATGTTTTTTTTCAAACCACTTTCAAACTACATGAACACTATTGTCGTTTCTTTGGCGAGATAAATCCCAATCAGAGAGAACAGATGGTTAATGACACGCATGGATACACAATCTACAATACCAGCTCATACTAAGGCCTTGCACACTGAATAGTTATAGCGCTTGGCTTTTTCTTTGTTCTTAAAGATGTTCTCTACCTTTCAGAAACACCCTCAGCAGAATGAATTGTCTCCTAACCTCGGCCAGTCTCCGTCTCTGTATGAGGACTGTTGTGCTTCAAGTGTGCATCGCAGAGCAGAAGAGCTTGATTCATTCTCATTCACAACACTGCGCCTTTCTGACTCTCATCTGTCCAGGGGCTAGGTGAAAGGGAACAGATTAATTTGAAGTTGAACGGTTCAAATCAATTTAACCTTTCCCAAAGTCAGATTTTCATCAATAAATAAATAGTAGAGACTTCACCTTACAAGAAATGCCCACATAAAAACGTGATCAGTTTCTATTCAGTTGTGCAAGGTAAACCTAGTAGTTTACTTCTGAACCAAGTATTTCCTCACACAATTTCCCAAAAGGGTGTCCGTCATTGCATTGTGGGAAAATCCTCACCCCATGGCTTTAACCTTCTATTGATAGAGTACATCAGCCTGTGTTCTATACTGCCTCCTGTGGTAGGACAGAGCAATGGTAAGACATAGACAGAGCATAGACAGCTAGCCGGACAGAGCCTTTGAACATTATTTGGGTTGGTAAGCAACTTTGTTTACTTTTGTTTGCTTTTAACAACCTCATCGTGGGCTAGGTGTAAAGGCAAGATTTGACAGTAAATATTAGTTTCTTTTTCAAGCCATTGCAGAGCTGCTATGCCAAGTTAAGCTTGTGTGAGGAGGATGTGAGAGAGGAGAAGGAGGTGACTGGGGGGAATTGGGTTAGTAAAGAGGGGCTAGGAGAGAGACGGGGCCGTTGCCCTGGGCCAGGCGCGAGAGGTGGAGTGGCGCCTGTCGGGGTGACTGTGTCCGCCTCACTGGAGCCCTGCTGTGTTTGATCAGATGATTCCTCATGATAACACTGGCTGCTCTCTTTCACACGCCTTCCCGCTCACTACGGTTTACATAATCCCCCTCTTACACACACACACACACACAGTCACACACACACACACACACACCCACACACACAGTCACACAAAACACACACGCACACAGTCACACAACACACAGACATGCGTGCCGGCGAGCGCACACGCGCGCGCGCACACACACACACACAGTAATACAAACATTTCCAAAGATGTCCTTTCTTTAAAATGTACAAACCTTATTTTGTCATTTCTGTGTCACAAGCGACTAAGACAGAGTTACACTGACCACTACTATTAATGACCCCTCAATCACACATCTGAAATAAAATCATATCCATTTTAAGTGTAGAGACCCCTTATGTACTAAGTTCCCTCCCCCCATTTTCATTGTACAGTACATAAGCATTAAATGGATGGATGGATTCCATGAGTCCTTGTTGGAAATTCCAACAAGCAGTCATTCATGGTTAGATTTGTTGACTTTGATGTTCTGGTCACACAGTCAACATGAGATGGCAGAAAGGTTATCGGTGAACGAGACAGACTGACGCAGCGGTCCCACAACATGTTATTGCACTTGGTCAAGTACTGTTGTAAAATATGTAAATTATAATTAATATGGCTATTGAAATATTTAGTTATCTATTTCATTGGTGGTTATACACTTTGAAGTCTTCACACGGCACTGTAAGGTTTATTTACCTTACAGCAGTGTTTCTCAACCAGGGGGCCCCTGTGGTCCCTGGCATAATTACAGAGGATCCTTGGGGAAGTGTAATATATATATATATATATATATATATATATATATATATATATATATATATATATATATATGTTTTAAAGCCCATCATATTTAACAAAAATGAATATTGTTTTAAAATGAACCAATAAGCTAGGCTCACTTTAGCGGAACGAACACACTTATTCTTGAAACATAATGATTCACAAATGATCCAAGCAGATAACAAATTAAGTGTCATAGAAGACATAAAATGTGTACAATTTCTACTTTTTCCAGAGCTCAAAAAAGGTTGAGAACCACTGGCTTACGGTATATTGTTAAGAGCCATTAGATCAATGATTAGTAGATCATGCAGAGAAAATATAATCACAGAGATAACTAATGTCAAGTGTAGGTTCAACAATTCACTGTAAAAAACAACAACCCTGAATTCCACAATGAGTGATAAGCAAGTGATGTGTATGTCAGTTTTACTTTCAAAATGACTTGAAATATAATAAAACATGAGTTATTGTGGAGGCTGCAAATCAGTCTCTTTGGATATGCACTTAATTATTGGGAAAGTTTCTTCATGTTAAGTATTCTCTGGGACTGTACCTCCTTAAGGGGACATAAACTCCAAAGAGAACTGTGGGTAAATTATTCAACTTCACAACAGCTTGTCTTTTTTGATCTTTTCACACGTCTGATAATGAACACTGCGAGGCACACTGCTGTGTAATGTTCATGTAAGACTGATATCTACAATATTCAAACACCTGAATTCTGGACTCTCTCACGGCCCTCAATTGAGGCTTCATTCAGCTGCTGTCCTTCCTCTGTCAAAGGTTTTAATTTGGTTAAACGGTAGGAACCAAGGCATTGTAGACATAATTCAAGTGATGGAAATGTATGCCTAATTATTACATTTAAGAGGTTATAATTACATCCTTTAGACCAAGGAGTGGATACTCCAAAGTGGCTTAGTCCCCATTTGTGGAGGACTTTTCATAGGTCAGGAACAGTAATGTGCTACACAGTAATTGCACAGCAGCACTGCCTGAAACTAAGCTTAAACTCCTGTACTTTTCTTCCCAAAATTAGTTTGGTTTTCCTCAAATATGATGTGAAAATATGCGCGCACACAAAAATACAGAAAATGTTGTTTGATTGATGTGATGAGAGGATCTCCCTTAGATACCGTATGATTGCCATCACTGTGAAAGTGTGAAATTAAGCATCTGTAAAAATAAATAAATAACATTAATAATAATTGGGGGCAAGGTATGGGTACAGTTCCAGAACCGAGATAATTCTGTTTTTTCTCTAATTCTATTTTTTATCCATTAAAACACCAACTAACTGTTATGGACAAGAAAGGCCAGCACAGAAAAACATGATGTGGTTTTACCCACTTTTCTGCAAGGTGAATAGTTTACTTTTGAACCAAAAATGTCCCTGGATCATAGACATTCCCCCAAGTGAGGTAACAGTTTACAGGAATGGGCTGGGCATGTGAAACTGATGAGGCAATAGTGGCCATGGTGTACATAAATACTGGCTCAGCACAGTACTAACCACAAGACAGAGCAGAGACTGACAGAGACTGACAAGAGCTGCCAAGAGATAAGTACCATCATCACAGATAAGTACCATCATCGGGTCCAAAGAACTTGAGATCCTTTCCTGAGAAAGGACAACTGATAGCATATCAACGACGAATCAAAACCCACAAGAATGAAGATCTTCAGCATAGCAGTTGCAGTGTCTCTCGTGCTGGCGTGTGTCCATTTTTTGGAAAGCTCTGCAGTCCCCTTCTCCGAGGTACGTTTGTAACCACTCTTCACTTACCTTCAAACATCTTAGTGTTCTTCGGTCAGTATGCTTAGAAGTTGTCCCTTAAAGTGTTTTTTTTTTATTTATTTAGGTGCAAATGGAGGAGATTGAGAAAATTGACAGTCCGGTGACAGGACACGAGCAGACAGGTGGCAGCTCAAATAATTTGCCTACAAATATGGACCATTCACAGGACATGGATGTAAGTTCAGTGTTACCTGTATGTCAATCACTTCCAGCCCAAACCAAATCTGAATTATTTTTTTGTCCTAGTTAATATAGCTGGTGAGAGTTGCTTGATGTGGATTACACTATGAAGAACTATGAAGTGCTGGTGACCATGTGTGCTATGGACAAACAAACAAACAAACAAACAAACAAACAAACCATGTGCTCTTGTCTTGCCTATACAGCTGCCTCTCAGGGTGAAACGCCAGAGCCATCTCTCTCTCTGTCGCTGGTGCTGCAACTGCTGTTACAACAAGGGCTGCGGCTTCTGCTGCAAATTCTAAAGGATCCTGCACTTTATCTCTCTCTTTATTTTTTTATCCATTAATTTATTGAAATACGTCTCCAATCCCCCATTGGTACAGTACCTCTTCATGTTCTCTCCACGTGATTATTATTGAGCTGCATTTGACCTGCATCCTCAATGCACAACCTGTATCTTGTACATAACCATTTTGTATAATTTCTTAGAGCTGTTGTATAGGCCTAGTGACACAGAAAGAAGAACTTTTGACTAATTCAGTATTAGTGGGATACATCTTTTTTCTATTTATTATGTACATGGATTTGATGTTTTCCCTCTGTATTGCTCCTTTTTATATAAATGTGATATACATGTTTAAAATGAATTCTTAGAGAGAAATGATTGACGTAAATAAATATATTGCTAAATAGTAATAGTAGTAGTAGTACTTTATTGATCCCCGGGGGGAAAAACTGTGCAAACAACATTTGTGGTTGCATTTCACAATACAATATCTGATTACTGTATATAATTAAATAAACACAGTAGACACCACCTTAGTGGCTCCGCAATTCATGCCAGCACATCACACCAGCCAGTGACATCACTAGCACAGCGTGCACAGTTTCTGTCTTTGGAGGTTGTGGATGAACTCTACACATTACGAATATTCCAAATTAACATTGGGATTGAGTTTGTTCCTGTTGTAAGCACCGACAACACCTTTAAAAAAAAAAGAGATCAGAATCAGAATCCTTTTATTGCCATTTGTACTTTGTATTTTTTACGACATTGTGGAGCCAACAACATAACATTGTACCAGTGCAAAAACAGGAAAGGACAGTGCAAAATACGAATAAAGTGCAAGACTAGCAGTGTATTTGGCCTACTAAAGAGACAGTGTAGTACTCAGTATAGTGCAACAATTGCAGGGGGCAGGGGAGAGAGTCAGAGGGGAGAGAGTCAGAGAGGAGAGAGTCAGAGGGGAGAGAGTCAGAGGGGAGAGAGTCAGAGGGGAGAGAGTCAGAGAGGAGAGTCAGAGGGGAGAGAGTCAGAGAGGAGAGAGTCAGAGGGGAGAGAGTCAGAGGAGAGAGAGTCAGAGGGGAGAGAGTCAGAGGGGAGCAAGTCAGAGGAGAGAGTCAGAGGGGAGAGAGTCAGAGGGGAGAGAGTCAGAGGGGAGAGAGTCAGGGGAGAGAGAGTCAGAGGGGAGAGAGTCAGAGGGGGGAGAGTCAAAGGGGAGAGAGTCAGAGAGGAGAGAGTCAGAGGGGAGAGAGTCAGAGGAGAGAGATTCAGGGGAGAGAGAGTCAGAGGGGAGAGAGTCAGAGGGGAGAGAGTCAGAGAGGAGAGAGTCAGAGGGGAGAGAGTCAGAGGAGAGAGATTCAGGGGAGAGAGAGTCAGAGGGGAGAGAGTCAGAGGGGAGAGAGTCAGAGGGGAGCCTTGTGGACAAGGCTGATGGCCGAGGGAAAAAGCTGTTCCTGTGTGGAACCGTTTTAGTCTGTGACGACCGCAGCCTCCTGCCAGAGGGGGGTGGTGTGAAGAGGCCATAGCCCGGGTGGGAGTGGGCGGCCATGATCTTCCTGGATGTGACTGGACTGGATTTTCATTATACTTCAGACTTTCCAATTATATAAAAGAAAGGTTTTCCCATTATTTCTATTGGTTTGCCATTATATCTGAGTGGTTCATAATCCAAAACTCTCATTCATCCTCATGGCTTCATTCATGGTGATGTTTACTTTGTAGAGCGGTTTCTAATCCCTGATGTTATTTGCCCTGCAACTGGATGTAGTCTCTACTGCAGAGTCTGGTGAATCGATAGATTCTCTTCAAGTCTATCTTTGAGCATGGTATAATGATCTAAAAAAGAAACATCTTGTTAAAAAAAAATCTAAAAAAGAAAGCAAATGTTTTCTGACAATTAATTCTTTTCATATAGTAGTTGGCTGTATTATTTTGAATATGGGGGCCATTTAATACAGGTGACCAACAGCTCAGCACAGCATTTAAGGCACAAGCTCATTACGGATGGATGGATGGATGGATGGATGGATGGATGGATGGATGGATGGATGGATGGATGGATGGATGGATGGATGGATGACAATGAATCAATGAATATAAAATATCTCCATAACCACAAGGGCCATTATAATAATCTTGGTATCAAATGAAAGCTAACACCTGTGGGGACTGGAGGCTGAAGGCAGAAGTGTCAGAATCAAAATAGATGCTACTATATCAGAGCAAATAGAGCTAGAACATTGTGAAAAAATAAAAAAAATCTAAAATTCAATAATAGCTTAAGAGCTTTTAGAGTGAATATCAGCTTGGATACATGATATATATAGTAGCCCAAATCAACTAGGAATCATTATTCCAATGGTCAGTGCCTGTGCCAAGTTGGTACAAGATGCTAGTAATGTGAGCTAGTGCAACTCTGGATAGGTTTTAGTACAGGTACAGTATGTCCAGGCAGACCACCAAATTTGGAAACGTTCTGACACCATCATCAGTGCCATTTGACCTTATGTATCACACTGAAAAACGAATTATATTTCACTGACATATCACTATGAGTCCTTACCCCAAGTGAAGGAGTTCAAGTAACTGGGGGTCTTGTTCACGAGTGAGGGAACCATGGAGAGAGAGTTTGGCCGGAGAATCGGAGCAGCTGGTGTGGTTCTGCAGTCGCTTTACCGCACTGTTGTGACGAAAAGAGAGCTGAGCCAAAAGGCAAAGCTCTTGATCTACCGGTCTATCTTTGTCCCCACCCTCACCTATGGTCATGAAGGATGGGTCATGACCGAAAGAACGAGATCACAGATACAAGCGGCCGAAATGAGTTTTCTCCGGAGGATGGCTGGGGTCTCCCTGAGAGATCGGGTGAGAAGTTCAGTCATCCGGGAGAGACTCGGAGTAGAGCCGCTGCTCCTTTGCGTCGAAAGGAGCCAGTTGAGGTGGTTCGGGCATCTAGTGAGGATGCCTCCTGGGCGCCTCCCTAGGGAGGTGTTCCAGGCGTGTCCGGCTGGGAGGAGGCCGCAGGATAGACCCAGGACCAGGTGGCGGAACTACATCACCGCACTGGCCTGTGAGCGGCTAAAGATTCCCCAGGCAGAGCTGGTTGATGCTGCTAGGGAAAGGGATGTCTGGGGCCCCCTGCTGGAGCTGCTGCCTCAGCGACCCGACCCTGGATAAGCGGATAAAGATGGATGGATGGATGACATATCACTATACTGTAGGTATAATGTCTATACAAATTATTAAATAATGCAATATACCAATTCACTGGCCCATATACTAGGCCATACTGGGCATTCATTCACAATTCTTTGGTCTACATGTCATGTGACAATGACATGTCAATGGGAGCTATGGAGTGTAATGACTTGAAAATGCTGTCTGATATCAGGCTAACTCAACTGGGATGTGGTGGAAAACATCTCCACAAAGTCCAACAGTAGAGGGCACTGTGCTTCCATTACAGATGCCAGCTGTCACATGACTAGCAACATTTGCTCTCAGAGTCAGATTACAACATACAGTAAGCGAGCAAAATGGAGTTTGGACATAGGTGAAGTGCGCTAAAAAATGTGCAATGCTGTCTTAAAACTTAGCAGCAGTATTACGACAATGCAGGCAGGCAGCAGTACCGCATACACAGTAAACATCCACAAGCCACATTTTGTCTCAGACTGAGTTTAGCCTATTTTTTGTTATTGTAGCCTAACTTTTGTCAACTAGATGTTATGGCTCTAGCCATATGCCCCCCCCCCCCCCATAACGTTACTGCAATGGATATAACGTCTGCCAGTGGAACACACTTTCAAATCCATACCTACCAAAATGGAATGACCAGCTAACAGTCGCTGAATTAAGAAACTTGCTGCTTGACCTTTGAACTTTATCCGACAACGGGTGAGTGAAAATGTGTCCTTCTCTTACCACCTCGCTGTAGCCATTGCCAGTGGTCTCTTATCGGATAGCGCAGCGTCTCCTGTGATTCACTCACCAGCATAACCATATGCTAATCTGGATGATGCACATGGTTTTTAGCCTCTGAATATTAACAAATAACTACGGATAGAAAAAATGCAAATCCGGGCATTATCTGTGCCTTTCCGAATAAAGTAGCCTATTTGTATAAGGTCGCACTCTTTGAAGGGACACTGAGGTCAATTTTTGGCACCCACCTCAAAGAGCATTTGCTAATGAATTCATCCTGTTAGGTCAACATGACTACAAATCAGCTATGGAAAAAACGGAAGCAGCATTCTGCAATTAATTGTCAGAGTACATTTCCAGAGCTTGCCTTTTACCGGTTCCCCAAAGATTCTGACAGGTAATTGTTTATTTATCATGTTCACAAATGTGTAGAAATTAAAATGTATCTGTCAATGCTAGCTAAGTTAGCTAGCTGGCTAGTTAGCTAGCTAATGTTAGCGGTTCACAAAAGTGTAGAAATTGAAGTTGACTAGACCTGTCAGTGCTAGCTATACAGTTAACCACTGTAATACAGTTTACAGTTCCTGCTAATTTTCAAACTAGCCGGAATAGCTCTGAGACTTCAGGTTGATATGGTTCTTATCTGCCCTGTACACAGAAAGGCATCACATCACAGACATATACAGATGGACAAGACGGTCCTAGGTGACACTGCTCAGTCTCTTCTTTCAAACATAATTATGTACCATCACATGAATGTAAAGTAATGTAATGTAACATTTTATTTGAGTGTGAATACCGGGCTGTGGTTACTTAGATGAGACATTAAAAGCATCAAGACAAAGTGCAAGAAACGCATATAAGGTCATATGAAATGAAATGCAAAAATGTCATTTAAAACAAAATGCAGGAAAGATAAAATACAGGAATAAAAGTAACAGTGCAGTGTATTAATTAATTATTATTTGATTGAATAAAAAGCAGCGGCAAAAAGAAAAGTCTTCAGTCTTGATTTAAAAGAACTGAGAGTTGCAGCAGACATGCAGTTTTCTGGAAGTTTGTTCCAGATATGTGGAGCATTAAAACTGAACGCTGCTTCTCCATGTTTTGTTTTAACTCTGCGGATAGAAAGCAAGCCTGTGCCAGACAATCTGAGAGGTCTGAATGGTTCATAACGTAGCAGCAGATCAGAAATATATTTTGGCCCTAAACCATTCAGTGCTTTATAAACCAACAGCAGTATTTTAAAGTCAATTCTTTGACAGACAGGAAGCCAGTGTAAGAACCTCAGAGCTGGAGTGATGTGATCCCCTTTCTTAGTCTTAGTGAGGACTTGAGCAGCAGCGTTCTGAATCAGCTGCAGCTGTCTGATCGATTTTTTAGAGAGACCTGTAAACACACTGTTACAGAAGTTTTTCCAGATCCTGCTGAGACTTCAATCCTTTAATCCTTGATATATTCTTCAGGTGATAGTAGGCTAACTTTGTAATTGTCTTAATGTGACTGTTGAAATTCAGGTCTGAGTCCATGACTACACCAAGATTTCTGGCTTCGTTTGTTGTTTTTAGCATTACTGATTGGAGCTGAGCGCTGACTTTTAATCGTTCTTCTTTGGCTCCAAAGACAATTACTTCAGTTGTATTTTTGTTTAGTTGGTCTGATGTTCAACAACTCGGACAAGACCAACTGTGACTTCTTCCTGCTGCCGGTCAGCACATACACCTCCCAGGAGAGTAACCAGGTCGTCATCAACACTGAGCTGGTCAGGGACGAGCACATCTCTGCTAGGGAGACTTCTGATGGTAGAGCTGCCGGTGACCAGGTGGAGGAACCAAAGGTATCCTGGTCAGATACTGACAACCTGGGCGTTCATGGTAAGGTAGTCTCTCTCCAGACTAAAATATTATGTTGAATCGCAGCGCTCCACATACTACATGATAGAGTCTGTGCCACTTCGCCGCTCAAGCTGATATTCTGAGGGCGTATTGACGGTTCAAAATTGAAAGAGTGACAGGTCGTAGCAGCAAATGAGAGACGCTAGCCCAGGTTAGATGGGCAGGGAATATCTACTGTATCACCTGATCGCGAAAGTCGTTACTGATTGGTGTTGCCAGGATTCCTGCGAAGCCAATGAATTGCCAGGATTTGAGCACCAGATTTTTGCATGAAGTGCCCCAGACCCATCTGTTCTTGGATGTACTAAGCAGCACAGATTGTCTCCCAAGCTCAAAGGACAGCAGAGCTGAGTGGATACATTTTATTTTTTATGGCAACGTTCCCGCTAAAACTGACAAAACACTGGCGGTGTGTGCTAGCCATTTTTTGCCCGATTGCTTTTCCAACCTGCGTCAGTACAATGCAGGATTTTCAGATAAACTCTTTCTGAATGATCAAGCAATAGAACGCTTATTCTGAGTGGTATTTTCAGCAAAAATACTCAAAGACATGTTTTGAGGACCCCAAAGACTTTGTTGAAAATTAGTTGGCTGTGAATCAGCCAGCTGTGATTCACAGCAACAAACAGAACTGATATTTTCTGTAAAAAAGTGTGGTCTGTCGTTTTCATTATTAACCAAGCTGTGTCCAGAAATATGGAGAAAAGCTTGGAATACTGGGGAAATATCCAACTATTCAATTTATATTTGCACTTTCTCTCTACCACAGTCGTGGTTATTGTGTTCTTGGCACAAAGCCAATATTTACCACATGGCTAATTGCAATCATGGGTGTAAATTGCACACAGGTGGCAAAATTGGTGGCGTGTTTGCCCAGGCTCATCATTAGAGGAAAATATTTTGTGGATATGTAAACTGGAGCAGATTGCCGCTGCAATTACAGTGCAAAATATTGAGCTATTACCAGTAATCCATTCTTTCTGGATTTGGACCAATCTGTTTTATTACCCACCAAGAAGAGACTGTTCCATCACCCCCTCTAGTAAACCTGAGAGTGTGAATCTGGGTGGTCAGGGAGAGTCAGCATTGCCAGATGGGAAATGTTGAAGTTCAAATGTCGTACCAGAGGCTTAAAATTATTATATTTTGAGGAAAATTATCATCATAACCAAGTTATAACCAAGAGAAATGTGCGTAAATGTGTAATTTAAAAAAACACAGGCTATTTATGGAGACAACCTTTTTTAGCCTCACAAAACTATTCTCACATCTCATACTTTTGTTTCTCTCTTGCTACACAGATCAATTCCTTACTTCTCATCACAGTACAATATCAGTGACTGTGTGCTTCAGTTTTGCAGTCAGATGAGTGAGTACTCAAGCACTCAACTAAGGGAAGTGAAAATGCTGTGGTGCTGGATAATGGAAGAGTCAAACAACTCTCAGGCAGATCAAGTAGTCTTTCTGGCAGTTGGAAAAGTGCCTTCAAAGTCCTAATTCACATCCAAATGATACACAAAGACCTTGTCTTCACCAGCCATGATTACAGCCAAGCAAAGAGACACAATGGGAGAGGGAGAGGAGTCGCTGGAGCACTCGGCTATAGAGCCTTTTATTAAGGTGCAGTATAAGCTTGACAACGTTTCGATGTCAGTACATCTTCATCACGTCATGAACACCACAGGTGAGGGTGGCACTGTATAGTTTTCTGGTCACCTGACCAGTGAAAAGGGGAGTGCACCATACCTGGGTGAATTCTACCAATAAACAGGCTGTCTGAAATATTCAATAAATATCTTTCTGGCATAACATTCCTGCAAAGTTGTCTTTCTTGATCCATACATTGTTTAGAAAAACCCATTGATTCTAGTAAGATATACATTATATAAACAGTACAAAATCTAATACAGAAAGTAAAATAATACATCACATACACAGGCCTATAGTAGGGGGGGAAATAGAGCCACTTCTATAGGAAGCTATAGGAAACAGGATAGGCTGAGTTCCTTGTTAAAGGACAATGCTCGTTTTTGACAACTTGGACCTTATTTACGACATATTATAAGACGTTTGACTCACCGAGATCACTTTGGTGTTGTTCGGAGGCATGTAGAAGAAATTTAAAATCCAGCGCGAGCCAGTATATCCATGTAATGGCGGTGGTCGGGCACTTAGAATGCAGTTTCTAAAAATCTATTTTCTGCCGCGAAACGGTTGTTTTCATCAATCTGTCTTGATGAATCGCTAGTTGTGCTTACATACTGTAGAGCATAGGCCTGTTGTGTTGTTTTTCACATGCCTCTGTAATATGATCTTTAGAAACGTCTTTAGACACGAAATAGCTTCCTCACTTGCTCCAGCACGCATGCGCACAGTGTGCTGGAGCAACGATTGCGCGCTGTGCGAATGCGTGCTGGAGCAAGTGAGTAAGCTATTTCGTTTCGAAAGACGTTTCTAAAGATCATGGCATGTGAAAACCACAACAGGCCTATGCTCTTTGTAAGCACAACTAGCGATTCATCAAGACAGATTGATGAAAACAACCGTTTCGCGGCAGAAAATAGATTTTTAGAAACTGCATTCTAAGTGCCCCGACCACCGCCATTACATGGATATACTGGCTCGTGCTGGATTTTAAATTTCTTCTACATGCCTCCGAACTACACCAAAGTGATCTCGGTGAGTCAAACGTCTTATAATATGTCGTAAATAAGGTCCAGGTTGTCAAAAACGAGCATTGTCCTTTAAGGCCGAGGGGCTCTAGTGTCTCCAATTTGTGCAAGATGGATCTAAAGGGGAGATTCGGCAGATAATGTCATACTATTCAGAAGGAAGATGTGAAATCGCCTTGCTGTTCATTCCTTTTCAGATAATTGCAGAAATCCTTCCACCTCCACAGCGTCACACGTTTGTGCCACACATTGCATGTGCTATACAAGATGATGAAGCACAAATACAGCTAGTTACTTGCTAGTTACTCTTAATCGACTGCAGCAGAAGTGTCTTGTTGTAGAAGCTGCTGCCAAGATGTTTTTGTGTGACTTTCCAAACTCATATGAAAGGGATTAGGTTATTACGAAGAACAAATCTGCCAATAGACCCATCTACTTAGATGGCCTCCCAGTCCTGGCTATGGCCCACTAGTGATGCTCTTCTGCTGGACTGACTGACTGACTGTTGACTCACTGAATGACTGGTTGACTGACTGACTGGCTATTTGACTGACTGACTAACTGACTGACTCATACCTGACCTGTGACCTCCACTGAGGCCATCCCAGTCCCAGCTATGGCCCAGTAGTGATGCTCTTCTCTCAGTCTAGTGTAGGCTATCGCTAGCCTCTCCCCACAAGCCTCCAATCCATAGATAGTTAATGTGGTGTTTCTATCGGTGGTAGGAAGCCTGAGAGTCTACCACAGACTTTATTATTGACATGGGAGAGCAGGCTAGAGAGAGGATTAGGTGTGTGCTGTGCATACACAAGTTGTTTTCAGTCACGTCTTTGGTCTGTCTGACCAGTCCATCGGTCTTGTCCCTGTCCTCTTCAAAACAGCTGTGCAGACTCATGTATTTTACTTAAAGCATCCAGCAATTGTATGTTAGGCAAACCTTTTTGTGTTATACTTCATTAACATGTTTTTGTTCATTAGTGGGAGTTTTTGTTTGTTTTCTCGTCCCTGTCCACTTAAAACAGCTGTGCAGTCATGTATTTTCCTTAATGCATCAAGCAGTTGTGTATGTTACCCTAACCTGCTGCTGTGGCTTGCTGAGCATGCACACTGCCTGGGGGAAAAAGCTGTTTGGCTAAAACCATCTAAAACCATCAACCAGTTAAACCAGCGAAGACCATCTGAAACCATCAACAAGCTAAGACCATCTAAAACCATCAACCAGCTAAGACCATCTAAAACCATCAACCAGCCTGTTCAAGCAGTTAAGACCATCTAAAACCATCAACCAGCCTGTTCAACCAGCTAAGACCATTTAAAACCATCAACCAGCCTAAGCTGTTTTTTCTAGCAGGGATGTCAATACATTAATCTGTCTTGTTCTGTCCTTGGTCAGATGTCTCGTGTGTTCTATTGTCCACCCAGTAGATAGCTAGCTAGCTTGCTAACGCTAGTCAAACAAAGCTCATTCAGATAGGTCTTGCCAAACAGAAAATGTTTACTAGTCGTGCTGTTAATTTTTGCCACGTTCTAATCCATTCACTTATGCTAACAACGTTAGCGATCAGAACGGTTTTACTGATCAGTAATTATTATTATTATAAATTATCATATTTTGAGGAAAATTATCATCATAAAAGTTATAACCAAGAGAAATGGGCGTAAATGTGTAATTTCAAAAAACACAGGCCATTTATTGAGACAAACAACCTTTTTTAGCCTCACAAAACTATTCTCACATCTCATACTTTTGTTTCTCTCTTGCTACACAGATCAATTCCTTATTTCTCATCACAGTACAATATCAGTGACCGTGTGCTTCAGTTTTGCAGTCAGATGAGTGAGTACTCAAGCACTCAACTAAGGGAAGTGAAAATGCTGTGGTGCTGGATAATGGAAGAGTCAAACAACTCTCAGGCAGATCAAGTAGTCTTTCTGGCAGTTGGAAAAGTGCCTTCAAAGTCCTAATTCACAACCAAATGATACACAAAGGCCTTGTCTTCACCAGCCATGATTACAGCCAAGCAAAGAGACACAATGGGAGAGGAGTCGCTGGAGCACTCGGCTATTAGAGCCTTTTATTAAGGTGCAGTATAAGCTTGACAACGTTTCGATGTCAGTACATCTTCATCAGGTCATGAACACCACAGGTGAGGGTGGCACTGTATATAGTTTTCTGGTCACCTGACCGGTGAGTGAAAAGGGGAGTGCACCATACCTGGGTGAATTCTACCAATAAACAGGCTGTCTGAAATATTCAATAAATATCTTTATACAACGGTCAGTTCTGGTTCTTGATTCTGATTGGCTGGAAGCCGTGTTAAAATACTTTGTAACACACACCTGGGACCGCATATCATTCCATTTTCAGTATTAATGCACTTCCCATTTGATCCAAATGCATTGTATTTGTTGTTGTTGCTTGGCAACCCTTTTGTAAGGGGAACTATTTTGTTCGGCGGAATTGAGGAAATTATGCTTCATTTTGAATAAATCTTAATATTTGACATTGCTGTGTGTTTATTTTACACTAATAGATGTAGTAACCGTTGTATAAAAGCAATAAACCACGAGAGGCCGTGTGTTATAGTGATTTCATAACAGCTAGGGGGGTTTTAGGCACTCCGCTTTGCGTCGTGCCTAACAACGCCCCCTAGCTGTTATAAAATCACTATAACACACGGCATCTCGTGGTTTATTGCTTAATTCTGGCATAACATTCCTGCAAAGTTGTCTTTCTTGATCCATACATTGTTTCGAAAAACCCATTGATTCTAGTAAGATATACATTTTATAAACAGTACACAATCTAATACAGAAAGTAAAAGAATACATCACATCATAATACACAGGCCTATAGTAGGGGGGGAAATAGAGCCACTTCTATAGGAAGCTATAGGAAACAGGATAGGCTGAGTTCCTTGTTAAGGCCGAGGGGCTCTAGTGTCTCCAATTTGTGCAAGATGGATCTAAAGGGGAGATTCGGCAGATAATGTCATACTATTCAGAAGGAAGATGTGAAATCGCCTTGCTGTTCATTCCTTTTCAGATAATTGCAGAAATCTTTCCACTTCCACAGCGTCACAAGTTTGTGCCACACATTGCATGTGCTATACAAGATGATGAAGCTCAAATACAGCTAGTTACTTGCTAGTTACTCTTAATCGACTGCAGCAGAAGTGTCTTGTTGTAGAAGCTGCTGCCAAGATGTTTTTCTGTGACTTTCCAAACTCATATGAAAGGGATTAGGTTATTACGAAGAACAAATCTGCCAATAGACCCATCTACTTAGATGGCCTCCCAGTCCTGGCTATGGCCCACTAGTGATGCTCTTCTGCTGGACTGACTGACTGACTGTTGACTCACTGAATGACTGGTTGACTGACTGACTGGCTATTTGACTGACTGACTAACTGACTGACTCATACCTGACCTGTGACCTCCACTGAGGCCATCCCAGTCCCAGCTATGGCCCGGTAGTGATGCTCTTCTCTAAGTCTAGTGTAGGCTATCGCTAGCCTCTCCCCACAAGCCTCCAATCCATAGATAGTTAATGTGGTGTTTCTATCGGTGGAAGGAAGCCTGAGAGTCTACCACAGACTCTATTATTGACATGGAGAGCAGGCTAGAGAGAGGATTAGGTGTGTGTGCTGTGCATACACAAGTTGTTTTCAGTCACGTCTTTGGTCTGACCAGTCCATCGGTCTTGTCCCTGTCCTCTTCAAAACAGCTGTGCAGACTCATGTATTTTACTTGAAGCATCCAGCAATTGTATGTTAGGCAAACCTTTTTGTGTTATAATTAATTAACATGTTTTTGTTCATTAGTGGGAGTTTGTGTTTGTTTTCTCGTCCCTGTCCACTTAAAACAGCTGTGCAGTCATGTATTTTCCTTAATGCATCAAGCAGTTGTGTATGTTACCCTAACCTGCTGCTGTGGCTTGCTGAGCATGCACACTGCCTGGGGGAAAAAGCTGTTTGGCTAAAACCATCTAAAACCATCAACCAGTTAAACCAGCGAAGACCATCTGAAACCATCAACAAGCTAAGACCATCTAAAACCATCAACCAGCTAAGACCATCTAAAACCATCAACCAGTCTGTTCAACCAGTTAAGACCATCTAAAACCATCAACCAGCCTGTTCAACCAGCTAAGACCATTTAAAACCATCAACCAGCCTAAGATGTTTTTTTCAGCTGGGATGTCAATAAATTAACCTGTCTTGTTCTGTCCTTGGTCAGATGTCTCGTGTGTTCTATTGTCCACCCAGTAGATAGCTAGCTAGCTTGCTAACGCTAGTCAAACGAAGCTCATTCACATAGGTCTTGCCAAACAGAAAATGTTTCCATTGGAGACATAATTTTTTTATCCAGGCATCTTAGTTTTAACAGGTTTATTATAGCTGAACATGTTTTGTTTGCTAGTAGATGGTATTCATTTCGTTCGCGATAACGTTATTGCAGCCAGGCTAAATTCCTCCAGGGAGCCAGTGACAGGCGAGTTGAAAAACTTCACTCCCCGCTAGCAGGAGCTTTGGCCGCTGCTACCGCATCTCGGATAACCCGCTGAGTTCGTGGCTACTATTTCACACTCGCCCTTGATCAATCCCAATACAAAAAAAAATTAAAACTAAGATGCCTGGATAAAAAATAATGTCTCCAATCGATATATTTGACAAAACAGGTTAATATGCAAGCCGGTTTTCATTTCATTGCATTTCACAGAACTTGTTCGTGGACGCGTGTAGGACAGAAAAGCACAACTGCGCAAGTACAAAAGTCACCGGAAAATAGCCAAATGACTACAAATTTAGCCAAGATGGCGCTGTTCAATATGGCTTCACTTTAGATTTCGAATCCTGGGGGCTTGGGGGAGTGTCATGAATGCAATCTGTTCGTGGACTACAAGAAAACATCATTGATACCTTTGACTGCGCATGTCAAAGGTATCAGTGACACGTTTTTTTCAAAGATGGCGCGGTTCAATAAGGCTTCTCTTTAGATTTCGAACTGACTCATGTTTACGAAGCACACCAACGTAGTGCTCTGGTCAGCTGCACTCTCCAGTGAAGTGCTCAAAACGCGTCAGAGCCGGATGTGTAGTTCGCCGTAAAATAACTTAAACGTAAAAAAATATATTAAAAAAATACTTTTGAGAAACTGCCGTTATTGCAATGGAACTTGATATAGTTAGTAGGTTATTGCTTTATCTATCCAAAATGGTATGCATTGTGACTAAGTTAAAGGACAATGCTCGTTTTTGACAACCTGGACCTTATTTACGACATATTATAAGACGTTTGACTCACCGAGATCACTTTGGTGTAGTTCGGAGGCATGTAGAAGAAATTTAAAATCCAGCGCGAGCCAGTATATCCATGTAATGGCGGTGGTCGGGCACTTAGAATGCAGTTTCTAAAAATCTATTTTCTGCCGCGAAACAGTTGTTTTCTTCAATCTGTCTTGATGAATCGCTAGTTGTGCTTACATAGAGCATAGGCTTGTTGTGTTGTTTTTCACATGCCTCTGTAATATGATCTTTAGAAACGTCTTTAGACACGAAATAGCTTCATCACTTGCTCCAGCACGCATGCGCACAGCGTGCTGGAGCAACGATTGCGCGCTGTGCGAATGCGTGCTGGAGCAAGTGAGGAAGCTATTTCGTTTCGAAAGACGTTTCTAAAGATCATGGCATGTGAAAACCACAACAGGCCTATGCTCTATGTAAGCACAACTAGCGATTCATCAAGACAGATTGATGAAAACAACCGTTTCGCGGCAGAAAATAGATTTTTAGAAACTGCATTCTAAGTGCCCCGACCACCGCCATTACATGGATATACTGGCTCGCGCTGGATTTTAAATTTATTCTACATACCTCCGAACTACACCAAAGTGATCTCGGTGAGTCAAACGTCTTATAATATGTCGTAAATAAGGTCCAGGTTGTCAAAAACGAGCATTGTCCTTTAAGAGTTGATATCGATCTATAATAATTTCAACATTTTCTCCCATGCAAAAGATAGGGCGGGTGTGAACCAAACCAGTAGAGGGTGTAGTTTTACGCTTTGGCGCTCTATTCAAAACATGGACTGTATGAGGCTATATGCCTGAATGCTTAGAGCAGCAGGGGGATCGAGCTTATTGAGGTATCCTGTAGGCTATCATGCTTCTCATTTCCTCAAGGCAAGTGGGATTCAACACGACAGAGGTGGGAATATGCACAGCATGCCCATATCTCTCTTTCCTTCTATCTCTCTCCCTCTCTTTCTATTGATTAAACAGGCCCACTCAAAGACCACAGGTGGAATGTGTAAATTGACTGCTATCTCAGAAATAGTCCAAACCACAGTGAACATTGAACTCTGTAAGCCTGTTGACTGACAGTTGACATTAATAGTCCCGCCATAAAATAATAATAAAAGTCTTCTGGCTGGCCTGTATTTTTGTTCGTCACACCTGGGATAATATCTCACACCATATGATTTGCATTTAGATCACCAACCTCTTAGAGGTGCACGCCGTATCAAGCCCATGCGTCGATACTGGTGGGGAATCCTAAAGAGAATGGATGGCGATCGTAATGAAGGAGAACCAGCAACACAAACAGGTCCGCCCGGCTGCCCCTTCTTCCCGGCGCCATGCGGCACCTGGACTCGTTAGTTTTAATTAGCGAGGGGGAGTGATAGGGCTCCACTCCCCCCCCCCCCCCCCCCCCCCCGGTGACACGCTGAGGAATACTGATGCCCACGTCTCCCGTGCCATATTGCTTCACATCCTCCGGGGCTCTGGATGACACGTTCTACACCGACGGCTTCTGAATCTCATCCCTGCTCAACAGGGATGGAATGCGTGCATTGACGGCTGAATGAATAAATAAGGGCATTTATTAATATTTAAATTTGAATGTATTAATTAATGAGTTGTTAACTTGATGCATGATTACATTTCACCTAAATAATTGGAGACACCTTGAAAATGCACATTGGCCAACCGTACTACGGGTGTGTTGATGTAGAGTAACACAGACCTGTAATAAAGGCTTCGGTCATATATTGTGCAGCCAGGTTGATAATGTGCACTGGTAGTTCAGAGGCTCGATCCTGGTTGTCAAATGCTGTTGTTTCTGTGACCCATCCATGCTGTTTTATCTTGTTCATTCTTATTCAAAGCTTTATTTGAAGTGTTCTGTCTCAGAGGGGAAGGTTTCGCTCCAGACAACATCTCTCTAGCGAAGCACAACCCATGATTTACATTGGCTATCGCTGCCTCCGGTCCCTTGACGACACCGCTACCAAACACTCATCTCTAGCACGCTGGGATGGTTAGGACCGTCCTCGACAACCCTACACCCAATATTTACAACCATGCGGGTTGTACTCTGAAGTGGGTGTGGATTTTATTATATTTTGCTAATTAAATCCACTGTTTTCATAATCTTTAGACATGCCAATGGTCATATTAATATGTAAAGTAATATCTTGGCCCAGGCAAGTGGAACTTTTTTTGTTTCTCCATGGATGCCTGAGCAAACTGAGGACGTGTAGACGGTGCACGGCTGTTGTGTGCTCACTCCTCTATCCTTGTGATTGGGCTGCTGGCTGGGAGAGAAGAATTGCATTTGAGGTGAAGCATAGCAATGAGACCAGCTTGTGATGCTCGTCTGTGCACCCATAGGCAATATCCTTCTCTCGGATTTTATAACCAAGCAAGCGCACGCACGCACGTACGCACGCACGCACACACACACACACACACACACACACATACACACACACACACACCCGAAAATCCTCATAACACCATCCAAAATCCTGAAAAAAAGCCATGTTCTTTCACACATATTATCCCACATTGCATGTGTTGCATCCACATAAATCATGTCAGGGTTATTCCAATTCCCATTCCTCCTCTGGGAGAGCTGTGCGTTTGAGTGCCGAGCGTTACCCCTGGGTCCCCGCTGATTATATCAAACAATAAACAACATGGGCTGGAATGCATAAAGAGAGAGAGACAAAGAGAGAGTGGGGCATCTCTCCCTCTGGTTGAACTATGTATGCAGGGCTGTTATCTCCAGGCTCAGTTTAATACCTCCGCCTAAGGAAAGCCACCCTGGGGTGGATAGATAGGGCTTGTCGTTGTTTTACTGGCTCACACCCCCGCCATGCAACAGCAGAGTCCCCGGCATGCCTCGACTCATTGGAAAGAAGCTACAAAGTCACCAATTGCACATTTGTCATTCCCACACATGTGCCCGCATATTCTGTACTGATGTAGTATGTTTAATTATGAGAAGCCATTGATGTCCCACTGAATGTCACACAAAATGCATGATGGTGAGGAGGGCCAGATCTGTTGTGGGGCAACAACTGGACAGACGAGAGACTGTGGTGGAGAGGAGGATGAGGGACAAACTGAAGTCTGTTCTGGACAGCCTGTCCCATCCCCTCTATGATGGGCTGTGGTAGATGGGGAGCACTTTCACGGGCTCCTCCCACCCAGGTGCAATACGGAGCGGTTCAGATGTTCCTTTGTGCCAGGAGCTATCAGACTGTAGAACAGTGCCTGAGCGTTCTGAGTGTTGTGGAGGTGTGCATGTACAGGTATGTGTGTGTGTGTGTGTGTGTATATTACTAGACATATCTATAGAACCTCGATGAACGTATGTATATATATGTTCTCCTAGATACAGTTTACAGACTAGATGTATGCATGTACATATTTGTATTCTATCCGATACTATACTTTACACATGCTATACATATGGATGCATCAGAGAAACCATCTTCCACCAGAAGATCAACACCAGGCACCCTGTCTCCAGTGGCAGTGTCCAGTGCCCCCATGCACATCTAGCCTTCTGCATTTCTGCTCATAATTGGCTCTCCAGGTGCGCCATGTTGCAGTTCCAAGGGCTCAGAGCTACTGCTTCCCTGGGGCAAAAGGTCCCAGATATCAGTTCTGTCATCACATCAGCTATCAATCATCATCCCCCGGTCTCATCCGTCATCATCCACGTTGGGTCAAACGGCATCAGGCTCCAACAGTCTGACCGGCTGAAGGAGGACTTCAAGGCCCTGATTGGCACTGTTCTGGGGTTGGGCAAGACCTACATCATCTCCGGTCACTTCTCCTCTCCCCAATATGGTGACGCCAAATACTCTGCAGATAGAGTAGGCAGGGGTGGTGGGGCTGCTATTTATGTAAAATCTTACCTGTCTGTTTCTGTTGGGAATGCCATTACTATCCCAGAGTGTTTTGACCTGCTTGTATTGAAGGTTGAACTGGGGCCTAGTAGCTCATTGTTTGTGGTTTGTGTCTACAGGCCTCCCAAGGCTGAGGTCAGTGCTATTGACAGAATGGCTGATATATTCTCCTTGTATTCAAATTCTGAGATGATAGTGTTGCGTGATTTTAATCTGGACTGGCAGAGTGTTGCTTCTGGTTAACTGGAGGAAGTGAGTGGTGATCTCTGTCTTTCTCAGCTGGTTGAGTCCACTATGCCGAATCCCAAACATTATGTTAATTCCACCCTTACTGGTTTAATATTCTCTGCTTGTGGTGTTTTTGATTTGGGTATAAGTGACCACTGTCCTACAGCTTGCGTTAGAATTACAAAGCTGGTAAAAACAAGGCTACACATTTTTGTGTGGAGAAATTCTTCAATACCCAAGCCTTGTTAGATGACATTACTGCTATGCTCGGTTGAGTCTGATGACGTCCAAGTCGCCCTTGACGCCTCAAACTCACCAGTTGCGGAAGTGCAGCGCGCACTGCTGTGCTTCACTTCAGCTCCCATGTTAACGAATGCTGCTGTTCTCACCGGCAGCAGGCGCGCGGGGCGGAATTTTCAGCGCGTCCGCATGCGCAATCTCATAGAAATACATTGGATATTTACAATATATTCATCATATCACTACATATGTTTTTCAACCTACTATTGTTATATAATCAAAGCACCAAATATCATCTCTACATGCTTGCATCCTACCATCCAATCAGAAGTCACAACACGCTGTCAACAAATCCTCTCTCGCCTCCCAGACGTCAGTAGCTAACTACTCTCACCCAGAAGACATGGATGACATCAGACTGATCACTGAAGTGGAAAAACGAAGAGAGTTATGATCTAACTGCTGAGTTTTACAGACAACACACGCTCAAATCCGCCTACGCAAACAGCGTCTGTTGCACTTGCGTGGCTGGTGAGTTTGAGGCGTGACTCTTTTGTAAAAACATTGAATTACTTTGTAGATAAACACACTCCTTTTAAGTTGACTAAGATGAAAGATAAAGCTGCTCTGTGGTTTTCTAGTGAGCGGTCTACCTTGTTTAATGATAGGAATTGTGTCTGGTCCCATGCCAGAGAGAATCTGTCCGGTCCCTACTTAAAAAGGGCAGGAAATTGAGAAGTGTCCTGTTTGCATAGACAGCACCAATTGGTCTCTCACAGAGTGACCCCCACTCCCTTTGGTCATAAAAGGGGAGCCAAGATTCTCTTAGAAGTCTGGAATCATCAAATATCCCTGTTATAGTTTCAACATATTACATTTCCCCAACATGCATAATCGACTGATTAATGATTTTAGCTTCCGATTGATACCACACATTGCTAGGTTGACTTAACACCATAAAACCAGTTATTTACAACACACAGTAACACTTCGTTACAAATACAATGCATCAATGCCCATACTTTATTCCCGGGGCTTATTCTCGTGGTGGTTGCATCACATAGTTGGGAGAAAGTAATTGCACTTCATTAAAGAAACAAGACAAAGAATGCTCATACTCCTTTGTTTAACTGTGAGTCTCTGTTGGGCCCATGTGGCCTAACGAATGGATTTATTACGCCAGGGGGGGAAAGAGAGGAGGACCATGGCGAGGAGAGAAAGAGTTAATGGTTTGCAAAATCTCATTTCAAAGAACCAGTCTTTGCTAAAAGGGTTTTGTCAGATTTACTCTGAGTTTGACAGGAAACAGTCTAAACGAACCATGTTCTCCCCTACATGACCTCCCATTGATTAGTCACTGGGTAGGGGGGGGCAGGATGTCCCGGGCATCACCAACATTCCAGTCAGTGAGATGGTCTCACAATATGGTCTGACATGTCCATAATCTGCTACACAGTCCTACCTGACAGATAGGAGCTTCTCTGTCCATCTAGGAGAATTCTCCTCATCCACAGCTCCTCTCACCTCCAGAGTCCCTCAAGGCTCCATTTTAGGCCCTATCCTTTTTTTGATTTACATGCTGCCGCTGGGGTAAAATTTTAGGAAACATAACATCTCTTTCCACTGCTTTGCAGATGATGTGCAGATCTATCTGCCCCTGAAATCAAACGGCAAGGACTCTGTACAACCACTCCTGGACTGTCTATGAGGTCAAATCCTGAATGACATGAACTTTTTAAATAAAAAATAAAGACTGAGATCATTATGCTTGGTCATGACCCCTCAGACTGTACCACTGGTTTGTTGGGCCCCTTCTCCCCAAATATCCGTTATTCAGTCAAAAATCTCAGGATGACCTTTGACAGTACTTTAAGATTTGACAAACAGGTTAGCTCTGTCATAAGAACCAGCTTGGTTGACATATTTGTATTCTATTCTATACTATACTATAATTGATTATTGTAATTCTCTGTATGTCGGCATTGACCAGTCACTGAGGCGTCGCCTGCAGCTTGTGCAGAATGCAGCGGCCCGTCTCCTCACTGGCAAGCGAGAGCGCGACCACATCACCCCAACCTTGGCCTCGCTCCCAGTGCGTTTTAGAATTATTTCAAGATTTTGTTGTTTGTGTTTAAAGCTCTAAATGGACTGGCACCTCAGTATCTTGCTGAACTCCTGCACTTTCATGCCTCAGCTAGAAAGCTGAGATAGCTAAATTATTTCCTAGCTGCAAATTGTATCCTGGACACTTTTCATTCAGGTTTTAGCCCGCATCATAGCACAGAGACAGCACTGGTCAATGTTGTAAACGACGTCAGAATCAATGCTGACTCGAAAAAGCTCTCTGTTCTTGTCTCCCTGGACCTGAGTGCAACGTTTGACACTGTAGATCAAGATATCCTTGTTAGACGACTGGAGAACTGGGTCGGCCTCTCCGGGCCAGTCCTTGACTGGTTCAGGACATATTTAACTGGCCGAGAGTTTTTCGTTGCCCTTGGTGACCACAGCTCAAAGAACACTGAGATGAGACATGGGGTTCCACAAGGATCAGTTATAGGGACCTTACTTTTCAGTCTGTACATGTTACCCCTATGTGATGTCATGAGAAGGAACAACATTAGTTACCATAGCTATGCTGATGACACCCAGCTCTACATTTCTGTGACACCCCTCGACTACAGCTCAATTGACCATTTGATAGAATGTATTGCTGACATACAGTAAATGTGTGGATGTCCCAGAACCTCCTCCAGTTAAACCAGGACAAAACTGAAATATTAATCATTGGTGAAAAAGGTGAAAGAGAGAGACTATCGGTGCACTTAAAAACACTGTCACTGAATACGAAATGCAAGGCAAGAAACTTAGGTGTCGTGTTGGATCTTAGCTTTGAGGCCCATATAAAGACTATGAGAAGGACCTAATTTTATCACCTAAGAAATATTTCCATGGTGAAACCTTTCCTTTCCCAGACTGATACTGAAAGACTAATGCATTTATTACTAATGCTTTTATTACTAGCAAACGACTTCCAGAAAACTGAAGGTCTGCTGCAACTCTCAGTTGTTTTAAATCAAGACTGAAGACTTTTCTTCTTTCTGCTTTTTATTAAATCATATAATTATTCATTCATACACTGCACTGTAACTTTTATTCCTGTATTTTATTTTTCCTGCATTTTGTTTTAAATGTCATTTTTTGCATTGTTTTATATTAGGGGAGAGCAGGGCGCGTTAGACCGTGGGGGGCGTCAGACCGCGGGGCTTTTGAGGTGATCTGTTGTAGCTACACAAACATATTTTGGTGAACACATCTCTCTACGTCATGTCAACCTATCCTGAAGTTGGAGCTACTTTGGGCATCAAATGCGACTTGGAGCTCGCCTTTCTTCTCCTCGATGCGTAAGTAGCTAAACAAAGCAACGCAGTTAGCAGTTAGCTAAGCAACGTTAGCCAGCCCTAGTCCCCAAAATTGTTAGCTACCATGTATTTCTGTATTATACATATATATATATATATATATATGTATATATATGGAGTGAAAACGCCCACTTGTTTATATCTGATACGCTGCACCGCTGCCCCATCTAGTGGCCGAAAAAAGAAAAGAGAAATCAAACTGAGCACCTTTAACAATATACACCAAATATTTTTCAGATTTTCCGTTTCGTTGTAATTTTATATCAAATCCTATCATTTTTTTCTTCCTATAAAACAAAATCTCCCGAGTGCTTACATCAGCAATGCAAGAGCAAGGTCAACCAATAATCTCACAACATCCACCTGTCAATCAACACTATCCATCTATCGAATCTGTCTTTTCCTCTAAACTTTATGTCCCGCCCTTATTGCTTGTTTAAGTTGGAAATACGTCAATATGGAAGTTATATGATCTCAAACATCCGTTTCAGCTGGTCTTTAAACTTGAATAAACAGTAACTAAAATGAATTGGGATTTATTTTAATGGTGGACACGAAATGGTTGCATTATTTTAACAATAAATACCAAGAATATTTTTTTAAATAAATTAAATGTTGATGATAGATGTACTGGGGTTGAGCTCCGGGCTGATGACGTTTGGGAACCTATGTGCCGGGGCTGAGCATATTGCATTTTGTGATAAAAGCATGAAATCTGGTACACTTATACCCAAAGGCATTCCAAAAAGTGGATATTGAGCCATCACAAGTTTTCAATATTCAATATTGATTTTTTTTTTTTTTTGAATACGAGTTTCTCAGCCATCTTGGAAGATCAGACCTCTTAGCTGTTAATACCCTAAAGGGAAACATGCACCATAGATGTCCAAGATCAATGTCAGACCATTTGGACTTGGTTTATTTATGGTTTATTCGAAAAAATGTTTTATAGGATTTTCCAAATTTTCAATCTGCAGTAAAATCCATCATGGGGGAGACTATGGGTTCTTGAGGGTCACAAGCACACCTAGTTTCATTAATTTTAACACTTGTTGTTACTTGACAAAGTCCAGGAAAAGTAATAGTGAAAAATATAAGACAATAAATAGACTCCTACTGTAAATGGCTCCTTTTTCGATATACCATTGGTTATAAGTGTATGAAATGTCATGCTTTTATCACTAAATGCACAATTGTTGTGGATTTCTTAGCTACAAGCAGCTGTAAGCTGCTCCACTATACAGTGTTCATGCAACAATGCATACTCATGTAATAACATAATACTGTAATAGATGACTTAATCTGCTCTCTCTCTCTCTCTCTCTCTCTCTCTCTTTCTCTCTCTCTCTCTCCTTGTCCTCCATCCATCATCACAGTGAATGGCTATTGGCTTGAATCACGCCTACATTCATGTAATGGATGACTCCGATTAGCAGCATATTCTACACAAAACCCCAGCCAGTTGAGTGCTGTAAGGCCACTGGCTGGCGAGGTCACGTGCGACAGACAGACTGATATTGGCAGCCCTCTGTTGGTCCCCGGTGGCTGGTTCTTCTAGCTGACGCTATCACTTCTGTAGGGAAATGTGTATGACTCCCCCCCCCCCCCCCCCCAACACATACACCCACTCCCACCACCACAGCTCCTGCACAAATAACTTCCGCCGGTATACAAAAAAATGGATTTTGGACTGAACCATCCATCCAATCTCCCTCCCCGGTTGGCGTAGTCCTTTTTCACCTCCCTCCAACTCCCTTCAGTGGGATTGGTTGAGTTCGCAGTTGCACACACTGCTTAATGGTGGAAATGGAACCTGCCGCCATTTCTTGCATTTTGGAAACAGAATGTCTGGCTGGGGATTTGACAAATAAAACAAAAAATTATATCTATCTCTCTTTTATCTGAACCAGACAAATATACCAAAATAGACCAGTAAGCAAGTGAATGCATGAATATATTTGTGTAAATAACACCAGAGGTATGTGAGCTCCTCAACTCAGCTCTGAGTGGGGTCTTTATAAGGACCCCCTGCGCAAAGCATTATGGGAAAGCATCAGTGAGAAGGATGTGGTTGGATTGTGCTCTCTGTTTTAAAGTTCCCTCTGTGCATACTGCCTCCTCCATAACTACTTTATAACCCTTGGCTGGTTTCGGAAAGGCTCGAGAGATTTTGCCCGACCTCTTTAATGACAATCATTATCATTTACTTAAGCATGCAGCCTCTGAGTAATCTTGTTCCTTCCCTCATCAACCTATATGTGTGTGTGCGTCTCTGTGTGTGTGTTCGTGTGTGTGCGTGTGCGGGTGCGTGTGTTACCATGCCGATGACTCAGCGTTAAAATGACAGTTTGAGCGATCAATAAACACATTAGCATAACTGCCGTCTCCGCTGCTTCCAGCCTCCAAACTAGGCAGAGACGCTCTGTTCGACATGCATGTCATCGCACGCACACACACACACACACACACACACACACACACACACACACACACACACACACACACACACACACACACACTCACACACACACACACACACACACACACACACACAACCCCAGAGACCCTCCAGCCCCATCCCCTACAATATCCCTGCGAGTCAAAGTTGGTGGGGGAGACACTGATAAGTGAGGCTCTAGAATTAAACACACCTCATCTCCCCCGCTAGCCGACTCAGCTCTCTGGTGGCATACGGAGCGCATAAATCAGCAAGCTCCAACCCAGCCCTCTTCCCCAAACTTCCATCCCTCCCTCCCTCCCTCCCTCCCTCCAAGCCAGGGTTCAGACTGGGCCTGTCGGGCACATCTGTCCCGCCCCCACCCCCGCCGTTCCCCAACTCTGACAGTCGGACATATGCCACCACCAGGCATCTCAGCGGCAGGGTCCCCTCCGGCCCTCTAATGCGCGTCCCCCCTCCAAAACATTCCATCTGTGCCCTGCGCCGTGTGACGGACCAAACGGAGAGGAACAGGGTTTTGGGGGGAAGGTTGAGGGCGGAGGGGAGCGTTACCCCCAGCTGTTTCTGGCGCGGTGTCTCCTGGCTAGAGCAGCCGTGCCAGCGGCGTCCCTAGTTAGCGTTTCCTGTTAAAACGTCCCCCCCCCCCCCCCGCAAAAACAAAACAAATCATCGCCTGACCTCCAGACACCTTAGCTGTTTACCTTAGCTCACCTCACTCACCTGACCTGGTCGCCCTCCAGCCAATCGCTGGGTCTGGTTACAGCACCGAAAGCTGGCTCAGGCTGGAGCTATGGGTCGATCGCTGCACAGAAACCTCATCAACCACCTGCCTTAAAGAGAGCGCGCTTCATTTCCTTTACTTCCTTTAGAAGGGTGGTTAGATTCGTCCCCGAGGGCTGCTGATACTGTATGAAGCCACTAACCCCCATTTTTCTTTACTTTCTAAACCAGCAACCACCTCTTCCTACTTCACTCTCACTGTTGCTTTAGGAGGGCTGATAAAATATTGACTGCCTGGCTGGTAAACTAGCATGACCTTTAAATGTTTCTTTAATAAGCCTCGCACCCTATCATCACCCAACAGAGGTAAACACAGGCAGAGAAGATTTACTGGTGACAATAGCTGGAGGCCAACATCTGAAAACAGTCCACAACACTATTTAGTCATGTTACCGGCTTTTCAAATGATATACTGCAGGTTTCTGTTCATCTGAGAACAGAGAGAGGTATTTGCATTTTGGTTTATATGACCTTTTATGTGTTGCACTTTGTCTAGATGCTTTTAATGTCTCATGTAAAGCACTTTGAATTGCCTTGTTGTTGCTGAAATGTGCTATACAAATAAACTTGCCTTGCCTTAAACAAAACTTTCCATTTGAGATTCGACTTTTTCATGAATTGTGTATTTTAATCACAAACCTCTCCACACTGAAAGTGGATCTCCATCTTGGAATAACTGCAAGACTTTGAGATTTTCAAACCTTTAGGAGGATAGTTTATTCATTCACGGGGAGTAAAAAGACACTGCTACTCTGAGAATACAACACAGTTATATTATACCCACCACACTCTTGGCCGCGGGCTGAGAAACGGACAGATGAAGTGAGTGTTGGCTCAAAGTCTTTCTCAGTTACTCTTCCTGCAAACTACAGAGAAACACAGTCGCAAGAGAAGTTCAGAGTTCCCTTTTGATCCCCTTATTCACATGCAAACAGATCTAAATAACTATCTAGCCCTGCAGCGGAGCAGAAGGCCCAGTATAAGAGGCATATCAGCAATCTCAGTTTGACATGTCCTTCTCTGACCCCTCTCCATGGCAATGTAGACACAAACATCTGCTGAGGAGATCAAAGGACGAGCATATTTGTTTCTCTTTACCATCAACATCATCATCTGTGTATGAAATGTGCTGTATAAATAAAGTTTGATTGGATTCGATTTGATAAATGAATCATAAAGAACATTCTGTTACAGCCTCTACAGTGACACACAAGGCTCCTTCCAGAGTGCTGATATCTCTCTCTACTCTCTACTCTGCCTTCAGAGTCTCTCTTAAAACACAAATCCACTCCGCGCGGCGTGCTCCTCACTCTGCAACGGTTCCTCCGTCTACCAGATTAAAGGCAAAGATGATCCGAACTTCAGTCTTCCTGTGACGCGCAGGCACAGATTTTGCAAATTGATTACCATGTTAGGAAGAAGGGAGGGGAGGAGCTTGATTACCATGAACCAGGAAGGGGGAGAGGGGCATCACACAGGGCATCACTTCTTTGCTGAAAGAGACGTGGAGCGCGGACAGTGGATTCGGAAACGAGGGAGGGAGGAGGAAGAGGAGGAGGAGGAGGAGGGGAAGGGTGAGAAAGGACAGAGGAAGAAAAGGACGATACAATGCTGCTGATTGGGGTGGCTCGAGCTGTCGGAGGAGGAGAGAGGGTGAGGAGAGATGGGAGGAAGAAGAGAGGAGGTCACACCCTGTCAGGCGATCACAATGGAGGAGGCAGGAGACGGGGAGGGAGGAGGGGAGGGAGGGAGAGAGGGGAGGAGGGGATGGATGAGGCGGGAGGGAGGGAGGGAGGATAAGAGGTAGGGAGAGAGGGGTGGAGGAGAGGGTGGGAGGAGGGGATGGAGAAGGCGGGAGATAGGGAGAGAGGGAGGGAGGGAGGAAGGGAGAGAGGGCAGGATGGGATGGAGGAGGCGGGAGACAAGGAGAGAGGGAGAGAGGAGAAGAAGTAGGGAGAGAGGGGTGGAGGAGAGGAGGGGAGGAGGGGATGGAGAAGGCGGGAGACAGGGAGGGAGGGAGGGAGGAGGGGCGAGAGGGGAGGATGGGAGGGAGGAGGCGGGAGACAAGGAGGGAGGGAGAGAGGGAGGGAGGAGGGGAGGTAGGGAGAAGGGGATGGAGGAAATGGGAGACAGTGAGGGAAGGAGAGAGGGAGGAGGGGAGACAGCGAGAGAGGGGAGGGAGGGAGGGAACGAAGAACCAGAATATGGGAGATGTGCAGGAGCGACGGATAGACAAGCATCTTTAAAGTTGTGCGAAGGCAGAGTCACGACAGCCAATAAAAACGTGAGGTAATTCCTCTGACAGCAGGTAAGGCTGGACGCGTGCGGAGCGCTGACAGCAGATAAACAACGCGGTGGATCAAACAATACGGAACCGGAATGTTGCGCTAGAATGATGTTGTTTTTTTTCATGGGGAGCCATAAGGCCACAGCCAGCCCCCCTGTATGAGGCCCGGGCCACGGTCCAGGGCTCTCAGGTAATTTGACGGATTGTGCCACTCTGAAACGCGCCGGTCCCCGGCCCTCCCCCACGAGGGCTCGTTTCCCCAAGCTTGTTTGGCCAGCCTGGCGTGCCGGCGCAAGATGGATAGCGCCTTTCTCCCAGCCTGTCTGTCTCTGAACCCCGTCCCAGACACAAGGTCAGCCAGGGGAGAGGCCTACAGATGAGGGCGGGGGGGGGGGGGGGGGTGGGCGGTTGGAGGGGGGGGGGTCAGGATTAGTGTCAGGATCAGTGTGCATGTGTTCGTGTGTGAGCGCGTGTGAACATTTCTATGCAAAGTAAGAAAGTAATCACATTTCTCTGTGGATGAGACAGCAGCACATAATGTCTGTCCCCCCCCCAAAAAAGTCCTAAAAAACTAATTTCCCCGCCAACTTGGGTAACATAAAACCCTGTAACCGCTCCAGATCTCGAGACGTGTGACAGTAAGCTCATCTCCCAGCTCATACTTCCCTCTCCCTCTCCTCCGCTCGCCTTCTCCCTCTCTTCCTCCCCTCCCTCCCTCCCCCGTTCAATCTCGGCACTGTCAGTCTGTGGCTCTCGCCGCACCCTCAGTCATTGATCAGGGGAGGGAGGGGGGGGTTGGGGGGGTAGAGGGTTCTGCGCCGGGCGGGGGGGGGACAAATCCCGCCGCGCGGGGAGGGAGATCAAACACTTTAATTACCGCCGATGTGTAGGTGGCTCAGACTACAGTCACACAACCAGACCTGGTGGAAGAGAGGCACTGAAGCAGACAGTGGAGCATCAGAGCAAAACGCACGCACACACACACACACACACACACACACACACACTGTTCACACATATAGAGGTATATTCCTCTATGTGCACACGTTTGGAAAAAAAGCCTCCTGCACATATTGGAGGAGCAAAATCAATAGCTCACGCTCTGAATGTTAATGAATGTGAAAAGCGCCGTCAACGCCGTCTCCGCCGACCACCCAGAGATTTATATTCGCTCGTAAACATGCGCTGAAATATGAACGCCTGAACGGACGATCAAAAATCGAGCATACATCGCTACATACCCATATTACACGGCTAAATATGTACAGACGTTACTACAAATGTATATTTTCTCCTCGTTTCAGGCCAGTCTATCATCAGAGCAACAGAGAAATTTGCCCGGCGTCGCCAGCCTGATCTCGCGAGCTCACATTCTATTTCACTCCACAGATCAGTCTGGATATCCATCCGTTCTGAATGTGAATCCATTCGAACCGAGATCAGTTCATGCCAATCACAACCGTTTATCTAATATGGGGCGGGTTTAACGAGAGGACGGAACAGATGAGCGCCGTAGAGGTGTTTTCGCTGATTGGTTGTAGGTCTATCCAATTGCGTCCTGGCATTTTGATCTACGCCCATTGGTAACGCCCCTTGGGAATCGGAAAGCAACTGTGAGTTTCCAGACCCTTTCCCCCAATTCCACCCTTTTTGTGAATTGAGTCTGGCGAAGCCAGGCTACAGAAAACCCCCTCAGATACACAATCTCTCCACAGGCGTTGAATTGCATTGTCAGGACACCCCCAACCTTTATCTGGGGTTCATCCCCCAGTCATTGCATGATCTGCTCGGCCGTAACCTTGCAGATGGAGGTGACATGTAGGACTGGGCCAATGCAGCCTGGTTCTGTGATTGATGGCCCGTCTCACCGGGCCCACTGCTGATTCAAAGCCCCCCCACGGCATCGCGGGAACCGGCACTCCGACTGATCCCACTCCTGCCGGAGGGGACAACTTCCTGTCTCTCAGCGAACCCACCCGTCTCCTCGCTTTTGCCGACCAGCCAATCAGCTGTGAACAGGGAACCAATGGGTGTTGGGCAGGTGGCAGTACGGGTGACATTGTTGGGTGGTTGATAACAAAAAGGATTGACCGAATGGTGAATAAAGAAGGATCTAACAGCTTTGATATCGTCACCTTCTTAAAATAATGGCCTAGTCATATTTTTTAAGTCATATTTTCAAGTTTGTTTTAGGCTATTTTACCAGAGATGGCCAACATCATTGATTTCTTAGGCAAAAAAATAATAATCCTCAGAAAATGACTTGGGCCATTATTTTAAGAAGGTAACGATACAGTCACAGCACTGAACAACAAGTGTTAAATTGAGGAAGGGTCTGTTAACAGCAACATTGACAGATTAACAAAGGCAGTTACGATTGATTCTGACGTGGGCATAATTGGATAGGGAACCACTCTCCAAGGTCAAGAAAGAAGGATGGGAAGAAATACTGAGGGTCTGACAGAAAGAGAGAGAGAGAGAAAGAGAGACTACATGAAAATATGGAGGAAAGAGAGATATGAGAATTGTAGTCCGATGTCAGATTACATTAACTGCCCTGCTCAGGAGAGCGTAGCGTAAACAACTTTTTTTTTTCTCTTCTTCTGTATTTCTGGTTTGATAAGCAAATTAAGTCAATATCGAACTATTAGATTTATTACAAGAGAGGGGTTATTGTTTTTTCTCCTTGAGAGAGAATGTAATGAAAAGAGGCAGTTTGCAATCAAGCAGACATACTCTAGCTCGTTGTTTGTGGCTGTAATTTATATTTTTTTTGTCGATAAACTAGCTAAGTTATTAAAAGAGATAAGTTGACCGTGCTGGTTTTCATCATCTCTCGTGCTCATTCATCTCTTGCGCTCTATATCTTGATTTTATCTCTTCTGTGGCTCTGTGACTCACTGAGGCAGCCAGAAACACATCATCTCTGTTTCGTCCGGCTCTCCCGGGAAAACTGATTCCGTTCTTCACCTTTTTTTCATTAAAAGGTGAGGACTGATATTGTGGATCAATTTCTCAGAAGTGTTTTTCTTTTCATTTACACCAGGCTTTTTTCTTCTTCTTTTTTTTTTTTACTCCCAGAGCAAATACCAGGATCCATCCCAGAATAAGCCGGAGGGAGCGCAGCCCTGGAAGAAATGATGGAGAATGTGAAGGGAGTAAAAAAAGTCATGGGGAACTCAGACGAGAACAGATGGTGGCTTCGACGGTGGGGAGGGAGAGAGAAGAATAACATACATATGTATGTTCCGTAATGTTTGTGCATGTTTCCTCATGCTCGAATGCCGTGACACAACTCAACCATGAGAAATGTGTTGGCAAGGTATCGTATGCCACACCAATGAAGCAGACGGGAGGATTCGGGAGTGAGGGAGAGGGAGGGAGAGGGAGGGAGGGAGAGGGAGGGAGAGAGAGAGGGAGGGAGAGAGAGAGAGAGGGAGAGAGAGGGATAGAGGGAGAGAGAGGGAGAGAGAGGGAGGGAGAGAGAGGGATAGAGGTAGAGAGAGGGAGAGAGGGAGAGAGAGGGATAGAGGTAGAGAGAGGGAGAGAGGGAGATAGAGGAATAGAGGTAGAGAGAGGGATAGAGGTAGAGAGAGGGAGAGAGAGGGAGAGAGAGAGAGAGTGAGAGGGATAGAGGGAGACAAAGGGAGGGAGGGAGGGAGGGAGAGAGAGGGAGAGAGAGAGGGAGCTGTCTTTAGACGAAAGGGAAAGTCAAATGAAGATACTAGGAGGAATGACAGGAGGCAGAAACGCGATGGGGAGAATAGAGGGAACCAATATAGAGAGAGACAGGTGCAGGGAAGGTAGATAAGGGAGGATACAAAGAGAGAGAGAGAGAGCAGCAGAAGGAATAGGAATAGACCACTCAGGTGCCTCATATACGTAGGACAGGGGACATGTATGTGAGGTTGAGACAGAGAGACAAGAACACTGCAAATTGTTCTGCGCTGCCAAGACTTAAAATCTTAGATTTGGAAATATGTGATTAATTATCTTGTTTTAAAAGTCATTTACTAGTTTTTATCTTACTTCTAGACTCAAACCAGCTTATTTTAAGATTTCTTATCAAGTAAAATTATCTTGCTGCATGGATAGATAATTTCACTAGTATTATATAAGTAATTTCTCCTCAAATCCAGGATTTATTTCTTGTTTTTTAACTAATGTTTTTGTAGTGAAGAGAAGAAAGAGGGATGAAAGTGAGAAAGAGAGAGAGAGAGAGAAATAAAAAGAGAGAGAGAGAGAAAAAGAGAGATGTGTGTGCCCAGTGAGTGAAGGGTATGAAATGGAGGGAGCCAGAGGCTGTTGAAGTGTGCCTGGGGGGTGGGGCGCCTGGTCATGCCGTGGAGGGGGCCTGGAGACCGGGGGAGGGGGAGGGGTGGTAGGGTGGGTCACACTGAGTCCACAGAGCCAGAAAGATGAGAGGAGAATAGGGGAGAAGAGAGGGACAAGGCCCATTAACTTAGAGATAGCACCTGACCACAGGGGGGGTGGGGGGGGGGAGTAGTCTTGCTATGCCAGACTTTGGATATCTCCATTGAAAATTGTTGCTTGAACAGCGCCGAAAACCAATGCTACCAATCAGAGCCACTGCCTGTACATCTCCAATAGGGTGAAGACTTTCAGCAACGGAATCTGGACGAATGTCTTCAGTCTCTAGTTGAGCGCAACATTTAGAGACTGACTCGTGAGTCTATGGGGAGGGTAGCTGTCTGGCTCTGAACTGAAGGTTCACCAGGACGACTGCATCAGTCCTCTATGTTCAGGAGGACTCAGAGTTCTGAGGATGACGAGTTATGAGACCTGGTGTAAGTGCGATAGAATTTCATTAATTTCTCTACTGTGAGGTAGATTCAAGATTCCATAGCTCTCATTCTGTAAGAGACTGCTACCAGGAGGTCTAAGGGTTTGTGACCAAGCTAATTAACAGGTTGATGTAGAGACCTGAAATGCCACTTGGTCTGCAGATTTGTAACTAGAGGGGCACTCGGAGAGTGCAGACCGTCGCCCATGATGCATGTCGTCAGCATGTGCAATGACATTAGGGTACTGATACTTAGAGGCGACAAATGTTAAAAATGTCCATGGTGCATCGCTGTTGCGTTTGGCACAGCCAGGGTTGGCCAACCTGGTGCTCTTCAACTCTAGCCTTGTGAGACCATCCTGATCTAGCGAGCTCACATTCAGTTTCACTCCACAAATCAGCCTGGCCTATCTTGAATGATTATTGTGGGTGGGAGAACTTGTCTTGACAGACTAACTCCTTCGGCCAATCAGCGTAACAAAACCTTTGCCAAATGCAGTCGGAAGAACAATGAAACAACGAAAACAGTTTCCTCAGATAACCTGTGCAAACTCTTGTTCTTGTTTAATTGTTATTAAATGAGTCTATTTTTGCAATACTGCACTTATGGCTGTTCTTATTCTACTAACGTTAACATTACTGCTCATTGCTTTGGACGACTGTTTTGCCACGGGAACCAATCAGGGGCTACGTCCTACTGGTGGGAATAACAGCAGTCTGAACACAGTCCAGGATTGGCCTGGTCAAAACATAATCAGAGAATAATTGTTTGAGATACAGGAAAGTCCAGACTGAAAGGCAAACTGAAAGTGAGCTGGCGAGAACAGGATGATCTCATGAGGCTACTTCTGCTCTGCTCTCTGATATATCTCGGCTACCTAGCTCACTAGAAAACTGCATAGCTAACTAATTCACAGCAGTTGATCTTCGCCATGCCATGATTAAATGATGTCGGTTCTAATACCGGCAAAATAGCTAAGAGCAGGTTAGCTCTGCAGCATAAGTTACCATGGCTATATAGCCCGAAAAAAGAGTGACCCACCATCGTGACCCGTGGTGTTAATTATACTTTCTGTTTTGGACATTCAAGTTTTGTTCAATGTTTCCCATTCCCAGGACTTACCTCTAACTCTCTGGCCTGACTTGTGGTAACTTTCTTGTTTTTCATTAAAACCACCGAACTGTCTTCGCCTGCCTCGTTTGTCTGCATTTGGGCCGTGACAACCATCTTTGCAAAGGCTTTTTATCACTTTTATGCATCTGAAGAAAACAAGGCTATCTCTTTATTCTTTTGGATGATTCCTTGAAGAAAACGACAACTCCCTCATAAGTCATGTGAAAAATCACAGCGCTGTTGTGTCACGAGCCGCAGTACAAGCCCCAAACTGATGAGAAAATATGAAACACCAAACTACAGATGACACGTCAAATATCGAACATCAAATATGCCATCGAGTTTATTTTCAAATTTACTGAAACCATGCCTCAGAGCGTGTGCGTCTATTTGCATAGACGCACACTCAGTGCGTGATTGTATATACCTGCATAAACACGAGCATGTGTGTGTGTGTGTGTGTGTGTGACATGTCCAGCCCTTTATTGCGTGAAAAGTAGCCTCAGCTGTCTACGCATTTACATCTGGCCCGCCTGCTGCATCAAGCTGTGTGCTCGCTGGCCAGTTTGCGCCTTCATGCTACAGTAGCTAGCGCCCGGCGCGCGGGGCACTGGAGCGTGACAGAGAGCCAGGCCGGCGGTGACGGCGTCGGTGGAAATGTCTGCCCAGCTTCTCCTAAATAGAACCAGACAGAAACAAAGGCAGAGCCTGGAGATTGAATTTGTAAAAATGGGACAGGGGTGGAGAGTGAAGGTCAAAGAGTTTGGAGAAAAGAAATTAAAGCTGAGGATACACTACAAGATATTATGCCCAATTTTATACACGATTCACAATCCTGCCGAGTCTGTCCTAGTCAGCAGCAGTCTGCACTAGTTGGGGGTAGTCGGAGTGGCAATTTGGCACAGAAATCTGTAAGTGTATGAGGGGTACAGATTTAAATCGGCAAGTGTATGATGAGAACAGACTTCTCCCGATCCGAGTCAGAGCAAGTCGGAGCATATCAAACATGTTTGATATTTTTGAGCAGATTCTGGACTCAATCGTGTAGTGTAAACTCGTCACTTGTTAAATGTGCGATACCCAGTTTTTCAGTAGTCATACAAAAATAAGCAGAAGCCAGTCGTCTAGTGTATACTATACTGTTAAGATTGTGAAAGTCTTCTAGTGTATCCGAGGCCTAAGACTGGGCCTGCCGTTGGAACTGCAGACGGGCACCACTACCCAGATAACAAGCGGATCTGGGCCATATATGGGCCGGAACTAAGCCACAAGTGCCAGATCTGGCCTGTATATGGCCCAGATCCGCTTGCTATCTGGGAGGGCAGGGAAATGCTGCAGTGGTGTAGAGTCTGGCATATGCCATGGCGGCGGGGGTGGGGGGGTGGGTGGGGGGTTGGGGGGGGGCTGGCATTCCCAGACCCCCTGCCTTCAGTGCCATCTCTCAACACAGGGATGCAGAGGGGGGAGAAGATAAGGAGGAGGAGAGAAAGAGGCAGGGTGAGAAAGAGACAGAGAGAGAAACAGAGGGAGGGGTGAGAGAGAAGGAGGGAGGGGTGAGAGAGAGAAAAATAAAGGAGAGAGAGAGACAGAGGGAGGGGTGAGAGAGAGCGAGAAAGAGGGTGGGGAAAGAGAGGGGAGAGAAAGCAAGATAGAGAGAAAGAGAGAGGTGGAGAGAGACCTGGACCTCCCACGAGACGAACACTGTCCTGACACCAGTTACGCCTCCGAAAAGCTAGCTATTCAGTGATGCACAGCTGGACATTATCTATACTAGTGGAGTGAGTTTATATGATTCAACTGGGTTACATTCACCTCCCTAAACTCACTCCATATACTGTACTATAGCTACAGTATCTTAGAGGTTAGGTAGGTCAGAACGGTGTTTGTCCTACGGGAGTCCCAGGTTCAAATCCACCCTTGTGCAATAAAAATACTAAACGTTGAAATCGGTCACAATTGCATAACAAAGGGTTTATTAACCTTAATAAAGCACTTGAAGATGCACAGTAAAGTGCATGATGTGCATGATAAAAGGCTTATTAACCTTAATAAGGCACTGCTCTCACTTTAGATCCAGGACCTTCAAAATGCATAGCAACGTGCATAATAAGTGCATAATTAACGGCTAATACGTATGTATAACAAATTAATAAGGATATTATTAACATTCTTACATTCTTACATAACAGGTTTCTTATAAATATCTTAACTCATCTAACAATAAACTTATTTATAATGCTGTAAAGACATTCATGTTAATAAGCATCTTATAAGGACCTTATTACATATTAAGTAATGCTTATATTACACAGACCTTAATAGGGCATTTTAGAGAATTGTCATCATAGTTTATCATGACATCATTGAAATCATAATTTACGAAGACGTCCTACATGTACCTACTACATAAGTGGATCTCCCTCTGGGCTAGTTCCCATGGCAGCCAGAACATCAAAGCATAAGGATGCTCAATAGTCCATGAGTGTAACAAAAGACCTTGTCCCTGACTGTGCATAATTGTGCAAGGGCAAAATGCTTCCTCTCTGAAAGGCAGAATAAAGCCGTTTCACTACAGCTGATAACAGGGAGTGCATTCAGCCGAGCAGGAGCATTGAGAGATCGCATGTACAGAGCTGGTGAGTCGCCATGCGGCACCGTTCTCAGTGAAATACCGACTGCGCCTTCCTCTTTTCCTTTTGAAGCACCGGTAAGTCATAAAGCCTGCTCTTCATACAACACACACTTGTTTTCACCTGCAAACAAAGTACACTGAGCGAGACCCAGGCCCTCAGCTACAGACGCTGTTCTGTTCAACCAACGTCAAGGAGGACAAGACACCCCTGTTTGCTCACAAGCTCTGCACTTCACCGGACCCAACCGCTGTACAAGGCAAGGCAAGGTAAGGCAAGTTTATTTGTAGAGCATATTTCAGCAACAAAGCAATTCAAAGTGCTTTACATGAGACATTAAAGCATCAAGACAAAGTGCAAGAAACACATAAAAGGTCATATAAAACAAAATGTAAAAAAAAACAAATAATATTTTTTTTACATTAACAAAATGCAGGAAAAATAAAATACAGGATTAAAGTTACAGTGCAGTGTATGAATGAATAATTATTTGATTTAATAAAAAGCAGCGGCAAAAAGAAAAGTCTTCAGTCTTGATTTAAAAGAACTGAGAGTTGCAGCTGACCTGTAGTTTTCTGGAAGTTTGTTCCAGATATGTGGAGCATAAAAATCGTTGATTTGTTCAATGCACTTACTCAGCGCTTGTATGGGATTATAGTCCCCTAGGGATATGGTGATATAAATTTGTGTGTCATCTGCGTAGCCATGGTAACATACAGTATTTTGTTGTTTTCCATAATTTGAGCTAGTGGGAGCATGCAAATGTTGAACAGAAGAGGCCCCAGAATGGAGCCTTGGGGTACTACAGTCCAATATTCAGCTCAAGAGTACAACTGATGGACTGTGTTTGGACGCTAGGGGTATCTGTTGCAGCCACATTAACTTCCTGTAGCAATCTTGTTAGTGTAGCGCAACTCCAACGAGGGCTGCTACTGTCTACAATATCCCTCCTCTTCCTGTTCAGCTCCACGGAGAAGACCTCCCTTCACCCCATCCAACGCATCAGAGACGCTTTGTTCCAGAGACATCTATCTCTCACTCACCCGTCTACTATCTCTTCCTTTCTCCATTTTCTCATTCCCACCGCAGGGGGCAAGATGTGTCATGGGGTGCGAAGTATCGCGGGGGAACAGATAACCATCCACGTTTTTTTCCTTTCGCTTCATCACAGGGCTGACTTCACGGCGAGATATTCCGTGCAAGTGTCAAGGTGTGTCACCCACAACCTCCCTGAGCACCCCTCATTAAATCCCCAGAGCTTCAGACCGGCTTGCCCTCGACCGCTGAGGTGCCGATAAGCCCGTCTGATATTCGGCAATTACCCATCTCGGCCTTTGAGTCCTCCCTGAACCTTGGGCTTCATTGTCTGGCTTTGAACTCAGCTCACATGGATGTTGAAATACTGTACAGCTGTGGAGAGTCCAACTAAATTGCCTTTAATTTGAGATGTGTGGCCCTTACCACTGATGAATAAATTAGGATTCTCAATGCAGGATGAATAATAGATTTAAACATTTTGCCTGGGCATTAATCAACCAGACTAATGAAACAGGACAAAAATACAGACATGCATAAATGATGATTAGTATTGAGAGGTGCAGCTGAGGCTCTCATAAGTGTAATGAATCACCAAAACCCTTTGCATACAGTACAACCGAGAGCTTTTCCATCATGTCAAACTAAAAATTAACAGTCGTCAGAAAAATAAGTCTTGCACTTTTATTTAATTTGGAGTGCCACTATCCCACCCTGCTGGCTTTTCTCTACAAGTATTTTCATAGCAGAGCACCCACAGCCTAAACAGGCAACTAGAAGAGGCGCACCTGTTCTACCTCTCAAAAAAAACAACAACAAAAAAACTGTTTGGTGTTACCGTGAACTGGATAAGGACTCATAAAGGCCGAGAAATACTTCAAGCACACAAAGAGAGTAAAAACCAGTCAAATCCAGTCTGGTTGCGTAAGCAGCCGTGGCTGATCACAGTGAGAATTTGTAATGTCCAATGGAATAGCACGACTCACAAGGATGGATCCCATTGTTTTGTAAATTGAAAATGCGCGCCAGTTCTTCCGAATTAGCATACAGTAAACTCCCCGCAAGCCCCATATAGGGACATGCGACTAAAGAGCTGTGCACAGACGAAACGTTCTTAGGAAGAAATTTACTAACGGAACTTAGGGAGATATTGGTGAATGAGGCCCTCACTCGCAAAAAGGTTGGGTACACGTGGAGGCGGTCAATATTCAAGGTAAACAATCCAACATGGAAAAGGCAAAGGCGAGGTCCAGGAACGGAGCAGAGGTCAGTAATACAGGTAGAGCTAAACACTAGGAAAGCCTCTGGAACGCTGGACACACAGGTGCAGCGACGAACTGGCACATAAAGAGGGAAACACATCCCTAAACACACTTGGAATGGAATAAAACAACAACAACAACAATATTTTACACAAAACAATGAAAACATAACCTAGGGAGCAGGGGACAGAGTGGACAGAACCACTGGAGACCAGAGCCCATGGGAGTAAAGCTCCCTTCTGGCAGACGGTAGAGCTCACAGTGGAGCCGACTGAAGTGAGTTTCACCATGTGGAGCCCGAGGACAGAATTACACTGCCCCCGTCACGGTGAAGCTCTTTAAATAGGAGAAGATGAGCAAACTCCAGCCTCTTTAAACCCACACTGCATCCGGCAGCAGCTGTTCAGTCAGGGTACGAGTGCAGGTGGTGCCCGCAGGCCTCCTCGTTGGAGGTGAGGGACGTCTTCCAGATGCTGATGTTTGGAGAGGCTGACAGAGGTCAGTTCTGGCTCGGGCTCACTCTCACCACCTGTCCCCACCGACACTAACTGTCATTTTCATCGAGGTAACAACACAAATGAATAATCATTACATTTAACCCGATAATATATAATTATGAATGCATTCTGGTTTATTTGGTAGCATTGCACAGTGTGACTGATTTCACTAACTGCATTAGTGTTGTACAAAGTTGTGCTCTATTTGATAGATTCCCCTGCTATCTACCTCGAGCTTCCAGTGGGGAGGCCTGAGGTCTTCCTGGCCCACCTCCTTCTTCTGGGTGGGAGACCTTCCCAGGCAGTAGCCTAGCTCACAAACTAGAATAAGGGCGTCCACAAGGTAAATTGACTCACACAGTGATGTGATATCATGGACATGACGTACAAATGAGCGATAAACAAACTATTGCACAAATGTCACCATTCTGATTTTGTGAGGGTGCCCCGCTCTGCCCCAGGCAAGATGTCGCCCTGGGCCACTGCCTACTGGATGTCACTTTTGCCTAAATCTGCCACTGAGCTGAAGTGACCGTAATGGGTGTCCTCAGAGATGCCTGAGTGTATAAATGATTAGTGGCGAGAAGCAGAGCACCCAGAGTTTAGACAAGACGAGGAAATACTCAGACCCATGGTTTTATGGGACTTGGAGATTAACTTGTGTGAAATATAACAGACTGACTAAGTATACAGATGCAAACTACAGATTCGATCTACCATATCTCTAAATGTCTAATGCTGGGTTCACACACAACAGCCAAAACGGTTTCTGCCCATATTAGTCTGTTTCTTTTGATGTTTTTTTTGTCTGTATCTGTCAATTTCTATTCATTCTCTAAAGAAACCCTCCGTTTACTGACAACGTAATTGATGTGTTTGTACTGATTAAATTTCCATCCGAAGATCCATCACAACAAACTTTCTGAAACTGCTTTAACTGTCTTGGCTGTTGTACGTGAATCCAGCTATATTTTTTTGTTTTATATTTTGCCCGTATCCGTCAATTTCAATTCAGTCTCTATGGAAATCTGTTGACGGGCAGCGTGATTTGCAATTTCGTACAGATTTGATTTCTATCTGAATTCATCCATCACAACAAACATTATAAAAACTGCTTAAAACTGTCTTGCCTGTTGTACGTGAATTCAGTCCCATCCAAGGCAAGCATTGCAAACCCTCTACTGTAACATTCGGCTAATCATCCACAGGAAGGGCACCAGTATTCCACTCACCGAGGGTTGTGTCATGGAGGAATCAGACAGCTACTGTCACACATCAGAAACCTTTTCATTAATCTGCCCAGCTCAACCTTGGGAAGCTTTTCTCACGGCGGTAGTGTTATTGTCTCTCCTCCAGGGAGAAGAGGAGCAGAGACTGGCCTTTCACAGCCGGGGACTAAATGCTTGGGTCCAAACAGGGAAGGGGCCACGGTTCTGTCATTCACTAGTTCTGAATGTGCCCAGCCTTGCCTCGTCCCATCATGCTCTGCTCCGCGCCTCCTCCGGCTGCGTACAAAGAGAGAATCCAAATGCTCAGCTTTTTGCTGTTTGAAAGTCAGGATCCCGTGGCGTTTAAGCTCGCGGGGGCTGGGAGGGGTCAGGCCCGGCGAATACTCGGGAGATGGAACCAGCGGCATTGTGGGAGAGGGGGGATTCCGAATCCAATGGCAACAGATGCCGGCCCCTCGGTTTCTCGTTGCCGACTTTTTAAAGGTCACCGTGCCCCTTTCACACAGCAATTTACATTGATCAGCTCTCTCTCCCACTGCTGTTTATCCACGGCAGGTCTCACCCGGAACCAACCGTATATCATAAATGGATCGTAAATCTGTCAGGGAGAAAAAAGCGGAACGGGCCTCTCTCTTTCGAAATGGAGCAACAACGGCTGGTTTCTTTGTCCTGTCCCTCCGCACGCTGTGATGCACGCCGCCCGGCTCCTCTTCCGTGATTTCCCAGCATGCATTTGAAGGAGATCAAAGCGTCGCGTGCTTCAGAAACAATCGGGCGGCGAATCCCAGCGGTCATTTGAAAATGCTTGTGAAATAAATACATAAATAAATAAATAAATAAATAAATGAAAGGAAATTCTGTTTGACATGTATGAGCTGTGTTTTGCTTTCGGTTGAGTTAATAGACCAACACTCGGTAGTTTAATCATGAAATGGTGTATAATTATACACTTAATCATTTTTTCATTCTCAGACCTGTCAGACAATGTTTGAGCAAATTAACACCTGGTGTGTCTGTGTGTGTGTGAGATAGAGAGATAAAGAGAGAGAGAGAGAGAGAGAGAGAGAGAGAGAGAGAGAGAGAGAGAGAGAGAGAGAGAGAGAGAGAGAGAGAGAGGGAGAGAAGCGTATATCAATCTCTTTATATCTCAAATTGCCTCTTGAGACACTCAGACACAAATAGCTTTTATGGTCACCATCATCAGTTAGACATGTAGCATAACCATGACATGGAAATATCAGTAGTGACCTGTGGGTTTGGTTAATTAACAAGTCTGCATTTTCAATTGGAGACAGGCGTGATTTTGCTAGTTATCACCGAGCTAAAGAGGAGAGCGACAAGTCCCGACGGGGTTTACCTCACCTTCGACAGGTGGCGCACTGTCATGGCGTCTGACTCCCGCGTATAAGCAGCCTTAATGAACGACCCTCCTGAACGAGACACAGGTTTGAGAACGTGCCGTAACGAGCGTGACACGCTGAGAAGCAAATCTGTTCACTTCACTGCGGCACACCGGGCCACTTTATAACCCTCACCTGCTGGGCAGCGCGCCCTGTCTGCTCCTGACAGCTCCCCCGGCGAGGACAACCTTCTCCTGCCCCGAGCGCATGGCCGCCTGCCTGCTTGTTACCGACATGTTCACGAAACACATGCCAAGGACATGGAATGAATAAGACATTTGAATGAATGTGATGTGCATGTTGCTACCCCACAATGTCGTTTGTGAGATATTGGATTGCAAGAAAGAGAGAGAGAGAGAGAGAGAGAGAGAGAGAGAGGAGAGGCTGGGTGTGACACTTCATTGATTGCCGCTGTCATAGAGCCAGTACAGTTCTATGTCAGCGCTGAAGCACTCGATTCAAAAGTGCATCGACAAACGGCGATGGGGCGCTCTGGGAGAGGGCCGTGATTAATTAATGGGCAAAAAACAAGAGCTACGTGTGATGATTAACCACGATCTGGCCGCAGGAGGCGGAGCTGAGACCTGGCTAAAGCCGCCGGCTACCCCGGTACAGACGGGAAGTGAGAGGGAGGGCAGGGCGATCGATACATAAATTGAACTGCGCGATCATGGCGAATATCGCTCAGCGCCACTAATGACAATCCTGATTCGCTTAATTATTTCAATGGGGGCCAATCGGGCTGTGAAAGCGGGCGCGCCTGTGTCACGCTATTAAAAGCAGAATATAGCCTTTCCGAGCAATGGCTCTCTCAAGTGTATTGATGGGCCATGTTAAATGGGTTTAGAGAAGGCGGGGGAGATGCATGACAACGCATGCCGTAAACAAGCAAACATTTAATCATGATTTCATTCCACTTAACAACTCCTAGTGTTGAACAAAAAAATCAATTTAAAATCCATCAAGTAAACTCTCATAGTTTTGAATTGGCTCGCAGATAAATGTAATATGCAAGCATTAACTTGAGAGTTATCTCAACCGTTTCTAAAATCTGAATACCTCACATGTGCACAGGAATGATTGCATTTCTGCTATACCTCTCTCTCTCTTTCTCTCTCTCGTTCACTTTACTTCTCAAACCTTTCCTCTTTTCTCTCTCTGTGTAAAGGCCATCCACACGCAGCAGAAATCGTCTTTTTTTTTTTAAAGGCCCAGATTGATGATAGCCTACCTCGGGCTCGCACACCAGAGACCGTCACAACGTTTGGCTTCGTCAAGGCTTCTTTAAAGATGGATACGCGTGACGCTGTCTTCCCTTGTCTCGTTATACGGCACAAACAGCTGAGCGTTATGGCTCGCTGTGGCATTCATGTATACATTTGCATAAAGATACCTCACTTTAACAAAACAGCGTGCTCTCTCCATCAATGAGATAATTAACGCTAACGTCTTCAGGATAGAGGATGCTTCCTTACTGTTGCTATGGCTCACAGAGGAACGCGGGGATATGAGAAGCTTTCATGTCTCCAGACAGGGATTGACAATAACTGTGTTTTCAGCCTTTGGACTTTGGACAGCCTTTTCAGCCTTTGGACTAGAGTGCATATTTTGATGTAAAATGGTATATTTCAGACCATTGTAGGCCTCTGAGTGAACATAACACAGTTCTGAACCAGAAAGGGTGCTCAGAGAGCACAGGCCTCCGCCCCTGAATGCATTCCGTGGCTCTATGCATGGCAAAATTGAATGGGTTCTTAACTGGCCCATGCTACACTCCTCCACCGAGTTTCATGAAAAGCAGTCTGGTAGTTTTTGTGTAATCCTAGTCCAAAACCGAATGGAGGTGAATGTCTGTCTGGGCTGTGTTTGGGCGGCTCGTGATTCGCTGGGGCGGAGGTAAAAATGACAGGAGGTGAATGGGTGGCCGTATTCGGCTGGCGCGGGGGGCAGTGCAGTGCACTCCGGGCTCTCCCCCCGCACACCCCAGTCCAAACCCTGTGTCTCTAGCACTCCCACACACAGAGCTGGCTTCCTTCTAAGTTTTGTTTTCATTCGAGGATCCGGCCCGTGATTCTGATCTGTTCCAAAATGTAAAGGGTTCTAAGGTGGCCCATGATACACCCTTTCACCGAATTTCATAAAAATCGGTTTGGTATTTTTTGAGTAATCTTAGTCAAAAAAATGAATGGAAGTGAATGGGAAGTCCGGCAGTGTTTGGGCGGCCCGTGGACACGACACGTGATACCAATCCACTCCAAAATTGAATTGGTTCTACTGTAAGTTGGACGATGCTACACCCTTCCACGTTTTGTGTAAATCAGTCCAGTAGTTTTTGTGTAGTCCTGCTAACAGACAGACACACGCAAGCACACACGCATGCCACCGAAAACACAACCTCTCGCCCCAACGCTGTCGCTGGGGCGGAGGTAAAAACAGGAAGTCTTTTATTTGCAACACACTACCGCATCAACTGTGATCGATATGTTCTGTACTCCTTGGTAGCTGGGTCAAAAAATAATGTGTCATTTCCCGGCATTTGTCTCTGCAGTGACGAGCCAAAGGGGAGAGCAATCAAACGCCTACTCTGAGGATACGAGTGGCTCCTGAATAGTTTTAATACAACAAAGTGCAACACATGCTGTACACCCTTCAACCAGGACGAGCGGAGCCACACTTCATCTCCACCCACAACATTACCGTCAGTACGATCATACAGGGCGAAGCGTGTACGCTGTAGCCTAGTGGTATAACACACTGCCAAGACAATGCTTTACAGGATTCATGACACCGCCCTGTGCAAGGCAATTCTGCAAGGTACAATGGCGTCTGTCCGTGAGTCTGTGTGGCACGCCAGACACATCTAATCAACACATTGTTTCACAACCCCAGGGAGGAAGGCCTCACAGAGGAGGGGGGAGAGAGACCCGTTCCAAACTGATCTGAAACCAGTTACCGTGGAACAGAGGAACGGAGTGAAGGTGTGAGAAGATAGAAAGATGGAGGGAAGATAAAGGCGGATGGAGAGGTGGGGGACGGGCGGGCGGGGGGGTCTGTGTGCGGCGGTGGCGTCACGACGATAAGAGGTCGCAGAATCAATTCTGGGCGAAATGAGAACGATTGATTTTCGGGGAGCGCAACAAAGGAAACTGCGTTTAAGTGCGGTGCAGAAAGGGAGGGAGATATACGGAGAAAAGGACGAGAAGCAGCAACGACAGGGTATCTGCATGGGGGGGAAGACTGGAAGAGAGGATGCATGAAAGAGGGAAATAATGTGTGCGAGAGAGAGAGAGAGAGAGAGAGATAGGGATGGCTGGGCAAGATGTGAGAGATTTGCAAAATGCTTCGCTGCTTCCTCCCTGACCCCCCTCCCAACCCTGCCTTTGCTCCAACATTAGCGATTTGATTATAGTCACATGGCTCGCTTGGCATTTACACACACGGCAGCTAGAAATGAAAGCGTTTGTGCATTGACTGGATTAATCAATTGAAACGTTTTTTTTCCCCGTCTCTCTGTCTGTTTCTCGCCCCCCCCCCTTGCCTCCCCTTTCCTCACCCTCTCTCTCTCTCTCTCTCTCTCTATCCATACCCCAGGCAGAATCCAAGGTCGCCATCCTCATTAACTTCCTGGCTCACTCTCACTCACCTCCGACTAGCTTCACCTCAGCTGCTACTCATTACCACCAGATCAGCCGGACGGGAGGAGGAGAGGAGGAGAGGAGGAGAGGGACTAGTGGAAGAGAGAGGGAGAGGGAGGGAGAAAGAGAGAGAGAAGGAGGGAGAGGAAGCGAGAGAGAGTTTAGTCTTTCAGCAGGCCGAAATGAAAAAAAAGGATGAGAAGCAGACAGACAGACAGGTGCAGAGTCCATTAGGGAAGGGAGGAGTGGCTGAGAGGATGAGTGAGCCAATCAGAAACCGCCGTGCACAATACTTACAACTATAGCACTTGGCGTGGTATGATTTGATAGATATCCACCTCTGAACCCCAGCTATTCATCAATGCTGTCTTTCCTGGGGCCTGAGGTCTACCGATTCAACGCGCAGAACCCTCTATCAATAAGACATTGATTAATCCTAATCCTAATTTTTCCAGAGTCAAAGTTCAATAATCCCCGCAAAACGCATCATCAATTAATTGTGACTGATTTAAGTGCAACGATTATGGACACAAATGGATCTAAAAGTCCCGGCACTTCATATTATTATAATGAGATATGTTTGTTTTTTTCTTCCGACCACTGAAAATGTTCTCCGTTTGCATCTAACCCGTTTTCCTCAGAGACAGACGGGACTTGGCGGGTGATGTACGGCACCGGGGCCTCATCTTAAGCATCGTCTGCGATGGCGTTTTTTACGAAGAGAGCGGGTTTTCTGGGGCGTGACGGAGTTCGGAGCTCGGAGCGAGGACAGGAGCAAGTGTAGGAGAGCCCGGTGACCCCTGCTGACCCTTCGGATTACACACCGTGCTCACGGGACCGCGAAGATGAAGAGAGAGGAGTGGAGGAGGGGAGGAGGGGAGGACAGGAGGAGGAGGAGGAGGAGGAGGAGGGCAGAGATGTGAAGTAAGCCGTCCAATATAGTCCCAAAATACTGAGGGTGAGATAAGGAGAAATTTGAGTTTTCTGCACTGGCACTTGAGAACATGAATGCTATTGGTACCGGATTTGTACCAATTTGATTTCCATACAAAGAACTGCAGGAACTGAATTGTATTCCAACTGCCGTATTCACCTGAAGATTGAAAAAAGTACAGGTCAACTGAAAATACGAAACACGGAGAAATAGGTTAATAGACAGCAAGAAGGAAGGGAGAGAGAGAGAGGGGAGAGAAAGAGCAAGGGAGGGAGGGAGGGAGAGAGGGAGGGAGGGAGAGGCGGCAGACATGATTAAATTCCATCATCTGGGCCTATTACACCTCAGCCTGCTGCTTTAATCCAGCTTCAAGGCCACACACTCAGGAATGCTCCGGCTCTGCTCTAGCTAACATTACCCTTAAAAGGTAGCTCTTTCCCCATCGTGTCTCGTCACACATTTACCAGTCAGAAGCCACGCTGCCTGAGGCGAATCAAGGAATTAAACGCAAACTCAAGAGATTCAAATATTTAAAACAGCACTTTCACCAAGAGGGAGTACTACACCGTTTCCTTTTGGTCACTAAAGAAGAAGAGGCTCCTCAGAACCCCCCTGGCCATCAGGACCCATGGCCGTCCTGTGCGTGCCTGTGCCTGTGCAACTCATTACAGAATTCCTTATGAAGGCTATTGCCCTAAATGTATTAAATAAAATGAATTTACTCATACAATAATTAATTGAAACAATTCCCCTTCCTTAATAGTCCAAATGATAAATAGTAGGTAAACCCATTCACACATTGGTGGTATTAGCCTGCTCATTGGGAGCAATTTGGGGTTCAGTGTCTTGCTCAAGTACAACTCAATGAAACAGAGGTGTAGGTGGAATCAAACCGAGGACCTCCCAGACAGCTACCCTACCTCCTACTACTTCTACTCTACTCAGCTACTGTGCTCCTGGACAGCTACTCTACCTGCTAAGCTACTGCCACTGATAAGGCAACACCAAGGTTATAATAGTTATAGTTTTTGTAAAGCCTAGTTTTTATTTTTATTTCAGTCAACTAAAATGTTTTTTTACACCTAGTTTTCGTTTTTTCATTAGTTTTTGTTAATTATAATAACATTGGTCTACACACTAAGAAACTAACCTTTAGCAATGGGGTGAGGTGCAAGTATAAAAAATGCAACACAGCACTATCTACGATACTCCATCCATCCATCCATCCATCCATCCATCCATCCATCCATCCATCCATCCATCCATCCATCCATCCATCTATTAAATATCAGTGATTAAATCTTTGACCCATTCAACTCAGGCTGCGTATGTACAGAAAGCATTGCTCACAACACCAGAGGCAGATACATTGACGGAATCAGTTAAAGGAGTCCTATTATGCTAATTTTCAACAATTTAATATGTCTTTGGGGTCCCTAAAACATGTCTTTGAGTATTTTTGATGAAAATACCACTTAGAATAAGCGTTCTAGCATGCCTCTATACCCCTCTGTTGACCACAACATCAGATTGAGGGGATTGAGCGTTTTTCATATGCAAATGAGCTCAGCCAAGAGCAAGTCGGCAGGCTAGAGAACGAGGGCTGTTGACGGCGCTATGCTACCTCAAATATAGCTGGCTAGCCTGGACCATCCACACTCGATGCCACTGTGACAAATGTCAGTCCTCTCTCCCTGACTAAACATTATAGCGTGAGTGCTCATGTTATTATCTCCACAGTTGCATGCTGTTACCTCTAGCTACATTCGCTAGCTAGACACCACCAGGTTATATGACACCATTCGACTACAAACAATAAAAGCTAGATTCTGTAGGCCGAGGGGAATCCAATGATGTCCACTTCTTAACATTTGATCATTTTTAATGACCGCTCGATGAACTAGAAATCTACCTACTATCTACCTACTACCTACTATCTATCTAAGTTCATTCCACTAACGTTACTCTAACATATGATGAGCCGAGCATCCGGGTTGAGGCAAAAGGGGAGTTTGTGTTAGCTAGCTAGTGTTAATACTAAACAAACACACAACATAATTACTTCATACTTCATAATTTCCACAGACAGTTGGTATTGCTTGATCATTCAGAAAGAGTTTATCTGAAAATCCTGCATTGTACTGACCCAGGTTGGAAAAGCAGTCGGACAAAAAATGGCTAGCACACACCGCCAGTGTTTTGTCAATTTTAGCGGGAACATTGTCATCAAAAATAAAATGTATCCACTCAGCTCTTCTGTCCTTTGAGCATAGGAGACGATATGTGCTGCTTAGTACATTCAAGAACAGAGCATTTTCCGTGCGAAGACATTATGCTAGCTAGCGGGACCTGCAAATAATGTCAGCCTTTATAGCCAGGTAAACAAACGCAGGTGATTGAAGGTACAGTATTCAGATGGGGGTAGGATTATTATAATAGGTCCCCGACTGTGACGTAAATTGACAAGGGAGATTTGAATGGCTCGCTGGCAAATGTTTTCATTTCAGCTGACCACAACAAAATGACTGGGTTGTTTCACTTCATACTTTGTGGTTTCACTTCATACTTTGTGTGTTAGTAGGCCCATCAGAGACTCAAATGCATATGCAAAAACAATGAAAAAGTTAGTTTTGCAAACGTGGACCCCTTAAAAATTCACTATTCAAATCTCTAGCGTACACCTCAAACCAAAACACATGTACCCAATCTATTTTTCTTTCATGCCACAAACCGAAATGAATGAACCAAGCAAGCAAAATCGTTTTAATATGTTACTTTTCATTGACTCATTTCATTGTACTTCACCACATGTTGTTGGTTCTAATGTACTGTATATCAAACCTAGTATCTATTCGATAGGTATTTTTACCTTTTTTATTCCTGCAGTATCTAAGGCTAATGGCAGGTTATCCGTACAGAAGTTAGCTACTGTAGCTAGCTGGTAGCATTTTAAGGCCCCTGGTATGGTGTTGACTGTACAGTAGCACTGGATGGGAGAATATCAGGTTGCGTGGAAACTATTTTTTACCTGCACAGCGCCTGTCGAGAACCACTGATCCAAACAACTTCACGGGCAACACTGCACCTCCGTGGGTCCTGAGAAATGCTGACAGACAGACACACTGTCCGTTTGTGGAATTACAGAGAGATACTGTAGTAATCATTTAATAAACTGCCTCAGTATATCATCTACAGTACAGCCGCGTGAGGCGCTACTTCTATCAACCAGTATGATAAATGAAATTGAGGTTGAGGTCTGTCTTTAAACAATGTCACCATCATTATTTATAAGTTTGATCAATTTACGAGTTTTATCAGTTTGTGTAAATGTATGTTGTTTTTATTTATTTTGTATTGATGTATGATGTTTTTTTGTAGCCAGGGCACCATTGATAATGAGACCTTGGTCTCAATGGGCTCCCCTGGTGAAATCGAGGTAAAACAATCAAAGAAGGTTAGAACATTTTTCTTTTATTTTCCAAGTGGTCATGTTTTTTTTCTCTCTCTAGCTCTCTCCCCCCTCCGGTGGATTCTCTTCCTTCCTTCCCTCTATCTACCGGTTCGTCAGTCATCCCTCTCTCCGATTCAGACGTGGTTATTCAATTTCAAGGTGCTTTACAGCCATGACGTGTTGCACAGCAGAGAAAACAATTGGACGATGTACCAACAATCGAATTAGGATTCTCTGTAACAGCACGCGTGTCCATGGAGGGTGGAAATGAACAAGGTGGAGGGACATATCGCTCCTCCACAATCTGGTCATTGGATATTCACCTCACGTGCATCAGGGGAAGATGAAAAGACATAGACCAATTAGGCTACAACAGGTGAAATTACACCTGTTGTAGCCGCTCTCTCTCCCCCCTCCCCTCTCCCTCTCTACCCACCCCCCCTCCCCCCCCTCCCTCTCTATCCACCCCCTTCTCTCTCTTGGTCACTGTCTTCTTTTTCCCAATCTCCTCCCTGTCAGCTATCAATCTTCACCCATAATCCCTCATATGATCCGTCTGCCATCAGTTCTCTCTTGTTCAATCCGTGGCCTTCCCTCTAGGGACGTGTTCACAATACAACACCAAGAGGATCATACCTCTGCCTCCTTCTTTTTTTTTTGGGGGGGGGGGGGTTCTCCCTCCTTCATCTCCTCCTCCTCCTCCTGTCTCTCCGTCCATCTACCTGCCTCTTTCTCTTTTTTTCCTTTGCACGCTATTCCTCGCCCTTCATCCTCTTGGGATAACTCTCTCTCTCTCCATCCCTCTCCCTCTCTTCATCCCTCTCTGCATACTCTCTCTATCTCTCGGTGGGGTTCTCCTAGGGACAGTGATTACAAGCGTATGTCCGCCGCCTCTGCCGTGCCAATTAATGTGGGCTTAAGGACGGAGTGGGAGGAGAGACGCGAGGAGAGACGGGAGGGAGCCGGCGTGCGCGTCTCCATGTATTTCCATACTAAGCAGCCGGTTCGCGGGGTGTCTCACCTACTCCCTGGCAGCACCTGCTGGCTAGTGCCACGGTAGACACTTTGAGGAAAACTTCCCTGGCAAGCGTTGCTCCAGCTTCATCAGATGGCAACTGGACAGTCTGCACAGACCTCCCCTGCTTCCTGGAGATGCACTACCCAGGGTGCACCGGGCCTGTTTTTGGAACAGTGTGTGTGTGTGTGTGTGCGTGGGTGTCAATGGTTTACCTGGCCTGTGTGCTTTGATTCTTATTACTCTGTGGTTTAGACTTTGTTAATTTGCTGTGAAAGTGGTGTATAGGACTGCAAGATTATCGTCTCTCTCTCAATACTCTGTCTACACATGGTGCCCTCGCACATGCACACACACGTACACGGACAAGCACACTTGCGCGCACACAAATACACACACCCAAATACACACACCCAAACTCAAAGTACTATGAACTAGAGCACTAGCAGAATGATATGATCATGACATCACAAAATATCTCATATACTGTATAAAATATATATATATCTATTGCTGTCAATACGGTACTCCCTTAGTTAGTACTCTATCGTCCATAAAGTCATCGCTTGATGGAGATGGTGTTTGGAGGAACAGCCCTAATTAAGGCTAATTGTGTTTTATCAGATTGATTCAAAAACAATTCAATGTCAACATTTTCTCAGGTGTTACTATATTTCACTAAAACAACTCCAAACAATATAATACAAACGGAATTACACTTTTGGTAGGTTTATAAATAACTGCAGTCAGATGAGTCATAGACACATGCATTACCGATAGCTTTCATGACACTGGAACAGCCTGCTTCCTGATGGAAACCTTTGGATGCCATTATATAAAGGCACTGTGTTTCTACTATCTAAAAGCATCATGCGTCTATGCTAATGAAGTAGCTGTACTGTAAATACCTTACAGCATTTCAATGTAGATCTCTCATAGTGGATATGGGCGGAAAGCTGATCAGCTGCACTTTACCTGTCACTTTTATAACAACACGAGAGGCTGTGTTATGTAATATTGGCTCATACTCTTGAAGCAAGGAGGAATTGGTCATTATTACATACTGTAGTACTACCAACAAACATGTAAATTTTAGGTAGTTATTGACATGATGCTTCTCAGTGATTTTTATTTTTTTGAGTCATGGGCCATTGTCATTTTGCTTGCTTGGATCAGTTTGGTGGGAATTCCCAGTTTGGTGGGAATATTATGGTCCATGTCTGAGTGATATTGTTTCTGTCTTGCACTTCCTGTTGGTACATGACCCTGCTCCTGGCAGTCATCCCCCACCCCAAGCAATGCCCATCCTAATATTGTTAAGTCTAAGTCATGTACATTTTTACTTTTGCTGTAAATTAGGCTGCCGGAAAAAAAAAAAAAAAAAACCTGCCCCCAATAACTCTCACTTAGAGCCCCTGCTGGCCTGAACACATGTCTTAAAACAGGCATCTTTGTCTACTCTTCAAAGTTGCTCTAGATTAACATGCCCCAGTCTGCCTGCCTACAATACAGAAAGTTCCACCTGGCTCTTTCTCCAACACTTTGGCCACTCAACTACAGTTAGCATGTTCGTCCCCTGTGGACTGTTTCTCAGAGTACTGCAGCAACACCAAGCTGGCTATAAATTATATTGCATTATCACCGCGCCGTTCTCGCCTCGCGGTTTGCCCGCCCACTATGCGCCTCGGATTGGCCAGTCCTCCTCCTTGGCCACCCTCTCCGACCCGCGCATCAGCGCAATAGTTAAATCCCGCCCCCCTCCTTGGCGGTGGTGATTGGAAGAAAGGAATTCTCCTTGAACTGTCAATCATGCATTTTCTTGTGCGCTTCGCATTTGCTGTTTCTGCCTGAGAGGCACTGAGTGCGGAGCGGCAAGGCGCGCTGCATACCGACAGTGGGAGACAAGAGTAGGCTAATTACGGGACGGTTTGTCCACCGAATGCAAGCATCACATCATTCAGTTCACAGTCTTTTTGTCGATGTTTTGCAGCGAGCAGTTGGACAGTTGAGAATTTTCTCTTGGTTGCTTTTGAACACATGCGTTCTCTCTAAAGAATTGAAAACATCGTTAATTCTGTGTCTGGAATATTAGATAATTTTGCACCAGAATCTTGGATCACTGGGTGGCCCGTCTGCGAAAACGTCAACAGCAGCTTTCCTTGGCAACCTTTCGGGGGTCATCAAAGAGAAAAGTCAAAGGGATACATTTGTTTTTGTCCAGTCATATGTAAAAGCAGTCGGGTTTTAGCCGTTCACGTAAAGAAAACATTAATTAGCTCCGTTTTTATATTGTTCCTGCAAAGACATACAAGCGGACTACGACGGTTGTAGGCTACTACGAAAACAACAACGATAAATCACAACTCCAACATGGGCTGCCCCGTCTTGCCAAACCTTCTCGCTTGTTTGCTCGTTGCTTTGCTGTCTAAAGGTAAGTTCTAGTAAGATACTTTGATTTGATTTGCTGGAGTGTCTCCATGCAGCCAGCGTCTGCCCCTTCATTCTCTCTGTACGCTGCTGGAGGTGAATACTAATGCCTCCGGTTCGTGATGGGGGTCTACCTGCCTATGAATCATGCGTGTGTGCGCTCCGGTGTACTAGATTCCCATTTGCTTACAGTTGTGGTGAGAGAGCGAGAGAGAGAAGGAGAGAGAAAGAGAGAGAGAGAGAGAGAGAGAGAGAGAGAGATAGAGGGTGGATGGATGAGAGTGTGTCAGTCAAGCATGAAATGCGCAGCGCACAGTTCCTATCCTATTTGTAGCCTGCGAATCCCCCTTTACTCTCTGCCTACGAATGATGCATATTAACATGTTTTTTCCTACTAAAAATTCGAGACTACCATTTCCATCTTATCTGGACGTGCCGTCGGCTCTGTCAGAGGCGGGCGCATATTCCACAACGTGACATGAATCGTCTGGTTGCCTACCCGTCACATGACGTTGTAGACTAGATAGAGCGCGTTGAAAAGAGTAGCCTGTGATGTTTTCAGGGACATAGAAGAGACAGCCCAGCGGGTTGGGCGTCTAAGCACGGCACTGTCTAACCTTCACTCTTACCCCCAGCTCAGTTGAGTTGTGAATGCTATTAAAAAGCCCCGTCCGTACACTGATCCGAAATAACGCTGATGAACATTATCTGACTTAGGCTACACTTACTATACGGTCGATTAATGTGGCATTTTAGAGAGCTTTATTGGGCTATAGGATTATAGCCCATAAAGGATAGGCTAAGCGCGCCACAAACTGAAAGGCTACCCTACTCACCAGGAGCATCAGCTCGCGCTAGATACCTCGCACTGACTGATAGTAAAACATGTTCTGTCATGGGCTTGAGTGTCCCATAGCATTTCAAGATGCAGGGGTCTCTCTCACGTTCCATTTTACTGTCACGGTGTTCTCTGTCTACTCAATTTTGGGGATTTAAAGGGACAGTGTGCTATTTTGGACATTTAGCCCTATTTATGTCTAACCATCAATCTGAAACATAGGGACCATAATTTCACTGATTGCTCCAGCAGTATTGAGCAAGATCGAGATTTTCGCCCGACTCAAATTTCTTTGCAATGGAAGTGGCCAGGGCATATGTGTAGCTTTTTCCTACATGGGAAGCTCAAGGTTTAATATATTACTTGACCTCAGTATGCTATCCTGAGGTTTATTGCTAAACGATTGTTGAACCAACATCTATATTTGAACCAAAACGATTTTGCTGACTGCACTACGTCACTATGTAAACTTCCCCTCTGTTGCTAAAGAGGGGTGTCGCTACTGGATTTGGAACCCTATAGGATTTGGACCCCTCCTATTCTGCGCATGCGTGAGTCGGTCGGCCATCTTGGACGCATAGCTACGGCGACTCGGCGTGGACAGAAAATCTGATTTGGGCCTACCTGATTTGGATCGCCACTGTGAGGAAAGATCACAATGAAGGATTACCACTTCTATAGAGATTTTCTAAATTATATTAGTGGCATGTTTCACCCCCCAGTAGTGTTGCACGGTGTATCGATACTAGAAAAGTAGGCTACCGCAATACTCTGTCGTCAAAAACGGTACAATACTCAAATTTAAAGTATCGATACTTTAAGAAAGACAGTGTTTTAATAAGAGCCGTATATATTGAGTTGCGTTCATGCGACAGTGAAGCCGTGTTTGTTTGTAGGCTATAGCGCTCTGCTTCTCTCTCCCAAGATCCCCGAGTCGCGGGGCAATATGTGTGTGTGTGTGTGTGCGCGCGTGCGCGCTCTCTCTCTCTCCTCGCTCTGTCACTCTGCAGCGAGCAGCGCAACAGTTTTAACTAGTCTAACCTGAGATGGCTACAAGTAAAAATGTCGACCGTCCACAGCTTGTCGATAAAGCTGATGCGCGCAGCGAAATCTGGCATTATTTTGCTTACACAGCCGACAGTGAGGGCAAGCCCATGGACATTACAACGCCCATGTGTAAACGATGCTACAAATCTATACAAACCAAGGGAGCCAATACGACCAACCTGGCAAAGCATCTTGCAGACAGACATGCCGACTTACACAAAGAATTCAAAGAGCGACAGGTTAGCGAATGTGATAGAAGATAAAATGCACACAACAGCAACACCAGTACTGAATACAACCGAAGGATATTTAGCCTACCTTACGTTTGAATGTATGAATGCACAATAAATTTATTGCACCAGATGATATCTAGAGAAGCTAATTTTCATCCGTAGCATTAATCTTTTAGCTAGCATAGCTGCAGCCTGGCTGCAGGCCTAGCTCTCTGCCTAGTGCACCTGTGACAAAAAAAATCAATACCTGCTCTGACCTCCTAGAGCGAGAGAATTGTTAACCGTGAGACAATTATCTCTTCTGATAATTTGGAATAGCAAAAATGCTTCAATAGGCCTGGGTTAATTAATTAATAATATTAATAATAATTAATATTTTCAAGTTCTTCTGATTATCTCACAGTTTGCAACAACAGGCATAATTTATTCATTTCTCCTCACACAGACAAACAAACAAACAGATGCCAGCACAATCCCAAACCACCCAGTCGAGGCAGCCTTCCCTTCCAGCTGTGTTTGAAAGCTACAGGAAATATAATAAAGACTCAAAAGATGCAAAAAGACTGAACAGAGCACAAAAAAAGCCAACAATTTAAAGTTCCATGTTCTGTCATATATTAATCCATTACTTTTCCTTATGTTTTAGATTTTCGCCGTGGTATCGTTTTGGTATCGGTATCGAGATATTTTGGGCAGATATCGTATCGAAGTCATAATTTTGGTATCATGACAACACTACCCCCCGGGCCTGTCAAAAACAGAAGACAGGACATAAAATGTGCTGCTCCAAACTTTATTATAAAAGGTACGTTATGCTCATTTGGCTAATGTTACTTTGCTATTTCCCGAGCAAAGAAAATGTAAAATGATTGCCAAGGGGAAAGTCTATTAAGGCTATTAATCATAGGGTTGCAAAATTCCGGGAATATTCAAAGTTGGAAACTTTCCATGGGAATTAACGGGAATTTATGGGAATTAACGGGAATTTATGGGTATTAACGGGGAATTTGGAGGTTATTTATACCAACTGTAATTATCTTGTCATAAACAGACATAAATATAAACATTTTGCTTTGTCATAAGCAGATTCAACTGAATTTGCATTAAATCAGGTTGTTTTAACCAAGATCATGCTGCCAGATTTATAATTTAATTTTATGTTTTTTCTCCAACTAGGCTACATTTAACTTCCCTATTATAGGGGTGTGCGGTGGTATAACGGTCTAATGCATCATGTTCCAGTGCAGCTGCCCACTGGGAACCAGTGGTCTCGCCAGATCCGAGTATGGCCAAATCCCAGAGGGAGTGGCTTATTGGGCCGCCGCTCCCTGAAGGTGGTTAGTTTAATCTCTGTTTGAGAGTTCGTCACACAGCAACCCTGTCTGGTGTTGGAATCATGGTTGTGAGCTGAGATCAGTCATGGAGTTGTCTTTCCCTTTCACACTGCCAACCGGTGGGTTGTGTGACGAATCCTCAACAGTTAGTAAGGGGTAATTGGACAGTAGGTAAAAAAAGCAGTTATAGGCTACAAAAAAGGTCAACATCTCCAAAATTCCCGAGCTTAACTTCCCATGGAAAGTTTCCAGAAGGTTTCCGGAAATTTACCGTAAATTCTCGACCTCTTTGCAACCGTAATTAATCATAAAACATTTGCACTTATATAAGGCTTATATAAAGTGCTTTAAATGATACATCGTACAAGAATAACAATGCAATAAATCGCTAACTCTGTAGTTATAGTTAGCGTTAGCTAGTAGCCTAGCTAGATTGCCCCTAGGCTACTGACTATTACAAAGCACGTTTAACTCGAAATCCGGTAGCCACAAACTCACAGTGGTGTTTCCGTGGCTAGGCGTCCAAGATGGCGGACCGACTCACGCATGCACAGAATAGGAGCGGTCCAAATCCGGGAGGGTTCCAAATCCGGTAGTGACAAGGGGCAATAGTTTATAACGGAGTTTACTAGCTAGTAAACAGAAGAAGACAACGAAGAAGAATTACTTTACTGCTGTAACCTACAGAATAGCTATTTTGTAATGGGATATATCATTTATAGCAACAATGGTGCGCAAATGTGCGCCGCCCAAGCTGGTATTCTGAGGGTGTATCGATGGCTCAAAATTTTAAGAGTGACAGATCGTAGCAGCAAATGAGAGACTCTAGCCCAGGTTAGATGAGCGGGCTAAATATATGGGTTGGAGCGCCTGATAGCGAAAGTCGTTACTGATTTGGGATTCCTGCAAAAACAATGAATTGCCAGGATTTGAGCACCAGAATTTTGCATGAAGTGTCCCAGACCCATAGAGAGATCTGCAACATGCAGTAACGTAGTTAGCGTAGCTTACGTACTGTATCAGCGAAAGAACTCTCATGGATCTGGCTTTAAGACTACCTGCTACTACTACCTACTTGCGTGATGCAATCATTAATTTTTGTTTTTCTAATAAATTCCTTGGGGTTATGTGTGTATCCGTCCAGTAGGCTAGCCTACTCAATGTTTACTGTATGTTGTAAGCTTGCAATGTGGGCCAGACATAGTAATATGCTAAGCTATTAGCATTAGGGAAAGAACAGCATAGTTCAGTTTTGGTAGATGAGGTGTCTTACTGTATAAAAATCATAGCCTACTCAAATCTGGACAAAAATTGAGCAATCAATTCATATAGATGTTTAGTCACGTACTGTATAGCCTAAAGCACTTAGGGTATTGAGAACTCTCCGTTTGGTCCCTCTGGCCTGGGCCTCCGTTTCCAATTTATTTTGGGGACGTTGAAAAAAGTATCTAAAATTGCCTGGTTTATTAGGGAGGGACCTCAGCTGCACACGCTGGAGCTGATTCTGTCATCTGTGGATACATCCAAGTTTTCAAGCGCATTCGGGAGCAAAAGGTCCCATTCCCTACAACACAAACTCTCGTCTTCTGTGGGCGTCTGTTTACACTTTTTATATGAACACCAAAAGTCAGACGTTTTTCTAGAAATAGCCTCGGCAGCAGGTTCAGCCTCAGCCTCTTCTCTTGCGTGCCGATTCATCCATCCCTTGCAGTTCCTCGTCTGTATTCAGGCTCAGACCTGTAGCTAGCGCCATCATATAGAAAATCAACTTCTTTGTCATCATAATATTAATGACCCATTGTCCACAAATAGCCTACTGTTGCTTCAGCTCAACAAACGTAGAATGCGCTCGACCAACTAGGTAGATTCCTAAATAGGCCGGGACTACTTACTTACCCCTTCTGTCGAATCCCTCCGCGGGAGCGTTTTAAGTCAGGCTGGAGCAACACTCATATCCAGGCCTTGACAAGCACGTAAACACAACGGATTGTGATACATTTCACAGGACAGCATACTGAGGCTGGTCAGATTACACACTGAGCTTCCTGCTAGTTTTCTTGAGTTTTTCAACACATATTTGTATGCCCTGGCCACTTCCACTGTAAAGAAATTTGAGTCCGACCAAAATCTCGATCTAGCTCAATATTTGAGCGATCGGTGAAATTATGGTCTCCATGTTTCAGATTGACGTTAGACATATCAGAAATCGGGCTAAATGTGCAAAATAGCACACTACCCCTTTAACTCTTCAAAAAAAAAAATCTACGACCACACCAAAAACTGTGCCCCGATACCATTTCTACATAGAAAATCAGCATAGAGGCCTAGCTGATGTAATTAAATACCGCAGCCCTTTACAACAGTTAATTGATGTGTCAGTGCAATAAGATCCAAGGTTAACTACTCACAGATGCAGACAGGTGAGCCTCTGGTCACACTTCCCGTGTTCCTTGATGGCAGGAGTAGCCAGCAGGTCATGGCTGGATTCCCACAGCAAAGGTCCAGAACAGACAAAGAGCAGACTGCCCCGCGGGTCAGAAACACCAAAACCAAGGAAAAAACAGTTTAATCAGTATATTAACACTAAAGATATACTGGTCAGACTGATCTACTGTACTTAAATGTAGCGATTGACTGGTTAATTATTTGTTTGTTTGTGGATGTGCAAGACAAAGCCATTACATTATTCAAGCAGAGAACATTAGGCTACCTTAGTCTTCATCGGACACGCTGAGAGATTTTGCGGCCCACTTATTTTTCTCAATGTAGGCAGTCATTATGAGAATATAACCGCACGCCCCCTCAACAAATTAAACAATTTGGATTCCACTAAGATGATTGCTGTTATGACAGACACCTAGAGGTCCTGATTAGTTTGTTCAGGAATATCCCGTTACGACCTACGGGTGTTTTCTTATTAGGGTATGATTGCTTCGTATCATGCCTGAGTACGATTGCCCCTGCATCCCCTCGCTGCTCAGCTTTCACATTAGTGATGTTGTTCCGTACCCGAGTACACTTCCATCACCGACTACATGACATTGGCTTATGTTGTCGCTCCAGTGTAGAAAACCACGCCAATCGCAAGATCCCAAGCCCATACAATATAGCGGTCCACTTCCATGTTTCGTTATAGTAGTTTTCACACCTGATACCTGAATACAAGTGTATTTATTTCATTTATTTTTCATTTAACCTTTATTTAACCAGGTAAGTCAGTTGAGAACAAATTCTAATTTACAATGACGACCTGGATCAAAGAACTGTGCCTTGGTCCGCTTGAAAAAGTGATCTCAAGGTATGGTACACAGTGTTCATGCTAATCAAACAAATTGGGACTTTGGGGGTCAAGTGCACTCGGATCCGGGCCCAGGTCCCTGATGTGGAAGCCTCCTAAAATGGCTGCTCTGTAGTGTCACTACTGGAGACTGTCCTCTATCGCCGTCTTCCTGAGTAGTCCGAGTCCGAGTTCCGAGTAGTAAGATGCGTCAAATCATAGAGATATATACAAAAAACCTTTTTCAAGATCCCAGAGTTCAGTCTGGTACTGTACTTGACGTTTGCTTCCCTGGCATTGTATGAGGTAGCTCGGGCATAAGTCCAGCAACCCACATTCACACAATTATTGACCAGGATACGTAGATATGCACTTTGGTCTCCACTGTTTGAGAACTCTCCTCTGTGCTGTCTCACCAAAGCTGTTTTCAAACAGCTTGGCAGATGGGCCTGTTCAAGTCTCTTCCCTGGGATGAAAGGCGATCACTGTAATGAAGGAGCAAATACAGGAAGTGTAGGAGATATGAGGAGCAGGTGAAGACAGGTGGAGAGGTCGCTTTGACCGCCAACCATCGCTCTTGTTTCCGCGACATATGGGGGGGGACAAGTGGGGTCAACGCACATGACACATGTTTGCACGTGGCCTCCCATATTTGTGTGGCGCTTGGCTGGATCACCGGTTTTGGCGGGGAGATGAAGAGCCGGCAGACGCCATGGTGTGCCAACGCCAACAGATGCCGTGTGCTCCTAATCTGGGGGGGGGGGGGGGGGGGGGGGCGAGCTCTGTTACCCCCCCTTTGAAACCTGCGGTCTCTGTGAGATGTTGTTTCCTCACTCGTGCCTGGCGTGCATATGCTCTGATGCTCTGCTTTTATTTTTTCGGTGCGTGTATTTCGTGTATTTATTCGCCATTTTGGAGGGTTTTCTTTACCCGTGTCAGCCATTGTTGGAGTCACAGGCTGGGTTTCGGCCCCTGAGTGCTGAGGGATGGTTATTGGTGAAGTAGTCTCACATAGCCAGACCTATCTCCACACTTCTACATAGCCAGACCTATCTCCACACTTCTACATAGCCAGATCTATCTCCACACATCTACATAGCCAGACCTATCTCCACACTTCTACATAGCCAGATCTATCTCCACACTTCTACATAGCCAGACCTATCTCCACACTTCGTTTACGCTGTGCCAGCGCCGGAGACAGGTCTGGCTGGACATATTACCATTCTGCAATAGGGGGGGGGGGAAAACGCAGTATTTCTTTAAACCAATCACAGTCGTCTTGGGCGGAGCCAGCCCCGGATGCAGCGACGGTGCTCTTGCAAAATAGTCTGGATCGAATCTGATTGGTGCCGTGAGAATCTCTCGGCCCGAATTAGACTAATTTGCGTCGCCAGTCTCGCCACTGATTGGGCAGTGTGACAACGAATGACAAGGTTTATTGCCAAAACCTACATCCGTTGAGTCAGACTACTGGTGAAGAGACCAAACCTGGAACCAAATAGTATTGGATTGATTTTTCAGAGCGCTTCAAGGTCCACAATGGTCTGACTTTATTGTGTTATTCTTGTTTTTAAAGCTACAATGATACTGTCTCATCATTTGTGGTTTTCATTTTTCTATTTTCAACTAAACTAAAACCAAACTAAAAGTTGTGCAAGGTGTTACGGTAGATATGTGGTACAGTTACACATGTGGCTCGTGACACTTCTATGGAGTGCTTTGGATAAAAGGGGAATTTATGAATCCCATTTCCTAGCTTTGTTTGTAGGGTGCAGATATATATATCAGGAAGTGTTGCTACAGAAAATGCACCACGGAGACAGTAGCCTCAAGCGTTTCTCTAGAATCTTCCACCTCTCCCTAATTCTGACCTCACTGTAACTAGGTTTAGAGAGGACGGGTACCCAGCGGCGGTATTCATACAGTGCGGAGCTGGTTACGCTCAGGGCTCTGTAATTGGAAAGGCTATCAAACTAGAGCAGTGGCTGAGGGGTCATGGGGTCACGTCCCAGATGGACGCTTGGGAGCCGGAGGTGATGGGCGGTGTTCAACACCCACCACAATGCCCTTGAGATCTCCTCGGACGCGTTTTGATAAACACCTCACCGGCCGTATATACTGGTGCTGGGTAAGCAATTACGCACGGGTGTCAGGGCCATAAATAATGATTACAGCTGGGCTTGTTTGCAATTATAATTACAGTTATTATATATGGAGTTCGGTGTAATGGAAATGAACTGGGTCGGCGTTCAGCGTGAGACAGGTAGTTATACAGTGTTTAATTACTGTAATACTTCCCCCTTTTTCCTTCTCAGACCCCCAGACCGCAAACGCCCTGTTCCCTGCTCAACTGCAGCACTCCTAGCTACTGTATGAATATGTGCATGAGCAGTGGTGCCACACCTCTAATAGTCATGGAGAAAAGGGACAGAAATTTTATTAAATACACGGAAGAGGACGGCGCACACGCACGCGCACACACACACACACACCACACACACACACACACACACACAAACACACGCACACATGTACACAAACACACAATTCACTAAAATGTCTCTTTACTGAGGCCACCAGCAAGATAATTCTTCCACTGAAGGTGTGAGCAGTAAATCAATGAGAATCATTGCAGCCAGTGGCAGCCGGCCTTGAGGGAAAGAGGAACGTCTATTTATATTCATACATCTCTGTGGACATAAATAACCTCCATTGATCTCTTATCAATACAGGCATATGTGGAAAATCTAATGAGTCTTTAGAACTGAATAAATGCTCTCGTTCTGTTTCAAGGCTTTGTATGGGGCTGTAGATTGAGCTATTTAGAGAGAGAGGTTTTTGTTGCTGTTGGTTTTTCTCATTGTCTTTTTCTCTTTGTGTGTGAGGGAGAGTTAGCCACCGTTGAATCACAATTCAGATTAGCTAAGGGGGCTTCTCCTGAGGGAGCTGAGAGGAACCGGGGTCCTGCTTCACTCCCTTCCTCATTACCCGAAGACAAGGAGCTTGCCAGCAAATCAATGGGACAGGCTTAGGCTCTAATGGTAGCCATGCCTGGTGATGGAACTCACTCTGTATGAGAGAGAGGGGGAGAGAGAGAGAGAGAGAGAGAGAGAGAGAGAGCGAGGGGAGAGAGAGAAGGAGAGAGAGAGAGAGAGAGAGAGCGAGGGGAGAGAGAGAAGGAGAGAGAGAGAGTGTGTGTGCGTGCGTGTGTGAGAGAGAGAGAGAGAGAAAGAGAGAGAGAGAGAGTGTATGCGTGTGTGTGTGAGAGAGAGGAGAGAGAGAGAGTGTGTGTGTGCGTGAGGGCATGTGGAAGTCTGCTCATGCCTGCAACAACAGATGGGAGAGGTTCATCCTACTGCTGCATTGTGGGCCGTCGGAGGAACCCAGTTATTACCAGTGGGGTTACGATAGAGCCGAGGCCTTCTGATAACAACGAGATAACGGCAGGCGCACCTCTGAATCTTCGCAGGATACAGATGTTACTGTTGTCGCTGCATTGTTACCATGACTACTACTTCAAGAGTACCTCTCATCAGCCGCTGAAGTTGCCGCAGTTTTGTAGAAAGTAGTGCTTGAGTATTTTCACCCTGACAACAATCCACACGCGCCTGGCCCACCACCCCGTTGGCAGCCGAATCCACACTACAGTGAAGGTTTATTCTTTTTTACCTCGGCTCGTTCCCTACACCTCTGGCCTTGTTTACAGTGGTAAAACTATGGGGCAAGACAAATACTGAATAATATTTCATGTTGTGGATTTGAGTCCCTCCACCAGCTCTGACATCTCCCCGGGCAGGAGGTGCTGGGTGTATAGAGGGGGGGAGGGGGGGGAGGAGGAGGGGGGGGCGGGGGGGCAGGGAGGAAAACAAATACAACAGAGGGAAACAGATCAATAAATATTTCAGCAGCCGCTCTCCCCGCACACTCCTCCCCGAGCCAAACGAAGGAGGGAGAGGGAGAGAGACATCGAGAACGGGAGGGGAGAGAGGGAGTGTGAAATAAGGTTCCAGACAGAATGGACAGAAGGAGGGCGGAGGGCGGGGGTGAGGGGTGGGTGGGGGGGGGGGGGTAGGAGGTGAAAGACGGCCGGGTCGCGTCACAGGGAGCGCTAACGAGCTCCACACGCCGCCGCCGCGGTTCTGTGTGTGTGTGGGGGGGGGGGGGGGCGCTCGGCCGGTCGGAGAATAACAGAGCTGCCGGGGCACACTGTTGCCTAGCGGTGGCGAGCCCCAGAGAACCTTGCCGCGTTATTCTCATTCATGTCATGAATTAGCGGCCGGACCGCGGGGGTGTGTTGGCTCGAGACGATAACAAGGTTGGCCGGCCCCCGAGACGCGCTGCCCCCGGCGCGAATCAACGCCGGCGCCGGCGGCGCTGCCGGCGGCCAATTACCGGCCGTGCTCCGCGTCCTCTCCCCCTCCCGCTCCCCTCAGGTTCCGCGCGAGACGGGGGGAGGCCATTAAGGGTGACGCGCGCACTCCAGTATGTATATTTCATGTCGAGAGAGTGGCTGAGAGGAAGACGAGGAGATGAAGTGCACTCCTATGTAAGTGGACAGGCCGGAGGAAGAGTTATGAAAAAAAACAACAATGGATTGGGTTTGCAGGGGACGAAGTGGAGGAGAGATGTGGGCGAAGGGAAGTAAAGGGTGGATGGAGGTGGTATGGAACCAGGCCGCCATCCAGATGGATTGATTTGGCTGATAGACGATTAGAAGAAAAAAAAACGTGTGTAAAAACAGTGTTTGGGTGATATTCTGGACAGTGGGAGTTGTGTGATGGGTCACATAGCGCGTGATACACCATGGCAGGGTTAAGGAGTTGGCGCTAATGTGATATTCCTCTTGTTAGGGGAGTCTTCCCGGAAGGGCTGCACACCTTTAATAAGCTGCTGCTACTGCGGTCTGCCACCATGATAAGACGTGGCGCTTGGCGAGACCCTGCTAGCAAAATATATCATCCAGGTATCCCTTCAAACCTGACAGCATTCAGCAGGATGTAGTGATTTTCTGGAGTTGTGGTGGTGTCACGCCATTTTGGGAAACAGAATAATTGGCTAGCTTGATGCCCAGTGACAGGTAGTAGTGGTGCATCGGTACAATACCCTTTTTTTCACAGCAACATTCCTGTGAGAGTCTGCTATTTCCCTTTCATTTAGAGCTGGAACTGGGATCAGCTGCAGCTGTAAGGGTGACTGTGGGATTTTTCAGTATTAATAGATTGGACAAACATAGAATCCGCACACTAGATATGCTCTTGTGTGTGTGTGTCTGTGTGTGTGTGTGTGTGTGTGTGTGTCTGTGTGTGTGTCTGTGTGTGTGTCTGTGTGTGTGTGTGTGTCTGTCTGTGTCTGTGTGTGTGTGCGTGTATGTCTGTGTGTGTGTCTGTGTGTGTGTCTGTTCTGTGTGTGTGTGTGTGTGTGTGTGTGTGTGTATCTGTCTGTGTGTGTGTGTGTGTGTGTGTATCTGTCTGTGTGTGTGTGTGTGTGTGTATCTGTCTGTGTGTGTCTGTGTGTGTGTGTGTGTCTGTCTGTGTGTGTGTGTGTGTGTGTGTGTGTGTGTGTGTGTGTGTGTGTGTGTGTGTGCGTGCTTCACCCACTTCCATCTCTGGGTGACATCTTGGGTAAAAGCCCTTCCTCAGACGCGTGGACATGTTTTCCAATCTACAGCGCTTGTACTTCTGTCCAGCACCTAGAGCTTATCACTTTTAGATGCGCACGCTTTTTAAACCTTTTTCGTTCATCGTTCAGTGTTGAGTCATATTAGCAGCCAGTTCCTGACAGTAAAGGCTCACTGTGGATTTGAGTGTGACACCCTGAAGAGACGTACAGTGTACAGTAATGTTTTAGTGAAAATACTGTATCCCTCTCATTATTACCATGCTACTTTTATCAGCCTAAAAGAAAAGAAGATCACTGTGTGTGTGTGTGTGTGTGTGTGTGTGTATGTGTGCGTTTGTGTGCGTGTGTGTGACATGAAAGGAAATGAAAACGTGTCTATTGTTTTGCTTTATTCCTGTAATTGGGACGTTAGGTGAGATCTGTCCCGGTGATTGGACGGCAGCAGTCCTGTAATTGGGTTTAGAGGAGGGGGCTGCGGGGTTATTATCCTATGATATTGCACTAATTAGATATGAGGGGAGATACCACTAAATGGCCGCGCTGCTCTTCCCAGCTCAGTAATGCCACCAGAGAGAGATTCCATTAGAGACTTGCTGAGGATAAGGGTCTTCCAATACCATGTATAAAGTGCATACAGAGAATTCCATTCACACATTCCTGTTTTGATCAGCGACATCTGATGTATCCGGATGCCATTTGCTTTTTAACAAAGCTGTTTTAATGCAAGAAAAGCGCTGGAAAAGAAGTGGATTCTGGGCGTTTGCTAGGAGAGCTTCACAAATGGCTGTGCAATTTTGCACTTCGATCAAAGTGTCTCTGTCACATTCTGGGTAGCTAAACCTTGTAATTCCACATTGCTATATTGAATAGATGCACTCGGAGGACAGATGAGGCTTGCGGTTTTTAAGATTAACTCCACTCAAGGAAAAGTGATTCATTATTAATCAAAACATTAAAATCAATACTTCATACTCTCCAGCCATAAGAAGTGTTCTCAGGGCTTATTTGCTGTCCATCCATAATAGATTATAATAGCCCTCCACATGGAAGAAAGAGTCATTTTAGCTATCCGTATTTTCACAAAGTCGCTCAGCTTCTCTGTGAAGTCATTTTGTTTCTGCAACTGGGCATCACACTTCCCCATTAACTGGGCCCTGCCTGTATCGACGTGACCTTTATATAGCTACCAGACCCCCACTTCCATTAAAAAATAATGAAGGTGTCGGAAAAGGGCAGTTAGCTACTTAATGTTGGGCAACAGTGCTCTAATACAAGCATATTTTTGCTGACAAGTCAATATCTATGCCTAGGGTAACCTACTGTACATTACAGTATCTACGTTGATAGCAGATTCGTTTTTGATATGGAATTGCACTGATAGAAATGATAAGGTTTGCAGTTGTGATATGATATGACTGATATGACTCAATTGACATCCTGTTGAGAGCTGTGATGAGCTTTGACGATTATTGGGCTATGATGGAACTAGTCTATGATTGAACTAGTCTGTCTAGTCTACCATAGACTAAACAAGACTAGGAGGAGCCCAGACAAACAACACAGAGTAGGGAGAGTCTAGATTGTATGTATGGGGCGGCCGTATAGCTCAGGAGGTAGAGAGGGTCGTCCAATGATCGTAGGGTCGGTGGTTCGAATCCAGCCTCCTCTTGACTACCTGTCGAAGTGTCCTTGGGCAAGACACTGACCCCCGAATTGCTCCCAATGAGCAGGCTAGCGGGTTTCATGGCAGCTGCCACCATTGATGGGTGAATGAGAGGCCTTCATTGTAAAGCGCTTTGGATAAAAGCGCTATATAAGTGCAATACATTTACCATTTATAAACCATCTACCACTGCGTTGCATCTTCATGTACAGTACCGAGTTTGAGCGTTCAACTCAGTTGGACAGCTGGGATCAAAATTGATCTGTACATCAGACAGCGCTCTCCCATCAGACAAGACAAATGCGGGCCAGACATTCCAGATGTTTCTCTACTTTCCAGACGAGCCTGCTCCTCTCTTCAATCCATCACCATCAAGCCGAATTGACAGAAAGATGCTATTAAGGACATAACAGAACGTAAGGCTGTGGAATGAAGTTTCAGCTCAGCTGGGGAATGAAGTTTCAGCTCAGGATTGCATATGAAGTCAGTACACTGAAGAGAAAGTTGGAGGGGATTCTGTTAGTGGCATTGATTTCCCTTTAATTAGATTGACTCGTTTGGTTTGTGGTGTGGAGTGTCAGGGTAGTTTATGGTGATGAGACAAGACTTGGCCTGGGGTTTAAATGTTTATAGTCTGCTATGTACGTTACACGCCATTGCACAGAGACTTCTTGGCCTCTCAGGCAGTGCCTGGTGACGCCGATCACAGTGCCTGTGTCACCCGGGGGGACAATTAATTTATTAAATGTTGACAGTGGCTTTTCTTTTTAACAATGTTCTTTGGATTAGATACATTTCTCCCATGGGAGACAAATAGTGAACCTTGACCTTGATAAATAAATAAATAAAAGTGGCAAAAATGATAAATAAAGAAGCTTCAAAGCACCGGCACCACCACAGAAGAAGACTACCTCGGAAAAATAATTTCACTAGGACAGAACGTGTCTAAATAAGTTATTTAATGGTAGCGCTGAGGCTTCAAAACCCAGCATTTGTTAAAATAGACCCTTTTGCTTAGGTAAGTGAAGTTTCATGTTTATCTGACACTTGTAAATATGAGCGCCTCTCCTAACTGGGCCGACACCGATTTATTTTGATGGCAAAGTGAATGGACCAGCAAAGGACTGTTGTCTGGCATGAGCGAGCGGAATGCGACAACGGGACTGAGAAGGGTTACTTTGAGGGGCAGCTACGACTGTGTAGCAAATTTTACACACAGTGTCAACTTGGACCAAATTTGTCTCCGCGAACCCATAGTGTTTCCACACCACTGACGTTGTTTTAGCTCTCTTGTCCACCTCTCTTTCTGCTGCCATAATCTTCTTCTTGTCGTGTTTTGTTCGAGAGGAGCATGCGTGCGCCTCGCTTGACAACTCGTCTCGCTCTGAACTAAAGTGTTTGTTTTGGGGCTTTGGAGGGTGGGGGAGGGGTCAAGCACAGTATAGCTCTGCAGTGTGGGGTGCACTTGATTTGTGCCAAATCGTTTTATGCCGATTATTTTGTTTTAATTTGTTTTAATGGGCAGTGGCTAGTTTTCAGTGCAAAACTAGAATGGAGAAGTAAGACGCCTCCTTCCCTAGTCTGGGGGTCCACCTTGGGCAAGTGGTAGTACCCTCCTAGCCCCCCTACCGGGGGTTACAGGAAACAACCCCTGATGACAGAACAACAAAAAGGAAGAGAGACCCGGCCCGTAGGAAGCCCGTTGCCCTCGTCTGGAGCCAGGCCCAGACGGAGGGCCCAGACGGAGGGCCCGTCTGCGAGTGCCTGGTGGCCCGGCTTACCCCGTGGACCCACCACCCGCAGGAGAAATTGTCGGGGTCGGGTGCGCTGCCAACTAGGTGCTGGTGAAGGCGGGGGGTACAGACGGACCGGACCCGGGCGGCAAAGGCTGGCTCTGGGGACATGGAACGTGACCTCGCTGGGGGGGAAGGAGCCGGAGCTTGTGAGGGAGGTGGAGCGATACCAATTACACCCGGTGGGGCTAACCTCCACGCACAGCACCGGCGCCGGAACCAAACTCCTGGATAGGGGTTGGACCCTGTTCTTCTCCGGAGTTGCTCACGGTATGAGGCGTAAGGCAGGTGTGGCTATACTAGCTTGCCCCCAGCTGAGCACCTCTGTGCTGGAGTTCACCCCAGTGGACGAGAGGGTCGCCTCTCTGCGCCTTAGGACTGTGGAGGGGGGGGACTCTGACTGTTGTTTGTGCTTATGCACCGAACAGCAGTTCGGAGTACTCGGACTTCCTAAGTGGAGTCCTATTTGGGGCTCCTGCAGGGGACTCCGCTGTCCTATTGGGGGACTTCAATGCACACATGGGCAATGATGGAGAAACTTGGAGGGGCGTGATTGGGAGGCATGGCCACCACGATCTGAACCCGAGTGGTGTTTTGTTGTTGGACTTCTGTGCTAGTCACGGTTTGTCCATAACAAACACCATGTTCGAACACAAGGATGCCCACAAGTACACCTGGCATCAGAACACCTTAGGCCGAAGGTCGATGAACGATCTGATCTGAGGCCATGTATTTTGGACACTCGGGTAAAGAGAGGGGCAGAGCTGTCCACTGATCACCATCTGGTGGTGAGCTGGTTTCGATGGCGGGGGAAGCTTCTGGACAGACCTGGAAAACCCAAGCATGTAGTGAGCGTGAACTGGGAACATCTGGAGGAAGAGCCTGTCCGGAGAGATTTCAATTGCCACCTCCGGCGGAGCTTCTCAGGCATCCCTGTGGAGGTTGGGGACATCGAGCATGAGTGGTCGGTGTTCAAAGCCTCCATTGCTGAAGCTGCGGCTGGGAGCTGTGGCCTGAGGGCCATAGGTACCTCAAGGGGCGGTAACCCTCGGACACCGTGGTGGACAGCGGTGGTCAGGGAAGCCATCTGACTGAAGAAGGAGGCCTTCCGGGATATGTTAGCCCGGGAGACCCCAGAAGCCGTTGCAGGGTATCGACTGGCCCAGAGGGCTGTGGCTTCGGTCGTGACCAAGGCAAAGCAGCGGGTGTGGGAGGAGTTTGGAGAAACCATGGAGAAGGACTTTCGGTCGGCACCAAAGTGTTTCTGGAAGACCATCCGACACCTCAGGAAGGGAAAGCGGGGGACCATCCGAGCTGTATACAGCAAGAAAGGGACACTGCTGACCTCAACTGAGGAGGTTGTTGAACGTTGGAAGGAGCACTTTGAGGAACTCCTGAACCCGACTAATCCACCCTCTATGATCGAGGCAGAGCCAGAAGATGATGGGGGGGTCGTCAATTTCCTAGGAGGTCAACAACTCCACAGTGGCAAAGCCCCAGGGACTGATGAGATCTGTCCAGAAATGCTGAAGGCGCTGGGTGTTGAGGGGCTGTCTTGGTTGACACGCCTCTTTAACATTGCGTGGAAGTCTGGGTCAGTGCCAAAGGAGTGGCAGACTGGGGTGGTGGTCGCAATATTCAAAAAAGGGGACCAGAGGGTGTGTGCCAATTACAGAGGCATCACATTACTCAGCCTCCCAGGGAAAGTGTACTCCAAGGTGCTGGAAAGGAGGGTGCGGCCAACAGTCGAACCTCAGATCGAAGAGGAACAATGCGGATTTCCTCCTGGTCGTGGAACCACCGACCAGCTCTTCACTCTCGCGAGGATCTTGGAGGGGGATTGGGATTTTGCCCAACCTGTCTACATGTGTTTTGTGGACTTGGAGAAGGCTTACGACCGGGTCCCCCGAGAGGTCTTGTGGAGGGTTATGCGGGAGTATGGGGTGATGGGGTCCCTACTTAGGGCCATGGATATTTTGTTTTAATGATCGTTGACAGCCCAAATCTTAATATAGATTAAAATCCGTTTAATCGAGCAGCCCTAACACACAGACACACACACAGACAGACAGACACACACACACACACACACACACACACACACACACACACACACACACACACACACACAGAGAGAGACACAGACAGACAGACACACACACACACACACACACACACACATACATAGAGACACACACAGAGACACACACACACATACACACACAGACAGACAGACACACACACACACACACACACACACACACACACACACATAGACACAGACAGACACACACACACACACATACACAGAGACACACACACACACACACACACACACAGACAGACACACACAGACACACGCACACACACACACACACACACACACACACACACCCACACACATACACATACACACACAGACAGACACACACACACACACATACACACACACACACACACAGACAGACACACACACACACACACACACACACACACACACACACACACACACACACACACACACACACAGAGGCAACCACAGGGAGAATTGGAGGTGAGCACCAGACAATTTCAGAGAAGCGCAGAGAAAGGCAGTTTAAAGCACATCTGTGCTTTTCACAGAAAAGGAGCGCCCAAGCAGAATGAAGCAGAAGGAAGATGAGGCTGTTCCCTAACGAGGGTACACCCTCAGCGGCCCTCTTTATCCTCGCCTGGAGGGTCGTTCTCCTGGAAGTGGAGAGACGCAGCAGTTATAAAAAAATGTGCAACAGTGTTGACGCTCACCTGGCCTTACCTGGTTCCTCACACACTCCGCGTTCTCCGTCCTCTGGCCCTTTCGTCTCCCTTGCTGCGGTCAGCCGATGGGCCACAGGTGTGCTTCCCCAGCGCTGGGGTGGGCAGGGGAAGGGCAGGTCTGCGCGTCAGTGCGAGGTGCTGTCCAAGGTGCTGACTGACTGGCTGAGGTGCTGTCCATGGTGCTGACCGGACGGCTGCGGTAGATTCTGCTTTGGGTTGCCATAATACACACACACACACACGCATACACACATGCACACACATACACACACACACACACACACACACACACACACACACACACACGCATACATACACACACACACGCATACACACACACACACGCACATGCACATACATACACACACACACACGCATACACACACACATGCATACTGCACACATACACACACAAACATACTGCACACACTTTTATTTATTTATTTTATTTAATCTTTATTTAACCAGGCAAGCATTTAAGAACAAGTTCTTATTTACAAAGGTGGCCTGGAAAAAAGCAAAAGCCTCTTGAGGGAAGGGGGTTAGGGGGCTGAAAATAAAAAATAAAAAAGGTTAGATATAAGACAGTTAAAAACAGCATACATTGACACATCACAACACACATATAAAACAACACGCAACACTTCATGGATCAGTGAGTATCACCAGCACAGACATACATGTTCAGAAGCAAATCATCAGCAAACATGCAAGACGGTTAAAAAGACAGTTAAAGTCAGCATACATGGAAGCATCACAATACCTATGGAACATAGTGCAGCATACAACTAAGCATCACCTCCACAAACTCTTCTATCATACAACAGCAGCAAACACATCAGCAAACAGTTAAAAAACAGTTAAAGACAGCACACAATGAAGCATCACAACACATATGTAGCATAACATGCAGCATACAATTACACAGATCACAACCCAGAGCATCACACAGGCATAACACAGAACAGGAGTAGCAACACAAGTGGAATGAGTGGCAAGAAAACTGAGGGAGGATGTTAAATGGTGGGAAAGCATTTACACGAATCGGCGAGAGTGAGTGAGATGGCATTTTTGAAGGTGGGAATAGAGATTAATTTGTCCAGTTTTAGAGTCTTTTGCAGAGCATTCCAGTCAGAGGCAGCAGCAGTCTGGAATGATGCAAGACCCAGAGAGGATCTGGAGTTGGGTATTTTCTTGGATCTTTTGAATGTAGAGAGAGGAGCGGGTGTTGTGTGTGACAGGGAGAGGATGCAGCAGGCGAGACAGGTAGGGGGGTGGCCGGTGAAGAAGGGTCTTGTAGATGAGGGTGAGCCAGTGAATGTTGTGTCGGGTGTGTAGTGAGGGCTGGTTTAACAGGGAGTAAAGAATGCAGTGGTGCGTGTTGAAGGGGGCGTTTGTGGCAGAGTGGTAAAGAGTGTCAAGTATGCACACACGCACACACACGCTCACAAACACCAACCATACAAACACACACACACACACACACACACTCACAAACACCAACCATACAAACACACACACAAACACACACACACACACATTCACAAACACCAACCATACAAACACACACACACACACTCTCACAAACACCAACCATACAAACACACACACATACATATACACACACACACACACACACACACACACACACACACACACACACACACACTCACAAACACCAACCATACAAACACACACACACACACACCAAATCAGTACCATCTGTTTGACCTACCTGGGCGACCCCAAGTCCTCGGGGACATACGCTAGCACCAGGCTGCCCTCTGAGATGTAACCTCCTGTACCCACGCCGACCGGCTGGGCACAACACCCCCTCCCTCCCCCCTTAATAAGAGCTGCCTCTCCCCTCTCCCCCCCCTCCCCTCACAGCAAGGTTAATGGGAATGACACGAATATTAATAACACCATTATTACCCCGTCGTTCGGCCCCTGTTTGAACACGATAGCGTCTAACGCCGTGGTTATACTCCCAAACGGACGCGCACACAGACAGCTGCGGACCCCCCGGACCCCCATCGGGGTTCTGTTTTTACTACTCCTGTTCAGTCCGCTTATGCGTCATCTTGTTCTGTTTGACCTGTGAAGCACTTTGTGACTCGCTGCTAAAAGTGCTATACAAATAGTTTTACTTACTGATTTACTTGGATGACACGGCAGTTAGTGCCCTAATAGTGTAGAGGGCGGTCACGAAAAATTGGGAGGCACGCGGTTGTCCGTACGGTCCTACGCGTACACCCTCTGATGACAAAACCGACGTTACACAGACGACCGTAGCGAACCCTCATATACTGTTTTTTTTTCATTTCAAACCTTTATTTAAGCTCGAGAGACACTGAGGTTGTCCTCATTTACAGTGACGATGAGCGTACGACCAGGGCTCACAAAATGTCCCCCCCTCACACACACACACACACACACACACACAGATGAATAGATAGATAGATGGGTATGATTGTCGTGGCCTGCACAGGCAGCCAAGAAAGCGAGTCACGGGTTCGATCGCTAAGGACAAACCCAGGAGAAAAGCCCTCTGGGATACCGTGCCTCTGCAGTGGGAGGGTAGCACAGCAGGGGGTCCGACATCAAGAAGATTTAAGAGTCAAGCGAACCTTATTATCATTGTGCTGCTTTGCAAGACAACAGCAGAAATTACAAGGGCACTCTCTGAATATAAAACAACATTAAAAACTATAAAAAAGAGCAATGCAGTGAAATAAACAAGACATACAGAAATAAGCAGCATACAATTAGCAGCGAGAGAAACAAGTCAACGAGTATAGCATATGGTCGTCTTGCGCTTCCTGGCTAATCAGCGATGATCCATCTGGATGTGAGGAGGAGGAGGAGAGGGCCCCGGGCCCCCAGGCTCCCCGGCTGGAGGAGGAGAGGGCCCTGGACCCCCAGGCTCCCTGGCTGGAGGAGGAGAGGGCCCCGGGCCCCCAGGCTCCCCGGCTGCAATCCTCCCTGCTGCATAGCGTGACCGGGCAACCAGGCCTGGTGCCAACCTCTGACATCAGTCATCACGGTGTCAGCCAGCAGAGATCCGGCCGTAAATCGTTGCTCTGTTTCTTCTTTTAGGTTCTTCCAAGCATAATAAGAGACATGCGCGCTGGATGTGAACAGCCTGTCCTGGTGGGTTTTTCTAGGAATCCAGGAGAACCCAGATGGCTCCCAGAGTGTGTGAAACCAGATGACTCTCTGCACACGAGATGCACTAACCTCACTGACCCCCCCCGCTGCTGTATGACATCACTAGCCCGCCATCTCCCGGACATTCTAGAACACACAGGGGACAGGCCCTTACCTCTCTGCCCCCTCCCTCCTTCTCTCCCCTCCACTCCTCCGAAATCCCCCCCCCTCTCCCCTTTACTCCTCTTCAACCCCCTGACCCCCCTCCCTCCTCTCCTCTCTCTCACAGACAGACGCTACTAAAAGATTCATGTGTGTGGACTTTGGGTCATTAAAGAATGATCCTTAGCAAAGCTTTTTTTTTATCCTACTCATAATGAAATCCAATATTCATGAAATGGATTTTCCTCCTGTGAGCCCCCCCCCTCTCTGTCTCTCTCCCCCTCTCTCTCTCTCTTTCCCTGTCTTTCTCTCTCTTCCCCTTCTCTCTCTTCCCTTTCCCTTTATGCGGTGTTTGGATGTGTGTTTAGTCTCTTTGCCTGGTCTCGTTAGTCAACCGTGGGTTAATGGTGTCCTGGAGCGGCGTTCCAGGCCCGCAGAGTTAATTGCCATGGTGACTGACGACCTTGGGTCCTCAACACCTGTGGAGAGAGGAGGGGAGTAACTGGCCCCCAGGGGCCCCATGTAGATTGAGGTCACATTACCGAGCAGTTAATCAGAGCTTTGTTTGTATGACTACTCACCATGTAAAATGAGTCGTAAGATTCAGCAGTTGATAATCGAGTGGGCAGTGCGTATGTGTGTGTGTGTGTGTGTGTGTGTGTTCACTCAAGACCGCAACCGCTATGCAAAAAAGACTAGCACGCTAGATGTGCCGTTACCCTGAGGCGACTAAAAGCATCATGGGACATATGTGAAAAGAGCCCTGTAGTCCTGCAAAGAAGTCCCATTATGAACAGTGGATACTCGCTATTCATACCTATGTTAGTGTAATCACCATCATCATCACCATCATCATCATAACAGCCTTCCCCTCCTTCTCATTCACAGTGGCCCTCATATTCTTATCACGACCGCCGTCGGTGTCGCTAACTCCCGGCGCCGCCCCCCCCCCCCCCCCCTAGCTTCTCTGCGTCGTCGCTGCATGTTTTTTTGTTCTAGCGGTGTTCTTTACCACAATTACATACTCCAGTGAAGCACACCGGGTTATCCCTGCTCCCTCTGTCTCTGATTAGATTTTATTGCGGTCGTTTTTCACGCGTCTTCCCTCCCTCCCTCCCTCCCTCCCTCCCTCCCCCCCTCTCTCTCTCTCTCTCTCTCTCTCTCTCTCATATCTCTCCTCGGCCATCGCTGCGGGGGCTTCTGGATCCAGAGAGAGAAAGAGATTCTATACAGTTTATTCTCTATGTCCCTTGTCATCTCTCTCTCTCTCTCTCTCTCTCTCTCTCTCACTCTCTCTCTTTTCCTCCCTCTCCTGAACCCGTCCCCCTCTCTCTCTTTTCTCTTCTCTCTCTCTTCCTCCCCACCCTATCCCTCCCTCCCTCCCTCCCTCCCTCCCTCCCTCCCTCCCTCCGTGTGTGTGTCGTCTTTCTCGGGCGCCATCTCTGCGTGATCTCTATAGCCGTGACATGAAGAGCAGGGTTGTCGTGTGACTGCAGATGGAGAGCCAGGGGAGGGCGCAGACAGCAAGATCGCTGGGGCGGCATTAGTGTGTGTGTGTGTGTGTGTGTGTGTGTGTGTGTGTGTGTGTGTGCGCGTGTGTGTACACACATGTCTGGAGTATGTGTAAAACAATGGAATTCTGAAGGGGTGTGGGCAACGAATCCAAGCGTGTCCAACATAACCGCAAGACGAGGGGGTCAGAGTGGCTACGCCTGTGTGTGTGTGTGTGTGGTTATATGTGCATGTATGGGCGACAGGAGCATGATGTATGTGGCATGTACTCTTAGGGAGGGGGGGGGGCGTGAAAAAGTCAGGCCAGCCCACCATCACAGAACGCAGCATGAGTCACACAGGGAGTAACCTGGAAGCTTCCGGAGGTTTCCGGGCCATCAAGCAGCTCCCATCCCATAAGGACGCACGCCTCGTTATCTGGGCCGCTGGCCCCCACGCCTCTCCGCCCCCCCGGTACAAAGAGGAACGAAGTCCCGACGCGCGCCCACGCTGCAAACTCAGAGGAACCGTGGAACCCTGTTAAGCGTTCTAATTGGCCGAGAGCTGTGACAGACAGCCGAGCGCTGTACACGATGAGCTTTCTATAAATACGATCCAACACGCCGGCTATGCCCCCCAGTGAAGCGACCTCTCTCTCTCTCTCTCTCTCACACACACATACACACACACACACACACATGACAGATACAAACAAGTGCATAAATCAGGAGCAGAATAAATCAGATGTGTTTTTTTTCTGCCTTTCCCGCCTCCTGCTTGATCTTCCAGGCTTAAATGGGGAAAGAGAAATTGAGTTAAAAATGCTTCTGATGTCCTTCCCTCGCAACGGATAAATACTATTGTCAGAATCTGTCAGCAGGCCGACTCCCGCCCCCCTCGTCTCCTCCCTCTCTCCCCCTTCCACCCCCCCCCCCCCCCCCCACCCCCACGCTCTCTCTCTAGATTGGAATCTGGAAACCTATTTGCTTGCTTCCTCTATTCACCAAAGCCAGGTCGTGTCGGGGAGGCTGTACACCGCCTGCATGCCTGCATGCCTGCACCGCCACCTTCCCTCACCCCCCCCCCCCTCTCTCTCTCTCTCTCTCTCTCCCTCCGTCTTCGCCCCCCCCTTTTGTCCGCTGTGAGCCCTGTGGAGAATTTGCCCAAATTACCTGTCATACTGGCAGCTATGTGTAAATAAGACCAGAAAGTGTGTGTCTCTCTCTCTCTCCCTTCCGTCCTCCCCCTCTCTCTTTCTCTCTCTCTCTCATATCTCTATCCCCCCTTTTCTTCAATCCTTCACCTCCCCTCTTTTTCACTCCACCTCCCCCAATCCCTCGCTCACCATACTTCTCCCGTTTACACCTCTGTCCTTCTCTCTCTCCCTCTCTCTCTCTCTCTCTCTCTCTCTCTCTCTCTCTCTCTCTCTCTCTCTCCCTCTCTCTCTCTCTTTCTCTCTCTCTCTCTCTCTCTCTCTCTCTCCCTCCCTCCCTCCCTCCCTCCTTCAATATGTGTCTAGCCCAGGAAGTTTTTGTGTGTTTTTTTTCTTGGTGGAGAAAATGATTTTTGATGCTAGCTCAGCTGGAGCCACGTCAGGCCCAGATGCAGGCCATTGACTAGCTGTCATTTAGCCCTGCAGCTTTAGCGAATTAGAAATCACAGCCACTGCTCTGGTCCTGTGTGCAAGCTGTGTGTGTGTGTGTGTGTGTGTGTGTGTGTGTGTGTGTGTGTGTGTGTGTGTGTGCGTGTGTGTGCGTGTGTGTGTGTATGTGTGTGTGTGTGTGTGTATATCTCCCCAGGTTAATATCTAATGCGTATTGGTGTTGGTACTGTAATATTGTGGTGTGTTTGTGGGTAGGTGTGTTTGCGTGTGAGTTTTTCCCGAAGGCCTTCCATAGGTAGGAGTGGAGGTTTCTTAACCAGGGCTGGAGCCAAGGCATCAGAGCTCAATGTGTAGCTTCGGAAGGTGTGTAATCCTCTCCAGGGTTGCAACATTTCAGGATTATTCAAAGCTGGAAACTTTCCATGGGAATTAACGGGAATTTATGGGAATTAACAGGAATTAACAGGAATTAACAGGAATTTATGGGAATTAACTGTGAATTTGGGGGTGATTTATACCAATTGTATTTACCTTGTCATAAACATAAATATAAAAATGTTGTTTTGTCATAAGCAGACATGCAGGCAAACATTTCTAATTTTAAATTACATATTTTTCTCAATCTATTTGTGAGTAGAACTTTAATGGATTCTACAACCCTCTTAGTGTGCAGGATGCTTGGAATTAGCTGCACATGTGAAGGATTAATGCACAGTATAGGGTTGAAATTCAACTGAATTTGCATTAAAATTAAGTTATTTTAACCAAGATCATGCTGCCAGATTTATAATTTAATTGTATGTTTTTTCCCCAACTGGGCTACATTTAACTTCCCTATTATAAGGGTCTGCGGTGGTGTAGCGGTCTAATGCATCATGTTCCAGTGCAGCTGCCCACCGGGAACCGCTGGTCTCGACAGATCTGAGTATGGCCGGATCCCAGAGGGAGGGGCCTATTGGTCCCCCGCTCCCTGAGGGTGGTTAGTTTAATCTTGGCTTGAGAGTTCGTCACACAACAGCAACCCTGTCTGGTGCTGGAATTACGGTTGTGAGCTGAGATAGACAAGGTGTTGTCTCTCCCTTTCACATTGCCGACTGGCCGGGTTGTGTGACGAATCCTCAACAAAAACTATAGAAAATTAAATTTAAAAAAATGTTTGAAAAAAGCTGTTATAGGCTACAAAAAAGGTAAACATTTCAAAAATTCCCGAGCTTAACTTAAATTGTCCACTCCCTTGCAACCCTAATCCTCTCTCGCCCAGCTGTCCCGGGCACAACGGCTGTGGTTTGAAGACAGGGACGTGGACATGAAGACAGGGACGTGGACATGAAGACCCAGACGGAGCAGGAAGAGACAGTGTCAAGTAAGACAGGAAGCAGAGGGCGAGAGACAACAGGAAGGAGGAGACAACCAGAGCGAACCCTCTTAAACCCTGCCCAGTAAACGCAGGGAGCGAGAGCGCCCGCCCCGCCATCTTGAGAGATTTATCGAGTCCCCTCCTCCAAATCATAAGCCAACAGAGACGTGTCATCCTGATAGATGAAGAGGAGGTCTGGGTTATTTCTGGGGCTTTCGAGGAGCCCGCGGGGAGCAAACACTCCCAACAACCTTCCTAATTCAAGGACGGCAGCTTTTAAAACCTGACCCACTTCATTCATCAAAGCTCCGCGTCGCCCAAACCCTGCCGTCCTGACTGATTCAGGAGGCCGGACGACACTGGAAATCACTCTGGCCGAAACACACACACACACACACACACACACACACACACACACACACACACAGACACACACACTAGGGTCGAGGGGGGAAAACCTCACCCCCTGCTCTCATTTTTCTTCAAGTCTCCCAGAATTTCTACCTGCTCATAAACGCTCACTGTCATGATTCCATCGACAGCGGACCTTCGCACGGTGACATTCTGTCGCGGTCAGATATTAAGCGCTGAGCGCAAGATGCCGGAGATCCGCCCCGAAGATTGCCACGCATCGGCCCCCTCCCGGGGGTAGGGGGGGGGGGGGCGTTAGGCGGGGAGGAAACGCTCGCTAACCGGCCGCGGAGAGACGCGCCGCCTCTTTAATTGAAGTTAACCCCCGCGGGCAGCGCTGGCACAGCAGCATGAGGAGGAGGAGGAGAAGGAAGGAGGAGGGAGGGGGGAGGGAGGTGAGGCAGAACACGCGCGCTAGATGGAAGACACCTCAGGGCTTTTCAGGTGGGTTTGTGTCTCCCCAGGTGTGTATGGGAGTTTTGAAGTGCACGCACGCACACACAAACACACACACACACACCTCTCTTTCACACAAACACCCATGTTAATGTGTGTCTATAGGTCCCTTGTGGCTAGGCAGCTCTATGAGCAGAGAAAAGTGAATCAGTCTTTTAGCAGGCCCATTAGCATACCTTCTGGCAGGAACTACCTCAGGGCATTCATCCTCCTCTTCTGATTCAAACACAGTGCATAAAAGACACTGGGCTAGACACACACACACACACACACACACACACACACACACACTTAGCTGTGCAGCTTTCCCTTGGAACAGTGGATCTAAAAGGCAATATGAGGTAGAAGGGTTTTCACCCCACTCCATCTCCACCTACACACACACACACACACACACAGATGGATGAACCCACCGGAGCGTGATCGGACGGCAGGTCATATCTAATGCTATTTAGCCGGCGGCGGCCTCAGATCTCTGTTCGGGGCGGGTGCGTGACCGGCGCTCCAGACCGAACCCAGACCCATTAGAGCGCCGGCCCGTCCCTGTCCGTCCATCCGTCCGTCTGTCTGTCCATCGCCACGGCAACTGGGGGGAGCGCAGGAGCCTTTGATCAGGGTATCGCCTCTGACTCCACACAGACCTGTTTACTCTGGTCTCGCTGCTGCACAGCCATCCCGTTGACATGCGGTGCGTGCGTGTGTGTGTCTGTGTGTGTTTGTGTGTGTGTGCGTTTATGACTGTCCCTTGCCTCTACTACGGCCCGGCGTCAGTCGGATGAGACCAAACGCTCTCTGTTCCCATGTCGTGCCACGGCTGGCTCGCCAAGGAAAATAAAAGACACACACACACACACACACCAGCAAATGCATCCGATTAAATACCATCCGTGAAAATGTCATGGAGGAAACGGAGTGTGTGTGTGGGGGGGGGGGGGGGGTGGGCATTCCGGGGTACTGGGGCAGGAATGAGAGAACATGCTTTTCCTAATGAGCTCCTGTTGGAATTCCTCACCATGCTGTGTTTGCTTTTCACGGCTCAATTTCACATCCATTTATCCGCCCCCCACATGCTGCAAATGGGTCTGGGAATTTATGCGTTTCGGTGACGGCGATGCTATCAAAATGGAAAGCGGGCCTTGGACAGGGAATAGAGACGATAAAAGCGCTGTATGGCTCGGATCAATAGAGAGGTGCTCTTTCTCTCTCATTCCGCTGATAGTATAGAGGTGTAGCGGAGATTGAGGGGCCGGAGACAGATGGCTTCGAAATGCTCCTGTAAAAAATAAAAAAATAAAAGACCAAAAAAATACTTTTCCATCGGTTTAAAGGGATATTCTGGAATTTTTGAACTAGGGCCTAATTTTCGACTTACTTATGATGTTTTCGACCGATGGAGATCTTTTTCAATTAATTCCATGCTGTAGATAGCTTTGGGTCATTCCAATTTCCACGGGTGGCTAATGCTAGTGCAACCTTATTAAGTCATATTCGCTTGTCCAAAAAACACTCCCAAAACACCCAAAGCGTACCCAAAAACAAATTAAATATGAGTTAAGTCTCTCGGGATTCTTTTGTGTCTATTTACCATCTGTTTTCAATTCAAACTATCATGTAATCCGTAATGGGGAACTTATATTTCTGTCTGTGAGTCGGCAGGCGGAGTAGCACTCAGTTAGATCAGACAGAAATATAGGCCCCCAAACCAGAACGGATTAAACGATAGTTTGAATTCAAAACGGCTGGTAAATAGACACAAAAGAATCCCCGAGACACTTTACTCATATTTAATTTGTTTTTGGGTGTGCTTTGGGTGTTTGGGGGTGTTTTTTAGACAGGCTTTTGAAAGCAATACAGTCATGCTCTGATGCCACTCCTTGAATGTTTCTCCTGTCTATTTTTTATTTTTTTTTGCTGCTCGATCTTTCTCTCTCTCTCTCTCTCTCTCTCTCTCTCTCTAGTAGGCTAGTTGTAAGCAGGACACGGGCACCAAGGCAGAGCAGGATCATATTCAGCTCTCAAAAGCTGATTGAATTCCTAAACCCGTAAAACAAAGAGAGAGATAGAGAGAAAGAGAGAGGGAGAGATAGAGAGAGAGAAAGCAAAAATATGCATCCCCCCCCGGTCCCCCAAGAACTCCCGAATCTCCAGTTTAACCGCGTCGCAGAATCGAGAGCGAAGATTGGATGATATGACTTTTTTATTCCGTGCGCCAAGATAAGCAAGGCGCTGTCTCCCCGCTGCAGGAAGGAGAAACCCAAAAGTTTGATTTGATTTGTTTTGCAAACCTAATTTAAACTTCTTTATAAAAAGGGCGGCGGAATAACAAGGCTTTAGCGTTATTGATCTCAGCGTTTTTTTTCTTTGAAGGAGGATGGCTTGTGGTCATACAAACGGTATCGTCCCGTACTGCCTTGTCATTGCATTAGTTTAGAGCCCTTGAAACGGGGGGCCGCCATGGCTGCTCAATATGTTGGCGGTGCAGCGAGACGCGGGGTTAATGGACATAGTCCGACTGGGATTGATTTAGCATCACAGTCTCCGACGGCAACAAAAAGTGGCCCGTGAAGAGCGGTCAAATAGGGATAGAATGTGTGTGTGTGTGTGTGTGTGTCTGTGTCTGTGTGTGTGCGTTTGTGTGTGTGTGTGTGTGTCTGTGTGAGTGTGTATTTGTGTGTGTGTGTGTCTGTGTGTGTGTGTGTGTGTTTGTGTGTGTGTTTGTATTTTTGTGTGTGTTAGTGTGTGTGTGTGTGTGTGTGTGTGTGTGTGTGTGTGTATGTATCTGTGTTACCAGGCTGACAGCCATTTCCACCACTGTAGCTGTTCTACCACGAGCTACAATAGTGAGCCACCATGTTTGGTGGGTGGGGGGGGGCTGCTTCGATGATCATCCACTTCTGTTTTCCATTCCATTAGAACAGCACCTGAGAGCCATGTTCCATCTGATGTGGTTCCCAACGGGGGTGGGGGGGGGGGGGGGTCCGTGTTGGCATCGGCTGGCATGGGAGACCGAGGCGCGTCCATCCTCGGCCGGCCTCTGTGGTGCTGAGTGGGCCGGCGATGCGCCTCGGAGAACGGCTTCAGTCCCGGTGACCTCGGAGAACGGCTTCAGTCCCGGTGACCTCAGCTTATTATTAGCAAGGGGGGAGTGGGAGGGAGAGGGGGGTAGAGAGAGAGAGATGGAGGTAGAGAGAGAGGTAGAGAGAGAGATGGAAAGAGAGGGAGGTAGAGAGAGAGAGATGGAGAGAGAGGGAGGTAGAGAGAGAGAGATGGAGAGAGTACAGATGATGGAAGTCATGGGAGGCTGAGGGGGCGGGGCTTGAGAGACTAGAGAATTTGTGAATAACGCAAAGATGACGCCGAAACTCTATCGTTGAGAAAAGGGAGCGTGCAACAAAACAACGGAAATAGACACGAACAAGAGATGAAATGGTGAATGGACGGCACTTATGTAGCGCTTTTATCCAAAGCGCTTTACAATGAAGGCCTCTCATTCACCCATTCACACATACATTCACACACCTTGCCATGCAAGGCGCCAGCCTGCTCATTGGGAGCAATTCGGGGTTCAGTGTCTTGCGCAAGGACACTTCGACATGTCGTCAGAAAGAGCCAGGATTCGAACCGCCGACCCTACGATCATCGGACGACCTGCTCTGCCTCCTGAGCTACAGCCGCCAAAGGGATTAAAGGGAGGGAGCATCAAAGAAACTGAGAAAGAGAGAGGGAGAGAGAAGAAAAGATAGGGGGAGACGGTGTTCTGTACTGGGTGGAAGGTAGGGTTGAGGGAGAGAGAGAGAGAGAGAGAGAGAGACGGGGTGAGCCACACTTAACTCATACATTATTCCTGGGTGTATTGATTGAGCGGGTGAGGGAGGAGGAGAGGAGAGGTGGGCTGTAAATGAAGAGAGAGATGGAGAGAGAGCGGAGTTGACGGAGTGGCTGTTGACAGTAATGTTAGATAAATGAGTCATCAATTTTATCCACGGCTCAATGCGGTAAACAAAGTGTCCGGGCCAGTCTGAACGTCCAATCTGGACGAAACACAACATCCATTTATAGGCTAGTTTCAAATGGACTCCTCCCTGTTGCCCTCGGGTAGGAGAGGCTGATTTATTAAGTGACCCCACTGTCATGAGTGATTCTCACGACTCGCAAGGCGAGCGCGGCGCACGCCGTGGGGGTTTTGAATGACTAATGAAAAAAAAACAAACGCAAGCTGTTGTCGTCAGACGGCAATTTTGCCCACAGTTTTAAAATTTTTTGCTGCAACGCAGAGACACGTTAGATCGTTGCTTAACCGCAGGGGGAACAAAAGTAGGATTCGTTTTCCTGCGGAGGAAGAGCAGAGCGCGACCTTGATGAGGGCGCAGAGTCGTCACCTGGGAAAACACGAGGAGCGAGGAGCCGTGAGGCAGGGGTCTCTGTCAGCTAATCAACCGGACGCGCAGACGTCGGTAATGCAGTAATATTATAGTCGGTGCGGAAACAAAAGGAGACAAAATGTGCTGAATTCAAAAGACGGGGGTTTTGCAGTCTGTCTACCATTTTGAGTCATTGGCCTATAGCCTGGCCTGGTTTTGCATTTGTGTACTGTGTGTGTGTGTGTGTGTGTGTGTGTGTGTGCGCGCGCGTGCGTGCGTGTGCACATGCCCAGGCCTGTGGCCAGAGCTATCCCTCAAGGGTCTGATATCCGATCGCCTCGATTGATCTGTCCAAGGGCAGCATGACATTCAGCCTGTCTGGCTACACCGCCAGCCCCTCCAATTAGACGGGGCGGAGGCTGCGCTCTGCTACGGGAAGCTAATTAAGGCGGCTACTAGAACCCCTCCACCTTTCATTTCTCTAAATGAGAAAAGAAGGGGAAAAAAAGACAGAGAAGAAATTAAATAAAAGACAGGACAGCTGTGAGGTACAACACATTGATTTCTTGACCAGGATTCCTCACAGGAATGTCGTCCGCAAAGTCGGTCTGTGGCGAGGGTTCCCCCCCCCCCCCACACACACCTCCACCGCAGGTCTCTCTGGGACCGGGGCTCTCTCTCCAGACGAGACCCAAAAGCTTTTAGCGGGGCCTCCGGGCAGCTCAGCCATTGCCCTTCAAGTCCATTGATCTCTCAAGCACTTTCACTGTATGAGAATGTCAACCACAAAGCACTACATACGTGGCGGGCGTCTGTACTACTTGCGTTGTAAGGACATTTCCCCAAAGCTGTTTGTGGACATGCTCTCCAAGTAATCATTTTAGAGTCTGTGTTAAAGCGAGTGGCGCACTCAAAGAAGTCTTTGTTCTAATGGTTTGTGCGATGGTTTCACATTTACAGCACTTGTGCTAAGCGCTCTCCCGCTTTAATATTTGTGTGCACAAATCACACGCTAAGGTGAATTAATGCCAAGAGAAAGTATTACATGACTACAAAAGTGTAAAATGGGAAATGTGTATGTACTGTACCTAGTCCTTCTACTAGCATGGCTTCGCCAGACCCAATTCGCAAAAATGCGAAGGGTCTGGAAACTCAGTTTCTTTCCGACTCCCAAGGGGCGTAGATCAAAATGCCTCTGGACGCAATTGGACAGACCTACAACCAATCAGCGAAAATGCCTCTACGGCGCTCCTCTGTTCCATCATCTTATTAAACCCGCGCCATATTAGATAAACGGTTGTGATTGGCACAAACAAATTTCTGTTTGAGTGGATTCCGATAGAACGGTTGGATATCCAGACTGATCTGCGGAGTGGAAATGAGCTTGCGAGATCAAGCTGGCGACGCTAAGCTATCCTTCTACTGGATGAATAGGCCATTTTTAGCCGCAACCTGCAACTACAACCTGCAACTCTATAGGTCGCTCTGTCGGTTGGTCGCTCGGTCGGTCAGCCCACTTAACAAAAGTGCCACTTACAGTAATGTGAACAAAAGTGCAATGCTGCTGTTGTCCACAAAAGCATTGTGGCACCATAGCTCTTACTAATCCACTAATTAGACAAGAGAGGAGAAGATTCAGACAGATTGAAAACGCTTGTACTGTAGCTCATACGTGGTCGCTGCTATGGCAAATTTGCTCTTGTTCTCTTCAGTAGTTGGTCCATTTGGTCATTTCACTGCCGTTGGGCAGAGTGTCACTGTCTGTGACAGTTCTCTGCTTCTCTTTCACATTAAGGAATTGATACTGTACATCGTACTCACTGAGTCACATCCGTCTCAATAGCTGCCATTTGGGGGCTTAGAAGTCCTTCCATTCAAAGTTGAGGAGACTCACACTCTCTAATCTAAAAAAAATGTGATAGCGAATCGTCTTATGGAATGATCTCATCAAGACGGCTGTATAATTCTATTAGTGGAGAGTTATCAGGCGGAGTGACCGAGGGATTGAGCGTAGCAGAAGTCGCAGTTCCTCCCGGCGTGTGCGGATCTGAAGCCGCGCTAGTGCAGGATCCCACTAGACATCATTATTATTATCTCACCTCAGCGTGCGGCAGGGACCGCTGCCGTGCGCTTCCACCGGGACGTCTTGAATAATTCTCCTCAGGAAAACTCGGAGAAATGTGTCGCCCGTAACGCCGGCCTTAACCGGAGGAACGAGGCAACCGCCGAGTCCACCTGGAAGAAGACGACAGTTGAAGATAATTGATCAGAAGTGGACTTTGCTAGTTCTTTGGGTTCTGTGGTTCTGAGACCAATGTGTTCTGAGGGTTCTGTGCTCTGAGAGTTCCGTGCTCTGAGAGTTCCGTGTTCCGAGCCCTGGGGGGGGGGTTTGTGAGCAGCCGGGGCGCCGGTCTTTTGTCTGCTGCTTTTCTCGCCTGAATGGGCCTCATCTGTGCTGACAGCGCCCACTGCGGTCCGTCTCATGTATTAGGGCTAGCCGGCGGCCATGAGTGTCCACAATGCTCGCACCTGTCTTTGATCATCTGCCGCCCCCGCTTCACAGCATCTGGCCGCATTACGCCCACACACACACACACATACACACACAAACACAAACACACACATACACACACATAGCCAGCTCTCTCTTCCTCTCCACAGTGCTGTCCCTCCAAACCCTTCTGATTATGCCTGCTCTCCACATGTCCAGCCAACCAACACGGAGGGCCATTTTAGTTCTTGTGGGGGGTAGTGTAGTGCATTATTCTAGCACTGCAGTAGTTAAGAGTATTAGACGGTGCTGGGGACACAGACCACGGATCACAAGCACACACAAACCAACCCTCTGCCCAAAGCAATTCAATATCCCATTTTGGACTGAAAGCGAGAGTCTAGGCCTACCCTGAGCAAGTATTTAAAATCGATAACATTGATGTTTGAAGTCAAAAACTAGAATGTACTGAATACAGACAGTCAGACAGACAGACAGTCAGTCAGACAGACAGACAGACAGACAAATAGATGGATGGATGGATGGATGGAAGGATGGATGGATGGATGGATGGATGGATGGATGGATGGATAGATGGTTAGATAGATAGATAGATAGATAGATAGATAGATAGATATATACTGTAGATAGATAGATAGATAGATAGATAGATAGATAGATAGATAGATAGATAGATAGATAGATAGATAGATAGATAGACAGACAGAGAGTAAGTCAGTCAGACAGACAGACAGACAGACAGATGGATGGATGGTTAGACAGATAGTTAGATAAATGGATAGATAGATAGATAGATACTGTAGATAGATAGATAGATAGATAGATAGATAGATATACAGTAATATACAGTAACTAGTAAAATCCCCTCCTGAAGAGTTAAAGAGCCTGATGGCTCTAGGGACGAAGAGTTAAAGAGCCTGGTGGCTCTAGGGATGAAGAGTTAAAGAGCCTGATGGCTCTAGGGATGAAGAGTTAAAGAGCCTGATGGCTCTAGGGATGAAGAGTTAAAGAGCCTGATGGCTCTAGGGATGAAGAGTTAAACAGCCTGGTGGCTCTAGTGATGAAGAGTTAAAGAGCCTGATGGCTCTAGGGATGAAGAGTTAAAGAGCCTGATGGCTCTAGGGATGAAGAGTTAAAGAGCCTGATGGCTCTAGGGATGAAGAGTTAAAGAGCCTGATGGCTCTAGGGATGAAGAGTTAAAGAGCCTGATGGCTCTAGTGATGAAGAGTTAAAGAGCCTGATGGCTCTAGGGATGAAGAGTTAAACAGCCTGGTGGCTCTAGGGATGAAGAGTTAAACAGCCTGATGGCTCTAGTGATGAAGAGTTAAAGAGCCTGATGGCTCTAGGGATGAAGAGTTAAAGAGCCTGATGGCTCTAGGGATGAAGAGTTAAAGAGCCTGATGGCTCTAGGGATGAAGGATCTCCTGAGTCTGTCTGCTGAGCAGCACTGTGACAGCAGCCTGCCACTGAACACACTCCTCTGCCTCACTATGGTGGTGTTCAGGCCCCTGGCGTTGCCCCCGACGGACGGCCCTTTTCCCAGGGTCCTTCTCTCTGCCACCGTCACCAGATCGTCCATCTCCTCTCCAACCACAGAGCCTGACCAGTTTGTCCAGCCTCATTGGTGTTGGCTTCCCAGCACAGAACATAATGCTGGTGACCACAGACTGGTAGAACATCCGTAGCAGCTTCCCACAGAGACAACTTCAGTCTCCTCAGGAAATAGAGCCCGCTCTGCCCCTTCCTGTATAGAGAGTCCGAGTTGTCCGACCAGTCCAGGTTTTTCGTCCAGCTGCATCCCAAGGTACATGTAGGTCCTGACCACCCCCACAACAGCCCCCTCAGTGGAGATTGGTTGCACAGGTGGCATAGACCTACGAAAGTCCACCACCATCTCCTTGGTTTTGGATGCGTTTAGCTGCAGATTTCTTGACCGGCACCACGCAGTGAAGTCATCCACCAGGCCCCTGTACTCCCCCTCGGGCGTACTTTGTATCCGGGCCGCCAGCTTCCCTGCGGCGATGCCTCCTCCGCTCTCCACTGACCTCTGCAGTGATTAAAGGAGCAATTCCCCCGATTAGCAATCCGCTTTGTATCATTTGAAAATCTGCAGTATGCTACAATGAATGTGATTTTCCTTCCCTCAATTCCTTGGGCTTAGCTTTCACGCTTTCAAAAAACCAATAACCCAATAACTAAAATGTCAAATGATGCATTGATGACAGCGTGAAAGCTAGACCCAAGGAACATTAAGGGAAGAAAAAGCACATTCATTGTAGCATACTGCAAGCTTTACAATGATACAAAGCTGATTGCTAATCGGGGCAGTGCTCCTTTAAATGTGATGGGGGAGATGGTGGGGGGGCTATAGGGGAGCTGCCGGTCTAATCTGATGTGCTAGGGGGTGTGTGTATGGGGGGGTGGGGGGGGGTGTTGGCGGGGCAGACAGCTGTTAGAGCTAGAACAGAGCCTCTGAGCCAGTTGTTTGAAGGTATCCCTGCAGGCCACTGCAGAGCTGAGTGAGGACTGCGGGGCCTTACTGTTCGTCTCTGCTCAGCGGTTATTTACAGGGTCAAGGGTCAAACCAACACTTTCGTAGCGCATGGCACTCATTTCAAAGGCCGCTAAGAAAACCAGTCTATAAGACATTCAAGTCTACTGTGTTGGTAGAGTAATATGTATAACTAGTATGTACACAGAGCATTCAGTATGTACTCAACATTCAGTATTCAGTATGTACTCAGAACATTCAGTATTCAGTGTGTACTCAGAACTTTCAGTATTAAGTATGTAAACAGAACATTCAGCATTCAGTATGTACTCAACATTCAGTATTCAGTGTGTACTCAGAACATTCAGTATTCAGTATGTATACAGAACATTCAGTATTCAGTATGTACACAGAACATTCAGCAATTCCCCTCATCCTCATTCAGCCATTCTGCCTTTCTAAAAAATGTCTGTTTCCAATTGGTTACTGGTAAACACAGCAGCATTGAATGAGTCAACAGCGATGTCTGCAGTCTTATTTGCGTGAATAGGCGTTTTTGAAAAGGATATCCTCCCTCCTGGAGCGCGTTTTAGTCCTCACCATCTGGCCCCAGAGCTGTAGCGAGCACCGAGCAGTCATTTACCCTCTCCAGACGTGAAGATATGCATTTCCCTCCCAACGCAGCGGCTGTGAAAGCGGGTTCCTCAGACTCCGAGCGAATTACCCGACGTACAGCTGAAGGTCCCATCTGCCGCGAGTAAATCTCGGCGACAATCTTTGCGGATGGACTAACATCTGTCTTCCCCAATACTTCTCAGACACTTGCTTTTTCAGCCGGACAGTTTATGAGAGTCGAATTTCCCCGATGCTAAACAGCCTGACGTTTACAGCCCATGAAGAAAGCCGGGGCGAACGTTTCTAATGTGTATTTTCCTCACGCCTGCAGAACGAGCGTCTGCCGAGAGGAAGGATAATAACAGGAAGAGGATCGTGCGGATGAATTTTAAAACAATTCCAATTTCGCCCCCTCTCCTCTCCATTATCATAATCTTCAAAGATGCTTGTCTTGTTCATTTCGCTCATGACCCTGGCAAGAAGTAGGTCATTGAATTTCCTGAAATAACCGCAAATAAGAGAACCATCATTAAGATCCCGGACGTGTAGGAATGATAGCGCCGCAAAGGCTGCAGATATGAAAGGACAGCCAGCCGACGGCCTCGCAAATGAGCCGAGCCCCATTCATGACTTGAATTCAAATGACCCCGAAAAATGCCGCCTTACCCCCCTGGTGGCTCTCAGCAGGGGGGCGCATCTCAAACCACTGTTTACCGTATCTTTACGATCTTTACGATCGTTGGTGTTCATATACAGCACCGGATACCGCTGAACTACTAGCTGGGCAAATTTAAAGCCGCGCGCGCTAAATGTTTGTCTATGTTATGTAAGTGTTTATCCGGCCTCGCTCGCTGAACGCTTTGCCTTTGCCAAGCCCGGAGCCGACGCGGGGAGGTGTGACGAACATGCTCGCTCGCTCCCTGAGCCTCCAGGTGAGGAGGAGAAGCCAAACGAGGCCTACTAAACACTCATCTCTCGCCGCTCTGACTGGGCCCGCTCTCCCGTGCCCCGCGCCTACACGAGCGTTTCAGCGTAGATCGGAACGGTATCTTGAACGACTAATACCCTTTTAAACTTGAACTGTGTTTCCTCTCGAACCTCGCTCTCCTACGCCCTTTCTACATCCTGGCCTGTGCAACCTGGGAGAGAGGATATGAGCGCCTAGCAAAAAAAAGAATAGCTTTTTTGAATGTGTGTTGGGTACGCTAATGTGTGTGTGTGTGTGTGTGTGTGTGTGTGCGTGCGTGTGTGTGTCCTAGCAGTGCCCTTCCTGTGATACAGTATGTGGCAGTTTGGGATCAGGGGACACCATGGGGGGGCGGAGCTGTACCAATGACACCCAGTTTGCTATTTCTCGTGCTGTCGTTCGTCGTCCAGCTGCATACACAATTCTACCTAGCGCTGCAAAAAACAGGAAAACAGAAATAATTCTCACAGCGCAGCACTTTCATCCGTCTTCAGGTACACGCTCACCGCATAGCGCCCCGGCTATAAATTGTCGGCGAGGTATGGAAAAAGGGGGGAAGAAAAAAAATGCTTTAGAGCTTGTGGAAGCGTGATTTAACTCAGTATTCACACAGAGAATGAAGTAACAAGCATACAATCCCTCGCTCCTGCTGCTGGTGGTGGTGGCGTGTGTCCAAGCGTCTGTCGGCCACATGGGGAGGGGGGGGGGGGGGTTAGTGGCTGGGCTGGAGGGGGGGGGGGGAGGGTGTCCATTTCAGCCTGGTGTCACATGTCCACCCCCCACCCACCACTGAGACTTATTGTTTTGTTTTGTCATTTATTCGCTTCACAGGTGCCCTAATCTAATGCGTTTCAAGCCACTTACATTTTTCATACAGCGCACATTAGTGGCTTAGTCGAGCCTGAGCAGGCCGGGTTAAGGACCTTCCTCAAGGGCGCTGTCATACGCTCTCCCGCACCCCGATCCATGTCCCCCTCTGCCCCTCTCTGTCGGTCTCGCACTTTCACACACGCACTTTCACACACGCACTTTCACACACATACGCACACACACTGAATCTCTGTCTATCTGTCTGTCTCTCTCTCTCACACACACACACACACGCACTGTCTCTCTGTCTCCAACACACACACACACACACACACACTGTGTGTGTCTCTCTCTCTCACACACACACACACACACACAAACACACACACACACATTTTATCTCCCTCTCTCTCTCTCTCTCTTCCTCTCTCTCTGTGGGGGGGCTGGGGTGTGGACTGCTCCGTGCTCAATCCCCTCAGTAGGTGTCTCAGAACCATTTACAGAACTGAATGAGGTTGACTTTACTCCAAAAAGGGGCCATTGTATACCCAAGAGAGAGTTTGAGCTAGTGTGTATGTGTGTGTGTGTGTGTGTGTGTGTTTTCTGTACCCATAACTCCTCTGGTTTTATCAGAATCAGAATGCATTTATTGCCATTATACTTACTGTACATACATAGGATTTTTTCTGACCTGTAGTGGTTACAGAAATACAACAATGGACAGGACATGACAGGATAGGACAGGACAGGACAGGACAGGACAGGACAGGACAGGACAGGAGAGGACAGGACAGGACAGGACAGGACAGGACAGGACAGGAGAGGAGAGGAGAGGAGAGGAGAGGAGAGGAGAGGAGAGGAGAGGACAGGACAAGACAGGACAGGACAGGAAAGGACAGGACAGGACAGGACAGGACAGGACAGGACAGGACAGGACAGGACAGTGCAGTGATACAAACATGAGTGCAAAAAAAGTTGCAGTGCAATTTTGAATACAAAAAGAGGCTGATGGCCATGGAGGAAAAGCAGTTCCTGTGTGGAACAGTTTTCGTCTGTGACGACCGCAGCCTCCTACCAGAGGGGGGCGGTGTGAAGAGGCCGTAGCCCGGGTGGGAGGCATCGGCCGTGATCTTTCTGGCCTGCTTCAGCGCCTTGGAGTGAGTGGTATTTTCTGTATGCTTACTGTACATCATTATTATGTATATTATACCACCAAGATATATGTACAATATGTGTGTATGTACAGTATGTGCTTGTAAGCTTATATTGTATACTCTACATCCTGCTTGTAACTGAAATGTGACACACATTTAACAACCCAACAACATGACTGCAATGGAATTATATTATATTTATATAATTATATTTGGGCTCCTGCAATGAAAACAGAAACAAAGAAGTCAAATGTGTGAGAGAAAGAGAGAGAGTTTGTGTGTGTATATGTGTGTGTGTGTGTTTGTGTGTTTGTGAGTGAGAGAGAGAGATAGAGAGAGAGAGAGAGAGAGAGAGAGAGTGTGTGTGTGTGTGTGTGTGTGTGTGTGTGTGTGTGTGTGAGAGAGAGAGAAAGAGAGAGAGAGATAGGGAGTGTGAGTGTGTGGTGTATGGGTGTGTCTGTGAACTCTATACTCCTATACACAAAGAACACCGGCTATCTCATTCACGAAGGCCAGCCTTGACTTCATCAGTATACTGTAATATCATATTTTATTTGATCATACACAGTTGCATTCCCTGTGACGGCAACCCATATAACACACATTTATTAAGAGAAGGACATCAATGTTCTGGACAAGATATTGACCCACCAGACATATTAACTAAAACCCCTGTGACCTTAGAGCGTGGGGGTGCATCTACAACAAGAGTGCTACTCCTCTTCCCTCTCTCTCTCTCTCCCCTCACCTCTCTCTCTCTCTCTCTCTCTCTCTCTCTATCTCTCTCCCCTCACCCCTCTCTCTCTCTCCCCTCACCTCTCTCTCTCTCTCTCTCTCTCTCTATCTCTCTCCCCTCACCCCTCTCTCTCTCTCTCTCTCTATCTCTCTCCCCTCACCTCTCTCTCTCTCTCTCTCCCCTCACCCCCCTCTCTCTCTCTCTCTCTCTCTCTCTCTCTCTCTCTCCCCTCACCTCTCTCTCCTCACATCTGTTGGCTCCATCACACCTTTATCGTGTCAGAGATGGAGGAGAGTATTCTAGCTATAGAAACTCAAATCGATCGGCTCCCCGCGGTCCACACCCAAACCTGCTGACTCGGCCCAGAAAATGGAGGGACACCGGAGAAAAAAAAAAGAGAACCCTCAGCTCTTTTAAGCCCCCCCTCCCCCGCGCCCCTGCGATCGCCATGCGATAAAAGAGGAGGGAGGGGAAAAAAACAGGTCACTCCTGCACTCTTTCGTCTTCTTATTCATCCATCTACACCTTCCGGCCTCATTCCCGGTCGCCTGTCTCACTCCGCATATCAAACGTGAGCGGTCGCTTTATCTGCCTCGCTGTTCATATCAAACGTGAGCGGTTGCTCTATCTGCCTCGCTGCTCATATCAGATGTGAGCGGTCGCTCTATCTGCCTCGCTGTTCAGCATTTTTGCAAGATCCAATTCTGCAAAATACCCTCGTGCCTCTCATCCATCTCTCATCCATCTCTCCTATTCTTCTTCGTCTTCTGCATCCTCTCCACCCCCCCCCTCACTCCTCTTCATACTGTCCCTTTCACAGATACAAGCAGAGATGCAACTCACACAAATACGCACAGACATGGACATACACTCACACATGCATACACACACACACACACATACACACACCCATTCACACATCCCCCTGCCCCCCACCCCCGCATCTCAGTCCATGGCAGAAACTCAATCATATGGGGGATTTGCAGATGGAGTTGATCAGTCTGTTCTGTCGCCGTTCGGGCCTGGGAAGCTTGAGTTTGTGGCACAGCAAGCAAGATTTAAATCAGGCACTTAATAAGACACACGCTGGGGTCCTCAAACCATTCAGCCCTCTGTATTATCACTCACAGGGAGACCCTTAACTCCTGATTCAGCATTCGGAGCAGGTCTTCGTTTTACCTTGAGGGAAATCTCTGTACGCGTGTCACATGTTATCCATGTGCTCCACATTCAACATCAAACCCGCATTCTGACGGAGCTGAGAGGAATATTCAGCCCTGGAATTCCTCTCCGCTGATAGCTCCGCTCACTCATAAATTCCTAGTATGTGTGAAAATCTACCTGGCTAAATGAATCTGATTCCGATTCCAGCCATTACTGTACGCCGGCTCCGATTGACGGATCGTATGCTTGGCGTTCAGCGTGGAGGATGTTAAATATTCACGTTCCCATCATGCCCCCCATCCCCTATTTCATAGACCATTTTCATCAAAGCCCGCAGATCAATGGCCGCCATATTTCGCAGATTGATAACAGCTGCCGCGTAGGAATCGGGTAACAATTCAGCTTGTGTTTACGGTTGCGGATGTACCCGCACGGTAACGTCCCTTTGCTTGCCAATGAGGTGACAGCTGTGAAGACTGAGATTTCCCGTCCCTCGACTGGTATCGGTCCGATCAAATCAAGGCCCAGCTTGTCTGATGTCAGCCGTGTCGTAAAATTGAGTGATTCTGCGCCTGTTGGTGTATCTCTGGTTCAGCCTCTATTATTTGGTCTCACGTTATTGACCTCTGGCAAGAAACACAGCTTTAGTGGAGCGGAGTCCAAATATCCCAGTTTATATACACAAATGAGTGTGCATGTTTCTCGTTAGTCCTCCAAACAAGCTCTTAATTAGTTAATTGGCTTATTACGACGATCGCTCCCAGGGCAGGCGGTGTGGTTTTGGCTGTCATTCATCGGATGTCTCTGCAAACAGACGGCAAATGCACGTGTCTGAACCAATCAGAGGGGAGGTAAAGGACAGGAGCTGGGGGGGCGAGGGGGGGGGTGGGCTGGGTGATTTGATGGAGTGTGGCGGACCGGCTGAGCTCGGCGTTCTGGGGGCTGGATTGGAACGATCTCTCAGTCTGCCCCCACCCCCCCCCCCCCCCCCCACCCCCCCCCCCACCCCCCCACCCCGGATCTCACAGAGGCACATTGGGTGAGGAGTGACTTTCAATTAGCCGAACGCCCCTAACGAATCAGTCAGGAGGTGAACGGTAATAGGAATTAGCAGACCGTCCCACCCCTCGCCATTACCATGCCAACGCATCTGCTGCTGTGTGGGAACGTCCTCCAGCCCGTCGGCACCTGCGGGACAGACAGGGTGGGCAGCGTTTGCGTAGCCCGTAATCCGAAACAACCTTGCTACCGGGTGGCGACGTTCTTCAAACTTTTTCAGGGATGCACCGTGACACAGAGGGGACATCCGCGCCGCGCTGAAGATGACGCCGTGTTCCGGAGAGCGAGAGGTGAAACACGCCCCCATCGATCCGACGACCGAAGTCGTGTTCCAACCTAAATTGGATGAATCAGACACACAGTGAGAACGAAAAAAAAAAAAAACGATACACCTCACCTTTCCATAGAGCACAACGCTCCTCTAGAAGTACAAGTAGAACATTCTGTTTCCCCTCTCTCTGCATTTCAACCTTGTTCTTCCATCCTTTGAGCCACGGAGGGTTGTGAGGAATTTTGACATGAGATTTATGTTGATTGATGGAGCCTCCCGGTGTTGAGACTTGGAGAGTCTTCACAGAGGGCGCGAGTGGGAGAGTTTATTGGAAGCCTAACAGGAGGCAGCACACGCCAAGCTTCTACCTCTTTATGATGATGTAGGAAGTTGCCCCATTAGTGGAGAGGATCAAGCGTTTGGCTTGGCCTCAGAGAGGCTGGTCCCTCCAGGCTGGCAGCGGTTTCTCAAAGCTTGTTTTTCTCAAAATGCTGTGTTCTGGGTTTCTCTCACCTTCAGAGGCTCGCTCACTGTGGGCGGAGGAGGGAGGGTTACCTGGCTGTGATAGGCTGGCCACGAGTGTGAGAAAAAAAAACAACTAATGTTAGCTCAGAAGAGCTCGATGACATGTCCCTGGATGATTTAATGTGCTAATACTGTGTACTCATTTGTGACTCTGTGTGTGTGTGTGTATGTGTGTGTGTGCGTGCGTGTATGTGTGTGTGTGTGTGTGTGTGTGTACCTGTATGTGTGTGAGAGCAGTGTGGGTGTTGATTGCGTGTTCATGTTGGCAGTGGCCCTTGGCAGATCTCCCTCTCAAGGCTAAAATGTTTGCGCTTGAGTGAAAGCAGCCCGCCCACCTGCGCCTGTCTTTTCATAACTAGCTCGCTGTTATGCAAGCGGATTTCAGAGTCTCTCTCGGATCTCATTTCTCCTATTTTTTCACATAAACAAATTCACAGATCTGCCTTCAGAGGCGAAGTTTTCCAAACGGCGTTACAAGGGTCAAAATTATCGGCGAAACCATTCGTTTTCCATTCTGGGGCGTGCATTGTGCTTTGTTTAATTGACTGTGAAGCTCTTGGTAGGCGTCCAGCTCTCTGTTTGCAGGCCCGGCCAAAATGGGTCTGAAGGGAAATCAAATCTGCGACAGATTAGCGGATCCACGGGCATGTCACAGATTGAGATTAGAGGACATTAAGAAAATCTGGACCCGATGGACTCGATGCAAAAACAACGATTCCGCGATTGGCCACGGCCACAGTTTCCCCCTCTTAATCGCACCCAGGTGCATTCTGGGAGCAGAGTTTTATTTCAACCTCCACCCCCCCCCCCTTCCCTCCTCATATCCTATTTAAGAGCGTCTTTCTGGGTCTGACAGCCAATTAGAGAAGACACACGCTGCACCCTGTTTCATCCCATTTACTGTTATGTAATTTCATGAAAAGGTTGCACTCTGATGGTATGTATATTAATATAGAGAGAGAGAGGGAGAGGGAGAGAGAGATAGAGAGATAGAGAGAGAGAGGGAGAGAGAGATGGAGAGGGAGAGGGAGAGAGGGAGATAGAGAGAGAGAGGGAGAGAGAGGGAGAGATAGAGAGAGAGAGAGAGGGATAGAGAGAGAGAGAGGGAGAGAGAGAGAGAGAGAGAGGGAAAGAGAGGGAGGGAGAGAGAGCGAGAGGGAGAGCGAGAGAGAGGGAGAGATAGAGAGAGAAAGGGATAGAGAGAGAGAGAGAGAGAGAGAGAGAGAGAGAGATAACGAGAGAGAGAGAGCGAGAGATAGAGAGAGAGAGAGAGAGAGAGAGAGAGAGAGGATAGCGAGAGAGAGGGAGAGAGCGAGAGAGATAGAGAGAGAGATAGAGAGAGAGAGGGAGAGAGAGAGAGAGAGAGAGAGAGAGAGTGCAAAGGGGGCGGGGCGGAGATAGAGTAACTGGATTGACTTTGTGAGGATGTATAGGATGGATCACTGAGAGTGAGGAAAGTGAACAGACCTCGTGTGATTTCCTCCTTCCTGTCTGCGCCAGGCGAGGTTGTTCTGTAGGAGCGGCTCTGAAAGAGTCCAGCCATGTGGAGCGACGCCAGGGTCACAGATCGCTGACTTTAATTGTCCCTGATGGGTGGCACCGAAGGCCACTCTGTGAGACTGAGCTGGCTTAGCCTTGGTCACTGAGTGCGTGTGTGTGTGTGTGTGTGTGTGTGTGTGTGTGTGTGCGTGTGTGTGTGTGTGTGTGTGTGTGTGCGTGCGTGTATGTGTGTGTGTACGCGCAAGAGAGATAATGATGGTGAGAAAAGGGGGGAGGGAGAGAGAGATTAGTGTGCTACAGTGGCATTTTTCTTTCCACTTTGGCTATCCCCTCTCATCCAATCAGATGTCTTATCAAATGAACATCACTTTGCTGCCCGTAGCATCCAGACCCTTCTCCAGGGCTTCCTTCCATCAGCCGCTATTTCCATCTTTAACCAAGTTGTTGTTCCCTGAATTATACCAAGTGGTGATGCAGCAAGCTGCCCAACCTTAAAATAATCCGATTGGAATTTCAGTTTTGTTGACCCTAATGTCCAGAAGTTGATTTGTAGATTGCGATCACACACCTGACCTTGCTGCCCGGCTGTCACTCATGTTGACAGTTTTTTCATATCTCCGCGTCGAACGACGGGTCACCGTATGCATTTTCATGCCCGGTTCAAACGGGAGCACTCTGGCTGACGTCTCAGATGAATGAAAGGGGAATTTTATGAGTGAACCTTTGACCCGCAGGGGGGCGGGGCTTAAGAGCCGGCGAGGGTCGGCTGTCTCGTGCGTTCTGGAGGCCATAAGTGGTCCGGGCGATTCAGATAAATGCGGCGGTTGTGTGGCCGAAGTCAGCAGGTCGACCTGGTAGCCGGTTGATACTGACTGGAACGCCTTTAATAATAGTCATTGAGAATGCCGCTCTGACAGAGGTTGCAACCCCCAGAAATAGGATTATCGCAGCGCACCTGGTCTCTACCTTTGCTGAGCACCATATGTCAACACTAAGAACAGGGTTGGAAAAGAACCCACCAATAACCCACACGTTGCTATAGCACAAGGGAATATTTTTTATTTGAGCTTTGGTAGGGACACTTAATGGAAGCGCGCGAGAAGTACAAGCTGATTTTTTTTTTCATTTAGAAAAAACAAAAAACAAAACATCAATACTGTTTTGAGCTACAGTCAGATCTGATTATCTTGCCAACTGTTTCTTTAATTAACCTCCTACAGATTATACAATTCAGTCAGCAAGTGATCATGAGTCATCATGGCTCAAATCTAGCTGCTTTCGCAAGGTAGGCAAGTTGCCATTAATATGGGATCGACCAGCATTGAAAGATAAAATGTGCTTTCGATAGTCTACAGAATCAATATGAGACCTGATTGGACCCGTATTTTCGTGCGCAGAACTGTAGTGTTGACAGAGGCGCTGAGCTTTGTCGTTGTGCAACCAACTTCAATCAGATGTAACTATTACAGCCGGCAAGAAATGGCTGGCATATTGGGTTATTGCAATATTGGGTTAAGGAGGCGGGACGAGATCTGTTAACCGCGTGTGCACCAAATTATTGCTAAGGACAATTCAGTATTCGCTGGATATTGGTTAGGACATGTCCCGAGAGTTCCTACTAAAGTCTAAGCCAGAGCTACAGTATAGCAGAAACTCAGCATTGTCAGCAGAGTGGTTTAGTGGGTGGCACAGGGCTCTGCATGGCATTTACACAGCTATCTATCTAATACTGCTAGATGCCTTTCTGTTTCCCAGGCCAATCATATCCAGCTTTGCTTTCACACAGAGCACTTCACCACCTGGTGTCTGACTGTCTGACTACCAGTTCTACCCCCCCCCCATCCCCACCCTGCGCCATGCTAGAAATTCATTAGACCTTCCACCGAGCAGAAATGAGCACCCAGGGAGTGAGAGTGGGGAAGCAAAAAACGATCAAATTGACTTTGAAGATTTTAGCAGTCGATTGCGCGCTCTAATATGGAACTGGAATTTTCCTCCGGAATGGGAAGTCACAATTCCCCAGAGATCCGGGGAAGATGGCGGGTTGCTTAAAGAGTGATCAACCAGGAAACGGGTTCCATCGCACACGGAGGCTTTGACCAGCTTTGACGGATGTGTGATGATGATGAAGATGATGGTGATGATGATTATAATTATAATTATAATTATTATTATTATTATTATTATTATTATTATTACTAGCCGCTGCTAACTCTGATTTGTTTTGTTGATATGTGTGTCTGTGTGAACTCGTCATCACTGTAAATGAGGGAAACCTCATTTAAATAAAGCTTTGAAATGAAATGAAATGAACTCTAACCCCTGGGTTCTAGAACAAAAGGGAACACTGGCCGCTGAAGGGGGAGAACATGGAGGAGTGACACGTGTTCCTCACGGGTTCTCCCGCCTGCCCTCTTCCCCCTCGCATAAATCCAGTCTGCAGTTGATCGATGTCGCCGGGCAAGGGCGTAATAAGTCACCGCGGATCTGCGTTCGAGGCCATTAAGGCGCCCGAACGGGCTAATTAAAAAGATCACCGTAAATCATCCACGCGGACGCCTGGCGGACGAGGACCGTCCGGCGCGCTTTGACCTCGAGCCTTCGCCCGACTAGCTCTGCTCGGCATGGCTGCGGAGCGTAGGGAGACGTCTGTCTGGGAGATGTCTGTCTGGGAGACGTCTGTCTGGGAGAAGTCTGTCTGGGAGACGTCTGTCTGGGAGACTTTTCCGTGCGGACGTGCTGACAGGAGACCAGACGTTCAACAAGGCTGCTGTCTCTGTCTCTTGCAGTTCTGCATGCGGCTAATTGTCTTGAAGCCAAGCTCGTGTTTGCGGGCTGATATGAGGAGAAAAAACGAGACGATCCCGTGTGCTGTCCCTCGAAGGGACATTTCATTTCAGAAAGACTTCTAATCTCTTTAGAGGGACGAATCACAGAAGAAGAAAGATGCCGCTGTTGTTGTTGTTGTTGTTGTTATTGTTGTTGTTGTTGTTGTTGTTTGCCTCCGCTGCCATCAGAAGCACTTTGGAAAGGAAGCAAACTGGAACAAAGAGGCAACAGGGACCGACGCCGTGACATAAATCCGCTGATTTAATCAGAATTCCACACTCGGCTCACGCCGAATGGGTTCCGCGGTGCCTCAGGGGCGGCAGCCATTACTCAGCATCATCCAGAGACCCCCCCCCCACTGGGAAATCATCCGATCTCATCCGCTCCTCTAGGGATGAGCTCCTTCAGGTGTTTTTTAATTAATGGCTCATCAGGGTCCCATCGAGATTGTTTATTTATTTATTTTTTAAAGAAACAGCCGGTGAAAATGATTAGCCAAATAACCAGTTGAATATGGTAATTAAGACCCCGGGTAGAGCGGAAACGAGCGCGCCAGGGTGGGTCTCTGAAGAGGCCCCGCTCCGCCTGGAGGAGCCTAATCTCCTCCTCATGAGCCGCGGTCAGCGCCGGACACCCCCCCCACCCCTCCCCCACACAGATGCCCACTCCGGGCGCCGCGGGGCCGGTTCGGCGGAGGTCGGCGGCGCCGGCGCCGGCGGTCAGAACCTGCCAGATAACTCACCGGGCGCGTGAGAGAAAACACTCGATAATTTCTCGGCAGGGCTGCTCTCTGATCTCCTCGTCGGAGGAAGAGCCGCGGCCGGCAACAGAGAGCCGGCGGTCGCTAGGGAATATTTATACGGCAGGTTACGAGGACGCGGCGGCAGTGGCGGAACCTTCGCCGGCCGCCTTCGCCTCCAGGGAAATCACGGCCGCTTCGCCGCACGGGAAGCAAGAGGACAGTCGTCGTCGTCTGAGAGGTATAGTGACTTCCAAACAAGCGCGGTCACTTAGGCAAAGAGGACGAGAGGAGAGGGAAAGAGGGAGAGAGGGAAGGCCCTGATTTAATCTCTGTCACCGTCGGGGGATTCGTGACAGTTGACGGCTGGACTGTAGGTACCGTTTAACCCAGCTGACACACTCGCTGATTCACACTGCCCTGTCCCGACTCACCGCTACGAGGAATCTCATTATAGGCGGGGCGAGAGAAGGGGGAGGGGCCCAGGAGGCCTCCCCCGGACTCTCCTCACTCTCTCTCTCTCTCTCTCTCTCTCTCTCTTTTTCTCTCTCTCTCTGCTGGAGGGGGGAGCCGGGATGTAAAGACTGAGGCAGGCGGAAAAGGATATGCACAGGAAAGACCACCGTCGGCCGAGAGAGCCGGACGGAATACACTAGAAGCCGGAGCGCGGCGACATCATCAGCGGAGGCGAGCAGCGGTCACTGGGGCCCGGGGGGGGCGTGTTTGTCTTTCTCAGATCAGTAGCCTCTACATTGATGCCTTGAAAGACAATTTATGAGGCATAAAGGACAGGCGTACTGGTTCAGCGCCAGCTACCCTTGTGTGTGTGTGTGTGTGTGTGTGTGTGTGTGTGTCTCTCTGTGTCTCTCTCTCCCTCTCTCTTTCTCTCCGACCGTCCATGAATCATTCTCTCCCTCTACGCTACTTTCCTCATCTTCACATTCTCTCCGTTCGTCTCTCCCTCCTTTCTCTCTCTTTCTGTCATATTTTTTTATTCTCTCTCCCTGTCGTCCTGTTGTCCGCCATCCCTCTCCATCTCTCCCTCTCCATCTCTCCCTCTCTCTCTCTCTCTCTCTCTCTCCCTCCCTCTCTTTCTCTCTCTCTCTCTCTCTCTCACCCTCTCCATCTCTCCCTCTCTCTCTCTCCCTCTGTCACTCCCTCTCCCTCTCTCCCTCCCTATCTCCCTCCCTTTCTCCCTCTCTCTCCCCCCCCTCCCTCTCTCTCCTTCTCTCTCTCTCCCCCCCTCCCTCTCTCCATCTCTCTCTCTCTCCCTCCCTCTCTCTCTCTCTCACCCTCTCCATCTCTCCCTCTCTCTCTCCTTCTGTCACTCCCTCTCTCCCTCCCTCCCTCCCTCTCTCTCTCCCCCCCGCCCTCTCTCTCCTTCTCTCTCCCTCCCCCCCTCCCTCTCTCCATCTCTCTCTCTCTCTCCCTCCCTGGGTCAGCTATGCGTTGGTACAGAGGGTGATGAGGGGTCATCAGCTTCACTCCAGATGGCTGAGCAGGAGCTGCCAGGGGAGCTGGGAGGGTCACGTGGTGGTGGGGGGGGGGGGTTGGAGGGTGGCTGGGGGGGTGGAGGGATAGAGGGTGGCATAGCGGGCGGGGGGGGGGGGGGGTAAGGGGTAGGGGGGTCGGATGGGTGGTAGAACTGGGGTTGGGGTGGAGAGGAGAGGGGGGGTGTTGGTCGGAAGGCATCATGATCACAGTTGTGCCTCAAGCCCATGTGAAAACGGGCACACACAGAAAATAATCTAACAAAACAAACAACAAAACAAACAACTTGTATTGTCAAACAGTGGATTTTTGCCATGGTTAGACATCTGTTCTTCTGCTTGTTTTTCATATCGGGTTCTTTTATGGGGGGAACGCTTGTGAACATGGGGAGAACATGCAAGCCCCGCACCAAAAGGTTCAGAGACGTGCTTGCTGAGAGCGATTCTGGGGTTCAGGGTCTCACTCAAGGACACTTCGGAACTCTCCGGAAGCTGGGATCGAACCGGGGACTTCGCTATTCCCAACCTGCAGCTCTGCCTCCTGAGCTAATTGCCGCTCCCAGTCGGAGCGCGCCTTAGCGTGGCGGCCTTGTCCCCGAGCCGGCCGTGAGAGAGAGACAAAGCCCGCCCGACCGCTACCGGTTTTCGTTCTGTTTCCGACGGCCCTGAGGCGCCACGTTGATCTGAGCTAAAAAAAAAAGTAGCGATTCAGGAGCCGTGTGTCCTCTGGTCGGAGACATGCATGCGTGGGCGGGGCTGTCCTGGTGGGTGGGGCATGTTTTGCATATGCAGATGAAGGAACGATGCAACTGTGAGCGATGGGATTTGTTCAGCCTAGGCGAGCGTGTCACTCAGCGGCACCATGAATATGGTAAACGTAGTCTTTAGAAACGTGGTTAAGCTCCTCCATCCCACCCTAGAAAACCTCTTCCTCATGACTCAGGGTGTCTTTATCCACACACACACACACACACACACTACGTGATCCAACCCTAATTCCTCTCGTCGTATGAAAGCCTCTCGTTTCTTATCAGTTTGGGCCGCGTCTCTCCAGGTCTTTTAAAGCCGAGACTCTCGGAGAGACGGACAGGAACGAGACAACGCAGCGGAGGAAATGGATCCCGACTACAGACCTCTCTCACTCATCTCACCCGGGGGTCGGAGTAAGTGGGACTTAGCCTGCGATGGAAGTCATTTCCTCAAATTGGTCGTCTGCTGAGACTGAATGGTTGTGTGCCATTGCTGGGCCTAATGCTGCACTTTGGTCTGCTTTCAAATGCAGTGCAGGCATGGGGAATGTTGTGAGTGTTGAGGAGTAGACTATTTGACCTTTCGATCTCAACGTGATGGCTTATTTATGTAAATTCCCTGCCACGGCTTATATAACCTTTATTACCAACTCTATTCTCACACCGGGTTTTATTGTTATCCGTGGCTCATGAAGCTAACATGATACTGCATACTGCTTTAAACTACCATCACATGAGTCAAACATTCATAGCCTCTCTTAAAATGCATCTCCCACATGAGTTTGTGCTCATGCTAATGCTAATGCTAATGCTCTCTCTCTCTGTATCAGAGCAGTACCATTTGACTCAGACCTCTGTTCATGCTTTGCTCTCAGCTCAGAGGTGAATTTTTGTTCAAAGACAAAACAGAGACACGACCTTGTCCATAAGCCTGGCTCCCTGTAGCTGGCTTCGGCTGGGGCCCAATCGCCCTGCTGTAAAACCTGTTATCTACATCTCATCATTAATTCAATTATTCAACCAAAACATTTTGATACTCACCAAACCAATAAAGGCAAGAAGAAAATATCTGGTGTTGAAATATGAATCTTTATAAAACTTTGTGAGGTTATACAAATAATCCAGTTACATGGAAAAATACAAGTCACAAGAAAAAGTACATGAAAGAGAATAAATCCCAGGTTCTCAGCTGCTGACTTCTCCCACGCCTCTGGTGATGGAAAGAAAGTGTCCTCCTTCTCCTGCTACACCTTCTTTTAATCCCCATGTTTACATCACTTTCCTTTCGTCACTCTTCCCTCCTGATTGGTTAACAATTCCTGCATTCGACAGCTTATCTCTCTCACACCCACAGCATGGGAAATTACAGGTTACTAACTAACATCTTATTAAACATCCAGTTTTAAGCATTACTTATATATCCAGACAGTTAATACATGAATACATTTTCTAACCATTACATGCTTGTCATGTATTTTTACAAGGTTACATCTTTGATTTTTGACTAACGCATGCATGCCTTATAAATGGTTAGTTCTGTCTTAAGTGTCTACATTTCCAATAAATGATATTCAACTGTATTTTTACTAATGGATTATACTGTTATTGTCATCATTACACATTAAGGACATTTATTTCCCTCAAGGCATATATTCTTAACACAGCTTCGTTTGTCCTCTTCTGATAAACACCAGACCTAGCCTATTAAGGGGGGTCACGGGGGCTGCCTCTCGCCTTCCCAGACTTAGGCCTGATTCATAGTCGACGTAAACAACGCAAGCTACGTTGTGAACGCAAGCTCCAACATGACTCGTGAGCTTGCGTTCTGTGTTTTGTTTTGTGGAAACGCAAGGAATTGCACTATTGCTTGCGTCAAGTGACAAATTTCGGCATGACACACGCAAGGACACAACGAGATCTTGCGTGGCCTTGCGAAGCTTGCGTTGCTTGCGCTTATGTAGTTTGCGTCAACTATGAATCCGGCCTTAGAGGGTGATAAGGAGACCTAGCTTAAGAAGGGATCCTTTCATATTTCTTACTGCCCTCTCCCTCTGGTATGTGGGGGGGTCACTTCGTATCCGCTGTGCCTCAACATATCAACCAATGATTTAGTGGACTGCCCTCCTTCTCTACTCCGATCTCTCCCATATACTCTTCCTTGGTCCCTTGGTTTATGATGATAACCACCCCTCCCCCTCCTGTATGGCGTCCAGCTGGACCCGGGCCTTTCTTCCTCTGTCTCCCTCATATCATTGCCGGCCCTAACGCCTCTGTTCTGAGACAGTCCACTTCCATTCTGAATCACATTCGGGATTGCTACAGTTAGCAGTGAGTACATGTGCGCATGCACGTGCACCTCTCCCTCCCACACACACACACACACACATACACAGACACACATACAGTACACACACACACACACATACAGTACACACACACACATACACAGACACACATACACACACACATACAGTACACACATACAGTACACACACACACACGCATTTGAATGACTTGGTTTGTGTTCACATAATCAACCAGATCTTGAACACAAACAATAACAGATGTGGAAGCATTGGACGCTCACTGACTTCCATACATTACATCACTTAGCTGAGAGTCTGAGGATACAGGAAGCAACGTCTCCTCCATATCTGATGACTTCCAATTATCACAGACAACCAACAGAATTTTGCCAGTGCTTTAGCTTTTGGCTTGGGCATTCCTGCCATCTGTAGGCTCCTAATGACTAGTCTGTGGACATTTCCAAGGCTATAATATAAACACCAGCAGTTTACATTTATACCCAAGCTGCGTGATCGCATAACATTTGAAAATACAGTAGGACCCCACTTAAACGAACCCAACGGGACCGAAGGTCATTTGTATCTCTGAAATATCCGGATGACTGAAACTTATGTTAAAATGCACCAAATTCAATAAGTGGTATACTTGTTTCATATAGACTCATAATAGACCGATAAATACCCTTAATTACTTGTGGAAATGCATCTAAATTGCAATCAAATAGCCAACTAAACTCATATAGCCTAGCCTATAATAGGCCTACAGTAGCCTAGAATAAAATAAACAAATTTCCACTTGAGTGCGTGCTTTGTAGCCTACTTTATTCTAAAATGAGGCCTACGCTGCATCGATAGGCTACTGTATTCGAAAATGGTCTAGCCTAAAAACAACCCAACATTAGAACAATTAGAGCAAATGATAATCAATAAATAAATAAATAAATTAAATGACAGGCAAGTTGTACTGTCTTAGGCTATTGTAGCCTAAAATAAAGTCTGTAAAACAACCGATGTAAGCTAACGTGGCCTAGGCTAGTAGGCCTAGTATAGGCTAATCTACATGCTCACAACACGTGTTCCTGAAGTCCATTAACTGGTAAAAAATGACTCGATACTCCTCTACTTCAGGTTGCTGACGCGCTTTCTGGCTACCAAGGAATGCAGATCTCGCAGCAGACTCGTTTGCGTTTTGAGCTCGACATTAGAGTAACAAAGAAATTAAACGTGACAGTAGGCTACAGCCTACAGGCAACATGTAGGTCTACATACAGTTCTGTTTTTATTCACAGTAGGATACAGTACTGTAATGAAAATCCCACCAGTAACCAGATAGCAGGCTAAAAAAAGTTTTAAGCCTGTCCGGTAGACCGGGAGGTTCGGATCTCTGAAGTTCGGATGAGTGGGGTCCTACTGTACATTGTGTTCACTATTACACAGGTTGAACATGGAAGATAAAACACAGGAGTGTTTAAAGGTTTTGACTGTAGAGTGAACATATGGGATTATGCCCTTAACTACCAGGTCAACAATCCTATCATGCCTTGCGATGTACTGTACAACCCTTTGTACACATACTGTAGCAGCCATTCAGAATGTGTGAAAATGTTTCAGTAACTGAATTATGTTTGTGGCGCAAACAATGAGGGGAAAAGGTGCTAGGGTACCAAAGAGAGAGATTGAGCCTGGTTGGGAGGACGTGTAATCTGGCTTTAACTGTAAAAGTGACTATGTCATCACATATTGAATGAGAAACAGTATGGTCAGTAGTAGGAAGACAAGCTAACTTCCCTTGCAATTTTAACCCAACCCAGTGTTGTTGCTGTCTGTGTTGTAACCTTACAAGGTACCTCCGTGAACTGTTTAGTGATAAGTGATGTCCGGTATAGCAGTAGCCCTTACTGAGGTAGAACCCAGATAGCAAGCGGATGTGTAATAATTCTGGGCCATATATGGGCCGGAACTAAGCCACAAGGGCCAGATCTGGCCTGTATATGGCCCAGATCCGCTTGCTATCTGGGAACAGTCAGTTATAATGTCCTCAGACACTACAACAGTGTCTGAGACAGGTTTCACCCAGTCCAGGGATACTCCAGTCCATGCGCAAAGGTCGTTGAGGTCAGGCCAGTCTGACCGGACCCCAAACCCGGCAGAGTGTATGTCCATCTTGAGGCTGGGCTTTCTCCCGAAGCCCAGGAGGTTCGGCTCGCCCTCACTTGCCGGGGGAACTTTCCGTCAAGAATCGAGGACGATCTAGCTAGCTAGTTCTCTGACGGTTTATTCATCACTGATCAGCATGCTGGTCAGGTGGGTCAACCGTGTAGCGTTGGGAACGCCGAGCCCGCCTTCCTATTTGAACTGGAAAATAACGTCTCTAGTGGTGTGGCTGCTCCGGCTGAACCACATCCTCACCAAATAAACTATTTTATTGTTTAGCTCACTCACACACACACACAAACAAACAAACACACACACACACACACACTCACCCTAGTTCAGCCCTGATTTCACACTCTCTGGCACGTTCGCGCCGCTACCCTCAGCTCCTCCCCGTTCTCTCCTCCTCGCTTCTTGGACCCAAACCGAGGCCAAAAACGCCCCCGGCGGTTCCCCGATCTACTTCAAACAAGGCCTGTTCTCTTTCAGAGGGCGGTGGGAAACGGCGGCGCGGACTATGGAGGCCCTCCGAGGAGCTTCTAAGAGCGGAGGTGGGGAGGAGAGGAGGGGAGGGATAGAGGGAGTCGGAGAGGAGGAAGAAGGACTGCCCCCATGCATGACAATGAGGACACCATTCAATTAGCAGCAGTTTATGGCCCCTGATGTTGATTACCTCAGACAGGCCAGCGAGTCTCATCCGTTCACTGATTAAACGCAGAGGGGCGGGCTGAGCACACACTGGAGATGTTGGTTGGAGGTTTTCTAATCTAACGTTCCACGAGAGCCTGGCGGAGGGAAACAAGGTCACCCCAGCCCTCCGAGAGCGAAGACCCTCGCGCGCGTCACTCTCAACGCCGCGATTAATGGGACTCACGTCGGAGAGAAGTGCATTGTGGGTGTCGGCGGCGGCTTTTCGGAGCGATCCTCATTTATAGCTAGAAACGAGGGTTGTCGGCGACGGGAATTAATTACACTCAGAAATATCATTATGGGAGACTCCCCTCAGAGTAATGGCAGGGCCACTTCCAGCGGGGTCCGTGAGAATTGTCATATATGTCAGCCGGTGACAGTTGCTGATGACAAGCCAGTTACGGCCGCGTCACGGCCGATGATTCTCAATTTAGAGAGGGACACAGCTTTCTGCACTGTGACCGCCATTCATCACAGCGACAGTCATCTTATTTACCTTCTTAATGGATTATCTATCCATATGTATTTTGTGAAGTCATACAGATATTTTGGGTTCGGTCAGGTCCCTCCTAGATTGTCCTCCTGGACTAAGGAGATTAATTGCCAGTTGTTATTTGTATTGCAGGTGAGGCGCTGTCAGATGTCATAAAACCACTCAGATGGTTGTCAGTTTAAATACTAGGAATCCTGAATACCGTTCTGCTCCATTTTAAAATCTCCAGGACCATCAGTTAGGACACATCACACAGTGGCAGGTAAATCTGTCTGACGTTCACAGTGTGTGTGTGTGTGTGTGTGTGTGTGTGTGTGTGCATGTGTGTGCGTTTGTGTATGTTTGTGTGTGTGTGAGTGTGTGTGTGCGTTTGTGTATGTTTGTGTGTGTGTGTGTGCGTGTGTGTGCGTGTGTGTTTGTGTGCGTGCGTGTGTGTGTGTGTGTGTGTGTGTGCGTTTGTTTATCTTTGTGTGTCTCCCCCTGTTTTCCTCCACATCACTCACGCTGACACCGTCAAATGCCGAGCAGCATAATTGTAGTCACACAAAAATAAACACTGACATTACTGCCGCAAAGGCCAGTCGCAGCGAAGCCTGAATCTCATCTCCCCCGCCGAAGAGAGACCTGACAGGCAGTTTGGACACGGAGCGTGGTACGAGGGGGGGGGGGGGGGGGGCGTAGGAGGAGAATGGTGGCTTTAATCATATCATTCTCTGCTACACAGCTGACTGCATGTTAGGGTTATTGACTTCCTGTTTAATAATTAATCCCAAAAGCCATTGACCCGCTCAATTAAATTCCCCGTGATGTCATCAGCCGCGCCTTACTTTCTCATGTTTTTCCCTGGAAACAAATACATTCCAAAAAGATTTTCAATATTCAAACAGTTGTGGGGAGGATAAACATGGAGTGGGGGATTTGGCAAACGCTGTGGGCTCGGTAATTAAACCGGCAGGGTGAGAAGGGAGCAGAGTAGAGGGAAGATCAGTTGGGGGAAGGAGTTAGTCATATCTCCAACGTGTTTGCCACAAGATTACAGAAAAGAAAACAGAGGCAGATTATAAAGGGGAGAGGGATGATGGGGGGGGGGGGTGATGATGAATCAGTGCCTCCGGCTCCCGGCTGTAGACAGAGACCGCCATGCCCTCCCTCCTGCTGAGGGTCCGGAGGGTGCGTGTGTGTGTGCGTTGTGTGTGTGTCTGTGCGTTGTGTGTGTGTGTGTGTGTTGTGTGTGTGTGTGTGTGAGCCAGACAATGCATAATGGTGGGACTGAATGTGTAGTGGATGTATGTGTATAGTTTATAGTATAAACATGTGTATACACCAAACCCCCGCCCCCCCCCACCACCACCACACACAGCCCCCCTTACCACCCCAGTCTAAATGGGGGCCATGTTCTGAGCTATGTGAGGGAGGGGGGGGGTGAAGATGGTACTGCGGTTCACTGTTCCTCTATGAGCCCTCATTTTCTCAGTAAAGTAAAATTTCTATAGCGCTCTTCACAGCAAAGTGCACAGAGTGCTTCACACAGTGGAGACAAAAATACAAATCACGCAAAATACAGATATAAAATACAAAAAACAGTACACGTAATATACAGGCAGCTCCCACTACAACATAAAAACCACAACAACAGAGAAAAAAACAGTAGTTGAGCTACAGATGACCAAATGCCTGCTTGAAGAGGTGAGTCTTCTGTCTCTTAAAAGAGTTCTCAGATGTTGAGGCTCTCAAGTCCTGGGGGAGTGCATTCCTGAGCCTAGGGGCCACCGCTGCAAAAACACGCTCACCCTTAGGGCCAAATCCACAAAAGGATTGCACGGTTTTTGCAGCGGCAAGACCCGTGCAAATTAGACCCCCCAAAAATAGCATCCGATCCACAAAGCACACGCAAAGGGTGAACAGTATTGCAAACAGCACAGATGAGCAAATAGCTCCACAGCTGTGCCAGGCTCATTTGAATGTATGTAAATTAGGTACCTTACAAAATTGCCCCAAATAAGCCTTGTGTCTGATCTACAAAGACCATGAACTAACTGCCACACACGGTTAGAGAGGTGCAAATACCGCTTTTGAAAAGCTGTTAACTGCAGCAGTCAGTGCGCACTCTCTCCTTCTGTCTCTCCTCAGAACTTGTGAGGTTTGAATGATATTTAATTGATATTCTATGATATTGAGGGCAAAATATATATAGAGAGGGATTTAAAAATAAGTTGAGCCAGCTTTGATGAACAGAAACAAACAGAACTAATATTTTCTGCCAAAAAGTGCAGTCTGTCGTTTTCATTATGATCCGAATCTGTGCACTGAAATATGGAGAAAAGCTTGAAACACTGGGGAATATATCCAAGACTATATCCAAGATCTTGTGTCTATATACAAGAACAAATTGCATTCAGCTGGTGGTAAGTGCAACACATATAAGGGGCTGACATGCCCGGGCTCTCCAGGGATCATGGCAGCATTACTGTAGCCAGACGAAGGCACCGTCATGCCAGGCGCGCAAGAACACGTTCATGGCTAATTGCAATCATGGGTGCAAATTGCACACAGTTGGCAAATGTGTGAGCGTGTTTGCCCGGGCATGTCATTAGAGCAAAATCTTTTGTGGATATCGTGCTAAACTGGAGCAGATTGCCGTTGCAATTGCTGTGCAAAACATCGAGCTATTAGCGGGAGCAATCCATTCTTTCACCACCAAGAGCCCCTGGTCGGACGACCTCAGGGACCGGATGGATGAGTAAAGGTGGATGAGGTAGTAGACATAGGCGGGGGCTTGACCATGGAGGGCTCTGTAGAAGAACACCAGGACCTTGAACTGGATCCTGAGGTGCTATTATTATTAGGTCGCCCTCAGATGAGCTTGACAGCGAAGTTTCCAATCCTCTCGGTCGTCCATACATCCAGAACTCTCCACTCCTGCGTCCCTCCTCAGTACATCCACGTATGTTGGTGTGGGACGTCCTCTTAATCGGTGCCCGTGTGTCGGCCCCCAGAGCACCAGCTTGCTAGCTGGGAGTTCATGATGTCTGTGGCAGTGGCCAGCAAGTTTCATCCTCCTGGATGCCACTTCCTCACTCAGCTTTGGTAGCCCCCCATACAGATGCTTGTTGGCAACATGCTCGTTCTGGTTGACATTTAGCACCACACTCAGCATTCTGGTGTAGCACCCATCCGGAGACTTCTGCAGGGTAGGCTTCAGGGTCCAAGTTTCACAGCCCTATAGAAGGACAGACTCCACTGTCGCATGGAAGAAGTTCAGTTCTCAGCTCAGTGTCGAGGGAGATTGGAGTTCCACACACTATTCATGCCATTCAGGGCCCTCCATGCCAGCACTTTTCTCACCCTAAGGTCCTGTTCTGATGAGTTGACCCAGGAACCCAGGTATTTGAAGTCACTAAGTTCTACCAGAGCATTGGTGCACTGGGAGCCAGTGTAGGGACCAAGGATGGAGCTGATATGTCATGGCTTTTTTTGACCTGGTGATCAACCTGGTAGCAGCATTTTGGACCAGTTGCAACTGGTCCCCAAATGAGTTGTTAAGGCAGGTGAACAGTGAGTTACAGCAGACAAG